>NC_133156.1:227701254-228006129 GCF_040802235.1 Manis javanica
AGGGCTTTGGAGACCGGGAGGCCGCCTGATGGACCACGGGGCAGGCCCAGAGGGCCACTCCATGGCTCTGGCTGGACCTTCAAGGCTGTGGGCTCTGGAGAACTGCAGGCACTTGTTGGGAGTGGTCATGCTGGGGACGGCTGCCTGGGCTCTGACCGAGCGCTGTGTGGGAGCCTTCTGGGGGCCTCTGTGGAAGCCAGCCCTGCTGGAAAGCCCCCACCTGCAAGGAGCCTGCCTGACCTCTCAGCTCTGGGCTCCAGTCCTGGGACCCCTTCACACAGGGGTGTTCCTGCTTCTCTTCCGGTCTCAGAGCCTCGAAGGTGGGGCCAGGAGCTGACCCATTCTGTAGCCTCTGCACAGCTTAGCTTAGCACAGTGCAGGGCACTCAGTGGGGACCCAGAGTCCTGGGGAGATGTTTGGTGGACAGCAGGTGTCTTTGGCCCTTGGGAGAGGAGATGGGGTACTGGAGGGAACCAGGAGCAGGGGCTGAGGGTGCTCTGAGCAGGCTACAGTTGTGGCGGGTGCAGTGGCCACTTAGCAGGAGCTTCTGGTTGGGGAGGTGGGGTGTGCTGGCATGGGAGGTTATCTGAGGGCACAGGAAATATCTGGAATCTATGGGAATGGGAACTTAGGTCAGAGGTCACCTCAAATTAAAATTTAAAAAGCCCGCTGTATGCAAGGAATCAAAGGAGGTAAAGACATTTGCTCTTCCGGAGTCTCCTGAGCCCACATGTTAGTAGTTAAAATTCTTGTGGGGCCAGACAATGGGCACTGAGAGTGGCTCTTGGGGGCTGGAGAGGCAGGAGCCGCCCAGGGGACAGTGTGATGCCTCAGTTACCTTCCAGGACACACCCCAGGATTTACTGAGCAGAGCTGGGTGTTGTGGGGGGACAGGGTGCGCTGGGGTCCAGGGCCTCTGGCCCTTCACTCTGGGCTGGCTGCTCCTGGGAATGAAACAGGATGCAGGACCCGGCTCTGGTCTGAGCCAGGGCAGCTTGTTAGCTGGGGGCCCTGGCTCCCTCAGATTTATGGGCTGGGGCCCCTCATCGGAGGGCCGTGGTCTTTTGATCTCAGCCCAGGGTTAGGGGCAGGGGATTCCTGGGTCTTAATTGGCATCAGACAGGCTGATGCTGACCAGGACTCCATCCCAGCCCCGGATCCAGCCCCAGCCCCATGGCTGCTGCTGACTGGGTGTGCAGGGCTCTGGCGGGTGGGCTGAGTGTACACACAGAGTTTGTTTCTGCTCTGGGGCCTCCCGGGTGTAAAGACCTGGACTAGGAATGAACGGCTCCCAAGCATCCTCCTCCTGAAGCCCCTCCCCAGCCTTGACCCATCCCTGACCCTGACCTCTTCCCCTTCCCTCTCTGCCCTCACCTGTGCCAAGTGTCCTGTCCTTTCTTGAGAGGTGACCATGTGCCTGGCACTGTGAGGATACAAGGCAAGTCTAGCAGATGAGCAGGGTGCACATCCAGGTCCAGAGGCCCTGGACCGCAACGCACCCCGTCCCCCCACATTGTTTGACCTAAGATCAAATAATCAAGTAATTTCCTTTGCTGAGATTTGCTCAGCCCAGGGGTATCCATTTGCATGAGGGTTTTATTATTTTATTATGTTTTATTTTGTTTCCTGCTTGAAGGAGGGGAGAGGAGATATATAAGAGACATTAGGAGACAGCAAAGGAGACAGAATGACATTAGGGAGAGGACAAGGGAGGGAGACAGCTGAGATGGAGAGGAGCAGAGAGAGAGAGAGAAAGAAGACAGGGCTCTAGAGAGGCTCCGGCCACAATCTGGAATCCAGCCATGTCTAACCTGAGCTGAAAGGGTCAGGTCTTTTCAGATGTTTGGCCCAACCAGTTCTCTTTGGGCAGAAGTTAGACCGAGCAGGGCCCCTCTCCTGGACAGTGTAAGTGAGCAGAACGAAGGAACATTGCTGAGCATGACGTGTATCCTCACGCACTCAGAGAGATCCCACTCCTACTGCACCTGGGCTTTGGAGGGAGGGGAAGAGGGAAGGGGAGAAAGTGCAGCCGCAGGACAAAGCGCCAGCTTTCAAGAATTGACCTTAATGTGGAGGAGCTGACACTCCAAAGTAAAAGTCGCTGGAAGATTCTGTCTTTCCCGGGACAGCGAAGGCAGAGGAGGGCACACTGGGGATAGAGTGGCAGCGGCACTGCAGGAGGATGGCCAGGCCCAGAGGGCAGCAGGATTGCATTGCCCTGGTGGCCTGGAAAGGGCTCAGGAGGGGCCACTGCATCCCTGGCTGGAGACCCAAGTGTACTGGCACCTTCCCCACGCTGGGTCAGGGGAGAAAGAATAGTATCTTATTAATATTATCATTCATGAAAGATGGATAAGCTTTTTTCAGGTACAGCAAGGGGGAATGAGGCTATCAAGTAAGGGATCATGGTTATAATTGAGGCAGAAAAGCAGGGTATACATGTATAAAGGCTTGAGTCCATTTATCTGTTGAAGGCCAATGGTTCTATGATGGCTGGTATGGTATTTCTTCAAATTCTCCCTTGTCTTCCCTACTTCCCAACTTCTCATTCTGTTAAGTACTAGATACTTCTTAACAGTTCTCTCTAATTAGAGGAATCTGTCCTTGTGTGCGTGACCAGGCAAGATATGGATTGGACCCCAAATCCTATTTTAAAAAAGGAAGATGGTTGCCCCACTAGCTTTATTGAAGTGTACTTTAGATAGTTACATTCACCCATTTTAAGCATGTAGTTTTATAAATTGCACCAAATGGAAATAGACGTGTACTTCCCAACATCAAACAATTTTTACTACCCCCAAGTCCCCTCATGCCCTGTTGCAATCAAGGCCAGCTCCCCCTGCTCACCTCAGGCATCCACCGAACTGCTCTCTTAGGTAGCTCTGCCTTTCTTGAGCTCATGTGCATGGACTCCCACCGTATATAGCCTTTGTGTTAGTCTTTTTCCATTTAGCTGCTGAGTTTTAGCATAAAGCTTTTGAGATTGGCCCATGTAGTTGCACACAACTATTTTATTCCTTTCCATTACCACGCATAATCCCATAGCCTGGGTGCACCCTTTTTTCCACTCTGTGGCTGATGAATGTTCATTCCTCCCGTTTTGCAGATGATGAATAAAGCAGCAAGAAGGCAGGGGGTGTGTCTCTCACACGGGCTGGGGTGGGGAGGCCCTCTTCACTCACTCTCACCCTGCCTAAGATGGGTGGGGAGGGAGGGAGGCTAGAGCCTGACCCCATAGTACCATGGGACCCCAGGGAAGGGTGGTGCCTGGGAACCTGAGGGTTGGTATGTCAACGGACCTCCTAGACATCTTTAATGATGACAGCCACTGTGATTTAAGTGCCTGCTGTATGCAGGCATCTCCAGTCCTAACTGAAACCACACAGCAGGGGGATACAGCCTGACTTGACAGCTTGAGAAAGCTCACTCACAAAGCCAGGCGACTTGAGATCACAGAGCTAGAGGTGTCCAGTTAGGATCCAGGCCTCCCCATGCTGCCTTCCTGGAGGAGGTGGGCATTCAGGAGGCACACACCTGCCAGGCTGGGGAAGCAGGTGGAGGCCCTCTGAGTTTGATAAGGGCCCTTCACAGAGTCTGGCATAACCTGGGTGGTGGGAGGGCTGTCGGCTTCTGGCCTGCAGAGGGAGGTGGGAGGGCTTCCCTCCTACCTAAAGGCAACCACCCTAGGGTATGTGAGGTGAGCTCTGAATGGGAAAAGCAGCTTTGGAGGAACTGGGCTTAGAGGACAGGGAAGGGAAGGCCCCCATTGTCCCAGGATGGGAAGATGTGGGCTGACCCTGTGGGCTTTTCCAATCTGCTGCCAGGTTCCTGCTTTCCCATGGGAAGCACAACCCCGGGGAGTCTGAGGCACAAGGTCATTTCACTGTGGGCCTGAGAGCCTCAGCCTGACACGTCCCACCGGTAGAGTTCCTTCCATTCAGTGCAGTGGCCTGGGAGCACCTCCAGAAGTTCTCTGCTCAAATTACGGGTCCTTCCTGCACTGTTCCATGCAGGCAGACTGACGAGAATGAGGCTAGAGGTTCAGAAACCTGAGCCAAGTCTTGGCTCTGCCACTACTAACTAGCTGACGGCTCCCTCCCCTTTCTGGGCCTCAGCTTCCCCATCTGTAAAAGGCATCAGTTTTGGAGACCAGAACAGCAGAGTCCTGACACAGCTGATTCTAGATCTTTGTGGAATAATCAGGACCTAAAGGGGCTGAGAGCAAGAGGCCCCCCCGAGGGAGGTGCTGGCCCCTCTCTGGGCACCCTGGGCCTTTCCTGGTAGAGCTTCTCTAGGGAAGGAGCTATTCTGGGGACAGCTCTGGGAACAGCCCGGCTGCTCTCTTGCTGCGGCTCCCTTATGCCTTGGCGATGGCCTGGCCCTTCCAGAAAGTGGGTGGGGAGGGAGCTGAGAGCTGTGGCATTAGAGCCAAACTCTGCCAGAGCAGGAGCTCCTGCATTGAAACCAGGTCAGCCTCTTGCACTTCCTATTATCCCAGCGAAACTGGGAGAGCGCACACCTGGGGCCATTTGCTCAGCGTCCTGGTTTTATGATCAGAGGGCCTGAGCCCTGAATGAGGAAAGAATGAGTTCATTCCCACTGCCCCCGCTCTCTGAAGGGTTGGCTCTGTCTGGCCCATGCCAGGCCCCGTGTCCTCTGCAGTGTGGCCTGGGGCACCACATCCATGGAATGCAGGAGGCGGTGTCTCCTCAACCCTCAGTCTGCTCTGCCTCCACCCGTGGGCTGTGGTTAATGGGGAAAGGCCACAGCACCCAGCCTGGTCCAGGGTGGGCTAGGAGGCCTGTGCACACGGAAGCAGGCAGGAGGGCAGAGCAATTCCCACACCCTTCTCCCCCAGGACCTGTCTCAGAGCTGGGGGATGCAGGCATTTTCTCTCTCAGATGGGGTTAAACTTAGAAACCCCACAGCCATGTCCTACCGACTGGCTTCCTGGACGTTCCTGTGGAAGTCCTCAAACACTCCTTCATCCCAGAAGGTGGTCTTCCCTTCCCACTCCCTCCTCTCCCTGCCAAGTCTCTCCCTCTCTTTCTCCGGGTCTGGACTCCCCATTGCTACACTGCAGCCCCGTCTTGGAGGCTCTCTTCCTCCTTTCCAGGTTGCTCTCCTGGCTTGTGTTCATTTCTCTTTTCCTCAGTTTGTTGTCACTTTGGGGAGCACGTTCTTCAGTAGTTTCCTGAGATGGGTTACATGGGAGGGAATTTTCTTGTGATATCGTGTGCCTGAATTTGTCTTTAATTCTCATACGTAACTGGTCATCTGACCAGATGGAGAGTTCTAGATGGGAGAGCATTTCCCTCTACTATTTCGATATTCCTTTTCTGTGTTCTTGTGTCCTGGTGCTGCCAATGAGATGATCAAAGCCATTCTGATGCCTCTTCCTTGGCATGTGACCTGTTTTCTACCACCTCTTCAAGTTTGTAGGATTCCATCTCCATCCCTAGCTGTCAGCCATGTTGCAAAGTTACACTTGGCCTGGGTCTATTTTCCTGCCTTGCCCAAGCTCTCCTCTCTGTTACTTCTATTAGCCCAATATTGGATCTCCTGGACTAATCCTCTAATCATTTAAGTCTTTTCTCTCCTACTTTCCATTTCTTTTTCCCCCCTTATTTCTAGGAGATTTCCTCAATGTTATCTTCCAAACCTTCTATTGTTGCTATCATATTTTTTTAGTTTCCAACAGTGTTTCATTTTCATTTGCAGAATATTCATTTTTTATATCATGCTAGGGCAGGGCTTGCCAAACACTGTTTTTGTTGGAGAGAGGTCTGGTGTGCCATTTCTCAAGGGATCCCCAGTATCAATATTAAGGCTTTTCTCTTGAGCTGGCCAGACTTTTCTTAGAAGAATCTTCTAAGCCAGCACTTTGGTTGCTTAGACTGCTCCGTCAGCCATTATTCTGTTAATCACAGTGCAGCCGGGCCTGCACGTGTCAAAGCTTAGAGGGATCTGTGATAGGCAGACAAATGGTCTCCAAAGATGTCTACATCCTAATCCTGGAACCTGTGACTATGCTACTTTATATGGTGAAAGGGACTTGACAGATTAGATTAAATTAAGGATCTTGAGATGAGGAGATTATCCTGGATTATATGGGTGGGCTCTAAATGCCATCACAAGGGCCCTATAAGTGGGAGACAGGGAGGTCAGAATCATGGAGAGACAATGTGACATGGGGAGAGACTGGAAGATGCTGCGCTGCAGACTTTGAAAGTGGAGGGAGGGGCCACGGACCAAGCAATCAGGCAGCATTTTGAAGCGGCCAAAGGTAAGGAGTGGATTCCTTCCTAGAGCTCCCAAAAGAAACAGAGCCCCGTTGGCATTTTCATTTCAGCCCTTATGACTCATTTTTGGACTTCTGACTCCCAGAACTGGAAGATAATCAGTCTATACTGTTTTGAGCCATTGCATCTGCAGTGGTTTGTCACAGCAGCTGTAGGAACTAACACATGAGCTCTCAGAGAATAGCTGTGGGACGTTGTGCCTGGAGCCCAGAGGGAGGTGGGAACAAAGACAGATGAGGCTAGACAGGTGGGCCAGGATTACAAAGGCCCTTCTGGTCGTAGATAAAAATTTGACTTAGTCTGAAGGCAGCCCAGCAGAGCTGTGCACAGGGGAGTGACATCTCAAGGAGGCTCCCTGGTGAGGAGATGGGCCTGTGGGAAGTGACTGGAGGCAGTGACAAGAGGGCTTGCTGCAGGCACACGGACAATGACATGGCTTGGGTCTGGTGAGTGGCATTGGGGGAGGCATAGCCTGCTCCCCACAGGGTGCCTGGAGACCTGAGACTGAGCAGAGGGCAAATTCCTCTTCTCCCAGGCCCCAGCCTTTCCCTTCCTGCCTCACCCAGCTATGGGGTCAAAGGCTCCAAAGGGCCCCATGAGATAAGGTAATGACTTGGGAGAAATAGTAAATGTTGGAGGATGTTCCCAAGGGCTCAGGTGGGAAAGGGTCATGGTCTTCTTGTGTGTGCCCAGCATGGAGGGGTTCCAGCGTGCCCACGGCCTGTCCCCTCGGCAGTCTTTCCCCTCAGAGGACTTGAGCAGGAAGCTCAACCTGGGCAGTCACAGGTGCCCGAGGTGTGGCCCTGGGCAGCCTGCCTGATGCCAGGTCTCCTAGCGTGACTGCCTTTACGGACAGCCAGGCCAAGGAGCCAGGAAGTGGATCTTAGAGGCCTGAACACTGGGTGGGGATGTACAGGGCAGGAAACTGGTTTTTCAGTCACTGTGATCCCTGCTGGGGTGAAACTGGCCACTTCATCTGAAATATCAAGATGAATAAAGTAATCACAGAGCACGGTGCCTGTGGCGAGCACACCCTGCCCAGGCCACTTGACCTCACAAGGTGTGGCTCCGTCGCTCTGAAGTCCTCGGACAGCCCCAGGGACTCCAAGCTGATTCTCTGGCCTCTGCCATAGTAGAACAGAAAAGTCAAGTTCAGTGCCTGGAGGTGCTCTTGCTCTACAATAAAATGAGTGTGCTAACCATGCCTGGTTCACGATTATCATCTGGAAAGCAAACTAGATAAATTATATGGAAGCATTTAAAAATGTGGAATGTTGATTTATCAGTGTAGTACCCCTTCGGCAGTTCTGATCACAGAGGCCCCTTAGGAAACCCATTCCTTGTGGTTTGGATGGGTCGGCCTGCTAGAGAAGTAGGTACATACCTCAGTCTTAGCCAGAGAACTCCATATCTCTGACCACGAGGATTGGTTCAGAAATGGGCATGTGATCTCGGACGAGAGTCCTCCAAGCCTTTTTGGCCGGAGCTCCCTGTAAAGACCGTTGCTATCCACTCAAATTGCTAGGATCACTCTGGCCTCGCATATGGGGAGAGCTCAGTTGGGAAATACACACAGGGAAAGAACCTTGTTGATATCATTCTAACCTCTGGATGCAACACTTCCTGAAGCCAGTCCATCCTTGACCCTTTGTTTCATGAGTTAATCAACACATTCTCTTTTGTATTCAGAAGAGCCTGATTCAATTAGTATCTTAAAAAAATAAAACCAAATCTCCTTTCTCTTCATTTTCACCTTTACATGAGTTTCTTCAAGACTTGGCTCGAATTCTCTCTCCTCTTCCAAGAAGCCTGCTTGGATTACCCCATCATGTGGTATAGATAGTTCAGATTGCATTACCTTATACTAGTTTGTCTGTACTATTATAAATGTTTTGGGGAGGGAGTGTTTCCGGAACACATGTGGTCCTTCCAAGTAGCACGGTTGCTCCCAAGGGTGGGAGTGCGTTGTGTGAGTCTTGCAAAGCTGCATGCCATGGGTGGGGTGCGCCAGTGCGTGAGCACATGGACAGCTGTGTGAGTTTTGAGGCCAGGTGTGGGTGTGTGCATGTGATGAGAGCAGAGGGAATGTGTCTACATGTGTGTGTAGTGAGGGAGTGTGTGAATGCACGAACAGAAAGACAGGCAGTGAGACCAGTTCAGAGACAAATCCCTGCAAGGCTGGCAGGAGGGTCCCTGAGTGGCTGGGGACTCATGGTGGGGCCTTGGGCTGAAACTTCTTTACCTTCCTAGTTCAGCTTTGATTCTTCAATCGCAGAGGCCTCAGCTTTTTCATTTCTTCCTCCCCAGTGCCTAGCACAGGGCCTGGCTTGTTATCAGAGCCCAGGGTTAGTTTTGAAGGAATAAATGAAGGGTTGAATGGCTGGGCCCAGATGACAGCCTCCCCTCCTATATGCAGCCCAGGGTGGAAGTAGGACAGCCCTTGTCCAGCGCGGAAGGCCAGGTGGGCTGCAGGTGTTATTTCTGGAGCCCCCTCTCTGTGCTCTCACTCCCCTCTGGCTCCTTGTATGGTCACGTGCTCCCCCCCGGGGACAGTCCTGTACCTCCCCTGCCCCAGTCTGCCATTCATGAGGCTTCAACTTGAACATGACTTACCCAGGAAGCCTGCGCTGCGCATAGTCACACATTCTGGGTAGGTGTCCCTTCAGGGGAATCCCAGCACTGTTTCAGGCATTTGTGGAAGTGGCATCACGTTGCGTTATAAGTGCCAATTTGTGTCCATCATGCCTCCATGTTTGAGTCCCCAGGGGCTCAGATCATGTTAGATTCTGCTTTGGTTTTATCCCCTCTTCTCCAGTTGTTTATCTATTTAACAAGTATTTATTGAAAACCCACTAGTGTGCCAGGCACTGTTCTAGACGCAGAGGTGTGGCAGTGAACATGATAGAGAAGTCCTCTGCTGCCGTGGGGCCTCCACCTTAGCTGGGGGAGAGGGAACCGCCAAGCAAGTAAACAAATACTCAGAACAGATCAGCGCAGTGATGGTTAAGTGCCATCAAGAAAACAAGCCACGGTGATGCAGATGGGGGAGCCTTTCCAAGGAGATGGTGTCTGGCTGACATGAAGGTCTGCAGGAGGATATTCCAAGTGGAAGGAAGAGCTGCGGCACTGTGCTCCGCTCCCCAAGTCTGAACAACAGGACAGGCTGACACAGAGGAGGAGTGAGGAGCGTTGAGGTCAGAGAGGCAGGTAGGGGCCCTGATTCGTAAAGAATCAAAGGCCATGGCTAGGAGTCTAGGTTTTGTTCAAATAACATAGACTGTTGGCTTTCTATAGGGATTGGGATGGTGGACAGGTAGATGGCTACATGATCTCATTTCAAATCTTAACAGGTCCCTCTGGCTGTGGTGGTAGAATGGACTGCAGGGATCAGAGGAGGATTGGGAGGCCCTCAAGAGCATGTGGGTGAGCCTGTGGCCAGAGTGGGGATGGAGAGGAAAGGAGGATGGAGTTTACTGAGTTGAGTTTATAGGACTTGGTGATGAATGTCACCTGGCGAGGAAAAGAAGGGCAAGACTCTGGGCTGCCATCTAGTCTTGAGAGACTGAGTGCACGTGCTGGTGCCAGGTGTAAAGATGGGAAAGACCAGATTGGGCGGGGACAGAAGTCAAACGTTTGGTTTTGCCTGTGTTCATTTTGAAATGCTTTGTAGATAAGCAGAGGTGACAAGCAGTATGAGCCTTTAGCTCAGTGGAGAGGTCAAAGTTGAAGATGGAGGAATAGAAGGCATCAACACAGCTCAATGAGGTCATGTAGGTAGTGTCTGAGGATAGCAGGCAGTCTACCACCAGGTCCTGACACATGACAACATTTACAGGTTAGCTGAAACCAGCAGAGGAGCCTGAGACAGGCAGAGAGAGAGAAGAAAAGTAGGGAGGTGGTTTTTGCTGAAGGTAAGAACAGAGCAAATCGCCAGGAAAAGCCATAGCCAACGATCCCAGTTCTGCCCATAGACCCAGCAAGCTGGCGGAGAAGGAACCACTGGCTTCAACAGTGTGAAGGTCGCTGGGGACCCTGACAAGTGCAGTGTTAGTGGGGCAGGGGTGACAGAAGCCCAGCGGGTGGGTGTGGAGAGAGTGGGGGTGACAAGAGAGAGCAGCGAGTAGGGAGGGGGTCCTAGAGAACCCTCACGGCGCCTGGGAGCAAGCCATTGGAGCTGCTAGAGGGGGAAGCAGCACCAGCAGGAAAGAGGGGTTTGGGTTTGATTTTTTTTTTTTTTAAGAGATGGGAGCTCTTAGAGCATTTATGTACACTGACGGGAAAGATTCTGTGGAGAGGGGGGAATTGTGATAGAGAAGGTAATAAGATAAGTTCATGAGCAAGATCTTGAGATGGCAAGAGGGGTGGGGTGAAGAACTCAGGACAGCTGACTTTCGATAGGAACTGGGATGGTGGGCAGGTAGATGGCTACAGATGCAGCGGGCTTACAGTCCGGGTGGTAGGAGAATGAAGGCATTCCTTGCAGTATTTCTGTTTTCCCAGCGTAACATGAGGCGAAATGATCAGCTGGAGAGGAGGTGGCAGGAGAAGACAAAGAAGAACGTAGAGTGAAAACACCAGGGATGGAGAGGGAGAAGGCCACGCCGGGTGCCCCTTCACACGTCTGGCTAGATGAGTGAGGTCAGCTACACTGGGAGTTGCTCTCCAGCCAGGTACAGGCCCAGAGGAGGCAGAGGGCAGGGCCGTGCCTCTGAGCACCCTAGAGCTCAGGCCTGACTGAGAGGATGAAATGCCTCCAATGTCCCTGCCGGTCTTGGCCTTCCAACAGAAATCCGTCCCACCACTGCCAGCCCCAAGCATGTTCAAGAAACGTCTGTCCTTTCGATGGCTGGGGGAACTCCCTGGGAGTTGATGGAGGGGTGAGATCATTGTAGGGAATGCTCATTCCTGCCCACCCAGCCCTTCCCATATCTCATGTCCCATATTCCCCTCCTGCACGACACAGAGCAACCTCTCCCGTATGTTGTACCCAGGAGCACCAGGATAACAGTGTGGGGCAGGGTCCTGGCCCTGACAGCCACAGCCTGCCCTGCACCCAGTCCAGCCACAAAGGGCTTCTCAGAGGAGTTTTATTGGGGTGCGTGTGTATGTCTCTCCTTTGTTGTCAGGCACCCACTTGCCTCCAGAGAAAGGGCCCCTTCATCCCTCAGGTTAGTCATCCCTCCCTACACAATCAACAGGTCCTCTCCACAGCTTTCTCACCCACGCTGGGCCCAGGCTGAGCACAGCAGAGGGCACAGAAAGACGCTTCGTAAATTCTTACTGAACAGATGAATGCGTGGACACATCAAGGCAATCCTCTGTCCAATGGAAGAAAACCCTTGCCTTTGACCTGGTCAGGCCAAGTGGCCCCTTGCTCATCTCTTCCTGCGGTCAGCGAGGGTGGTCAGGACCAGCTGGGGCAGAGCCAGGAGGTCTCCAGTTCCACGGGGAGTTCCTCCTGGGACAGGAAGCACAGAGCATATCCTGGAGGCTGAGGAAAGAGAGCAGGCCTCTCCCCTCCTGGAGTCTAGACCAAAGGGCCTAGAGTCAGTCTAGTTCTGGGCATGGTGGTGGGCACCAGCCTGCCTGCCTTCTCTGGGGCCTTCCCGGTCATGACCCTCGGTGGTCAGACCAGACCCTGGCACACAGGCTTTGGCCTCTTGCCAGCAGTAGTGAGGCTCTTGAATGGCCACCCCGGTGACTGCAGGGCAGAAGGTCAGCCAGTCGAGGGTCATGCTCAGGAGGCCCTGTGTTTGTGGCAGGCCTGTCCCTGGGTCCAGACCTGAGGGGAGACGGGCCTCATGCCCACCCTCCCGCTCTTCCATCTGTTCCCACCTCTCCTTTGTCTCCAGGATTCTCCTGAATGCCCTGGTCAGCTAGGCAAGGAATGGAGACCTCAGGTGGATTTCTGGAAGGAGTCTGAGAGGCTAAACTCAGGGGCACTTGCTGAGCCCTCCTGAAGGGGTGCTCAGTCTGACCGGAGCTGTGAGGAACAGTAAGACCCAGTGGCTTGAGGCCCAGAGTGGTGCAGGTGAGGGGTGCCCTGCTCCAGGCTCCTGCAGGGGCGCTAACAAAGCCCAGCTGGGCAGGGGGGCAGGCCTCAGCTGCCAGGCTGCTAACCAGAGCGAGGCCCTGAGGGCCAGGGATACTTGGGAGGGCACATGGCCCGGCTGGGGCTGGCCAGGAGGGAGCTACCCTCTAGGAGATGGCGTGGGGGACCCCAACCCTAATGGGAAGGCGGGGGGAGGAGCACGCCCCTGCCCAGCAGTGCCCAGGTCCAAGGAAATACTGCCTGTGAGGAAGCCTTAGAGGGGCCTTAGAGAGGCCCTGGGGGTGAGCCTGGTGATGCCCTTAAAAACCAGGTTAGTGTCCTGAGGCCACCAAAACAGAGCACCACAGACTGGGGGCCTGAACAGCAAAAACGTATTTTCTCACAGTTCTGGAGGCTGAAAGTTCAAGTGTCAGGTGTCAGCAGGGTTGGTGTCTCCCGAGGCCTTGCACCTTCTCACTGCATCATAACATGATCTTTCCTAGTGTCCCCCATCTTCTTGTAAGGACACTGGTCAGACTGGGTTAGGGCCCACGCACATGAACTCATTCAACTTTAATTACCTCTTTAAAGACCTTCTATCCAAATACAGTCATATTCGGAGGTACTGGAGTTAGGGCTTCAGCATATGAATTTTGGGAGACACAGTTCAGTCCCTAACAGTGACTGTGGGAACTTTATCCTGACTGAATGTGCATGTAGTAGAACAACTGACTGCTGGGCCCAAATAATAATACCAACAGTAGGAGAGACAGTTCCACCCGTGTGTGTGTGTGTGCATGCGCACACACACCTATGCACAGCAGCTTGCGTTCACCCAACAGGTCTACTTCCTTTGGCTCACCTGATTTCTCCCAGAGCCTTGGAGAAGGACAGGCACTACTGGCCCATTTTATGGATGAGCTAGAAGTTGCCCAGGTTACACGGCTGCCTCAGTATCCTGGGTGCTCCCTGCCCACTGTCCCATGCTTTCCAGCAAGGTCTTGCCCAAGGATCTCACGCTGCCCAGCTGGAAGAGCCCCCAGCAGTCACTTGCGTGTTCTCGACGGTGTGGTGTAGGAGGAACCGGAGGTGGCAGCCTGCGAGCTGGAGGTGAGGTGACTCATGAGGCCTGAGTGATTACTGACTTATCTCATTGGCTTACCTGCTTCTCAGGCTCTGACAAGCTCGGTGATTTGCTCAGGGTCTGACAGTCCCAGCACCCTGAGGGCAGGGCTCACCTCCCACCCCCTGGAGGCCCTGTGCAGGCTTCTGGGCACCTCCCCTGAGCTGGCCATGGCAGGTCCCTCTGGGTGGGTCATTCCACCTTGCTCCACCCTGACAGCCCCCAGTCCTGCTCTCTGGGGACCCTGCCCCTCCCATGCCTGAGAACCCTGTGCCTTCTGGGCCTCACCCTGGCACCTTCACACACGTGTGGAGGGGCTTGGCTCACCAGTGGCCTCCTGTGGAAGGGTGAGGGCTGTGGCAGGCAAGGCGGGGGTTTGGAGGGCAGGGAGGAGGCTGGGGCAACAGCCAGTTTCTCATGGAGGCCATAGCTGCACTTCTTTGAGTTGGCCTGTCTGCTCCCACCTTGTCGGGAAGCCTGGGCAGCTGCCTTCACCTGCTGGCTGAGCCCTTGCGTGGCTTCCCATTGGAAAGCTTCATCTGGACACTTCCGAGGGGCTCAGGCTCTTCACAGCCTGCCTCCATGGCCCTGGCAGATGGGAGGCCAGGAAGCCTGGCCTTATTTAACCTGGCTGTGGCGAGGAAAGAGCCCCTTGGGGGAGGCCCATGGGAGTTCTGCTCATCTTTGACTGGCAGCTTTGTCCAGCCAAGCAACTGCTTAGAGGCCCTAGAGTGTCCTCATCTGCAACTCTGGGTCTTACCATGGCTGTAGTGAACTTCATGACCGGCTGTGGGTGGGTCAAAGATAGACAGCTCCAGGGGCTTGGGCTCGGTGGGATCTCTCCTCCTGGTCAGCTCCGGGGTGAAGGCCCACCCCAGCTTGAATGGCCACCCCAGTGACTGCAAGGCCTTGGACACAGTGACCAAGGACTTCACACCAGCTGGATGGTGCCTGCAGGACTTCGTCCAGTCTTCTCAATGACACTGTGGAAAGTGGGGCCAGACAACTCACTTGCTCACGTCACATCCCCAGGGCCTGCGGGGTCTACCTTGATTGCCTTCATACCCTAAGCCAGCCACAGCACTGGCAGGTGGTAGAGGGTCGAGCACGCTTGCATCTGTTGAATGAGGAAGCACAGTTAGGTCCCCAGGTAGTTCAAGTCCCCTCTCCAACACCCACCCCACCCGGGGGCACAGTCAAGGACTTGAGACCTCGTTCACCGGTGTGGGTGGGTGGGAGACACCTCTCCATTTTCACCAGGAGCCCCCACGGGGTTGCCTGGATGGGAGGAGACTGCAGGTCTGACCAGGGCCGGCGCTGTGAGTGTGGGGCTTTTCGGGAAATAGAGGCCTTGATTGTGTGAGTCCTCTTGGCTGGTAACTGAAACGGATTCCCCTCAGACCAAACCCTGAGGTGCACTGGGCTCTGGGCTGGTTCGGCCGTGAGAGGGGCTGACTGGGGCCTGGCTGGACGCCAGCCCGAGTAGCGCAGGAACGTGGCCTTTATGCCCTGCTGGGCCCTGCTGGGGCGAGTGGCCATTGAGGGGAGCTATCCAGAGGCAAACACCAGGCAGCCTTGGATGGACACTGCCAGGCAAACCAGACCTCAGGTGGCCCTCTGCAGCCCCTTCTAGGTCACTCATTCGTCTATGTGGCTGCCAAGGCTGCCATGCAACGGCTGAGGGGGTCCATGGGAGTTCCCTCATTCCCATGAGCTGTGGCAGCAGGGCCCACATCCAGTGCCACCCCAACCTCTCACAGGGACAACACCAGCCCATCAGGAGAGAGGGTGATGGCCAGGGTGACCCATCAGTGACTTGAATGTAGGGACAGGAGTCAGGGTTGGCGAGCTTGTCTGAGGGCAAGACTGGCAGTCCTGGCAGGCAGAGGGCAGCAAGTGGGCCTGTTCTGCCAGAAACTCTTGGTGTGGCCTGGCTGTTCCAGTGCCCAAGGCCAATGCTGCAGGAAACCCAGAGCTCCCAGCCCACTGGGCACCCAGGTGAGGGCAGGGCACTCTTGCCAGCTCACACACACAGCTCCCTTGGGCTGGGTTCTTCACAAACAAGGTCTTGCCCTACTGGGCCCACTCACTTTCTCTCTCTCTGCCTGTTTCGGTGGAAAGTGGTGGACATGCCTGGGTTCAGATCCTGGCTAACTGAGACCTGGGGCCAAGCCGCTTACTATCTCTGAGCCTGAGGGTCTCCTCTGTAAAACTGGAATGTGGTTGTGACAATTACCTGAGAAGATATAGGCAATGACACCTACCACCCCCAGGAGCCAGACTTGGCTGGTGGCTCCCCCCACCTGCCCCTTGTCCCCAGAGCACCGAGCCCTGAAGCTGCTGTGCCCCTGGCCTGACCCTGACAGACGCTCACCTTGCCTGGAGTTGGACCTGGGCTTCCAAAGCCATTCTCTTGTCCACTGCTGCCCCAGCCAACTGCTCCTGCTGGGCCAAGTCCACCTCCCAGCCTCTGCTGCCGTCGGGGCCTGCTGACCGGGGCGGCCCTGCTTCCTTGCCTTCCCTGGACCCATCCTTCCTGCTCCTGCAGCACCCTCTCCTCCTCGCTGATCCAAACCTCCTCAGGGCACCCCAAGGCAGCGGCTGCTCTTTGCAGGCTGAGGGGTGTCTCTCCTGAGCACCAGCCAGTCTGGGAGCCCCTGCCGGGACCCCAGCCATGTTTGCACTGGAAGTCCTGATAACTGAGCCGGGCTCTCGTGGGGCAGCATTTCCATACTCTGACCTCGGCTTAGTCAATCTGACCATGGTGTCCTGCCCTCCAAGGGGCCAGGACAGTAACACCAGCCTCACTGGGCCTCCCAAGGGCTGGGCGCTGAGAGGTTTGTGTCCAACATCTCAAAGCAGTCAGAAGGGTATCAGTATCCCCACTCACAGAGGAGGAAATGGGCCCAGAGAGGTTAAGTGACTTTCCTGAGGTCACATGGCTAGGAAGTAGCTGACCAGGGACTTGACCCTAAAGTCCATGCCCTTCTCGTGTGGAGAGGTCCTACCTACAGGGAAGGAGAAGGTGAGGCACTATCTCAGGGGTGGCCTCAGGGAGCGGCCCTTCCCCCAGGGGCTGGCTAAGCTGTCAAAACAGACAGCAGCGCCGCTAGCCTGTGGAGTCCTCTCCCTTTTGGACCTTGGGTGTCTGAGGCTGCGCTCCCCTCCACGGCAGGCCCAGCAGGGCCCATGGTGGACGGCCCTCCTCTCACCAGCCTGCTGCCCACTCTCCCTGTCCTCTCCCTGTTCCCCTTGCCCCCAGCTCTGGTTCTGTTCTGGGCAAAGGGAACTGGGGATGGAATGGCAGCCTCCCAGGGTAGGTTATTTTATGGATTCAGGGGCTGCCTGATGAGGTCCAGGATGTATCAGAAATACATGGCTTCCACTGAGGAGTTTGCAAACAGACAGATCTGGATTCATATAGTGGCTCCAACATTTGCTGCTAGAACACAAATTGATTTAACTTCTCTGAGCCTGTTTTCTCCTCTGTAAAATGGGTCATCGTGAAGGTTAAATACTGAGATGAGGCATCTGGTGTTGGACTTGACGTGTGGTAAATGCTCAGTAAATGGTGGCGGTTGTTAGTAATCTTTCTCTAAATCTGGATGTTCTGGCTGGAGTCACCCAGGACTTTCAGAAACTTCTGATTTCATTGCTGCTCTGAACTGAGATTCACAGGTGGTGAGCTGCACTCAGGGGCCATTCACTAGATAGGGAACAGCCTACTGAATCAGGAAGGTCACAGGGGATGAGCTTCTGCAGAGCAAAAGAGGCGGCCTTGAGCACTGACATCACATCTAGCTGCTGCAGCCACTGCCCCCAGGGGCCTGACCTCTGCCCCAGCTCGGACCCTCTGTTCCCTTGAAGCCTCACCCCATGGCCCCAGCGACAGGAAGGTCTCATAACACGAGCCCTGGTGGGAGGCCAGCCCCACCTCTCACTGCTCAGGCCAGAAAGGGAAGGGCCCGGAGCAACCCCAGGTGGGAGGGAGGGTCTGCACAGGAGCGCCGTCCGCCTGGGTTAGGACAAGGCTGTGCTTGTCCTAGGACAAGGCAGGGCCGGGAGCTGGAGGTGCGAGACCAGAGGACGCCAGCAGCTGGCTGGTCAGGGGGCCTTGGAGAAATGGTGGACCAGCTGGGGTGGGAGGTCTCTGCGCCATCCTGCAGCTCGTGCTCCACATCTTAGTAGCCATCCCTTTATGGGGCCCGTCAGACTGGACTGTGGATGGGCATCGAGCTGGCCTGCAGATTGGGCATAGGTCGCCTGGGAGCCGGGCCCTACTCTCCGGCAGGAGAGCTCTCAACTGCTTTGCCTGGATTTCCAGAGCTCCCTGGCTGGGGACTTAATCCTTGGGAAGGATAAAGAACTGTCTGCTGGTGGACAAGGGCAGGGGTCTGCAAAATTTCCAGCAAACGGACTTGTCCCGGAAGTGGCCAGGCAATTCTACTCATATGCCCTAGCAGCTTTGCTGGTCACAGCATGGCTGCAAATTACATGTTATTAGGACAGTCCGGATGATGAAGTCACTGCAGCCCTAATCCTATTTCAATGACAGCTTTGGCCGAACAGTAAATCCTGTTGCCTCTTGTCACCCATTCCCCGAAGGAGCTAACGTCAGACATGACTCTAGGGAGGGGTCCTTGTCAGAGCCTCGATTGGCCACTTGTTAACTTTCCCTTCAAATGGAAAGTTAGTTCTTCCAGGAAAGCCTGCCAGGCATCAAACTGTATTTTTCAAAGATGGCTCCCATGGTATATTCCAACTTATGTGCTTTTCTTAACACTCCTCCCATTGAGTAGTGGTCTAGGTCCCCTTTCCTTGAACTTGAGTAGGTCTTTGTCACTTTGATGAGTACATATCGCTGCAGAAGTGACACTATGTGACTTTCAAAGCTAGGTCAGAAAAATGCCACACACTCCCACCTTTTTCTCCTGGGACTCTTGCTCTTGGAATCCAGCCGCCATGCTGTGAGGAAGCCTCGGCTGCCGAGGAGGCCCCATGCAGGCTCCCATTAGGTCCCAGCCGACCACTAACATTAGCCTCCAGCCATGTGAGGGAGGAGGCTTTCTAGAAGACCCTGGCCTCAGCCATTCTCTGACTTAGCAGCATGAAGGATGCTGTGTGAGGACCACCTGGCTGAGCCCAGACAACTGTGAGAGATAATAAAATGACTGTAGTTGTGTTTTAAGCCACTGTGATTTGAAATGACTGGGTTCATAGCAATAGATCGCCAGAACCCTCATGGACAGTGGAAATGGACTGTCTTTCAATCTCAAGCTTCTCTGCTATTGAAAACTGGAAGTATACTCCAGCCTCCCAAACTTTCCTTCTTAGGTGCTGAGATTTTGTATATCTGGGTGATTCAGCCTCTCCAGGCAGGATCTGAAAGCAGGCATTCTAGTTTTCAGAAGCAGTAAGATGACTCTCTTACTCACTTTCTCAAGGAAGTGATTGTCTTGACCGTCCCTACTGAGAGGCAGTCATGGTGTCCAGGAAAGATCATGACTCAGATGTCAGGTAGGCTCAATGTCTCAGTCTGTTCAAGATGATACAACAAAACACCAGAGACTGGGTGGCTTATACACAACCAACACTTATTTCTCACCGTTCTGGAGGCTGGGAAGTCCAAGATCATGGTGCCAGCAGATTCGGTGTCTGCCGGGGGCCTGCCTTCTGGGGCACGGCTGGTGCCTTCCAGCTGTAACCTAACATGGTGGAAGGAACCAGTTAGCTCTCTGGGTTCACTTTCATAGGGGCAGTAATCCCAGTCATGTGGGCAGAGTCCTCATGACCTAATCATTTCCGGAAGCCCCCACCTCCTGATAGGCTAGGGAGACACCAACATTCAGACCACAGCACCTAGGTGCGAATGCCAATTCTGCCACCTCCTGGCACTCTGTTCTCAAGTCAGTCACTTTCCTTTTCCGTGCTTCCGAAGCCTCAGCTACAAAATGGGAAAGCTCATACCCACCATTCAGGATTGCTGTGACAATCTGAGATTCTTTCTAGCCAGTCTTACTCTAAAAAAAAAGATTTGGGACAGGTTATGGAGATGACATATGCAAATCGCCTTGCATTAGCAATGACAGTCGATATTTGACAAATGTTTACTAAGTGCCAGGCACAGTTTTAAGCTCTTTGCACATGTTAACTTGTTTGATAGCCAGAACAATGCTGTGAGCTAAGTATTATTATTATCTGCATTTTGCAGATGAGGAAACCATGACACAGAGAGATTAAGTAACTATCCCAAGATTACACAGCAAGTATCAGAGCTGGAATCTGAACCCAGGAAGTTTGACCCTAGAGCCTGCTCTGTCATCCTGTCCCATGGTAAGTGGCTGACTCTGGGTTAGAGGTGCTGGTGGCATGAGGGTCCAGCCTGTCCTCTTCCTGAAGAACCAGTCTGGAGAGAGAACAGGGCTTGAGCGAAATTGATATCAGTGGTGGGATGCCTAGTGCTGAGACTGCTGATGGGGGAGACACAAGAAGGGGGAAAGCCCTGGGCTGCTGCAGGAGTGACAGACCAGGAGGGAGGGAAACAGCTGAGGAGGAGGACCTTTTGCAACATCAGGATAGTAACACCCATCTGGAGCCCTCCGGGGGCTGAGTCATCCTGGAGAGAGAGGTAGCTGTGGGGAAGTGGAGCTGACGGAAGTGTCAAGGACACTTGGCATTGAGACTTGCCCTTTTACTTAGGCCATGGGACCCTCAGTGAGTCAGCAGCCCTCATCTCTAAAGTGGTGAGAAATTGTGGAGCCTCCCGAATAAGAGTATGCTCACAAAGCGCTCAGGAAACCCAAATGGAAGCTCCACTCAGTTTTCTAGCTAGCAAAGGAGGTATTCTTTGAAGCTTCCTGAAATACATTTTCAGTGTTTCAGAGGGAAACTAACTTAAAATGAGTAAGGTGCTTCCTTACCTTCTTAAAGTCATTTGAACATCATTTACTTTTCTTCGTGACTCAGGGTTAATCACTGCGAACAGCATTGCCATGCTGAGCCGCAGGGCGCTGCCTTGTGTCAGTGCGACTCTGTGTGGCCCGGGCTGCATGCTTCGTGAATCCTTTCGATATAGCCCTTTATAGATCATTAGTCCCATCCCGCACTAAAGCTGTCAGCTGCCACCTCTCGGTGCCGTCAGAATGTCAGCCCAAAGCCGTTCAATGACACTTTGATTTGTTGCTCCTAATCTGTTGTGGATTTGCAAACCAGATGCCTGCATTTGTTGGACATGTTCGCTGAAGCAGGGCTTCCTGCTTATGTAGAACTAAGGGGTTCAACTCTGGGTGAAGTGCATGAGCTTTTTAAAGTGCATGGAGCTTGTGATGTCAATTTTGGTTACTCAGAGACCCCCTGTGCTCCCTTCGTGGATTTCAACAGCTCCCAGTGGGGGAGGTGTTACTGTAGCTGGCGACCTATCAGTGACCTTCTTATTTAATTATTTAAAAAAGAATGTTTTTTTATACAGGACTGTTTCTCTTCCTGCCTGCAATTAGTGTTTATTTTCACTTATGTAACTTTGAGGCCACCACTGCTCCTTCAGTCACAGGCCTCAGTCCACGCCTTGCCCCCATCTAACCATATCCAGCCTCCTTAGGTCCACCTGGCAAGCACTTTCTAAGTGGCCCATGTTACGTGCTCGGGCCCCAGGCACTCAGTGCAGCAGTCAAAGGGTCTGCTATGAAGGCCAAGCCTCCCCTGCCTTCCGGAAGCTCACAGTCTGGCTGAGGAGGAAAGGTCGGTGCCCAGAACGGTCAGGGAACACACGGCAAGGCTGGAGGTACAGGCGGGATGGCTGTGGCCCCACGTGGCCACTCTGTTAGGGCAAAGGGCAGGCAGGAGGGAAGGCTGCGGGGAGACCTGCACGGGCACATGTGGGAGGCACAGCTAACACGGGCAGGGCTTAGCTTCCAAAGAAATGGGGCAGGAGTGAGGTGTGGGCAAAGCCAGCCCAGGGCCATTTAGAGAAACGGGGAATGGGAGGGTAGGACATGCAGTGGGAGCCCCTGAGGACTGCTGGCCAATGAAGAGTGGGCCTTCCTCCAGGGGATCTGGAGTTGGGGCAGGGGTGGGAGAGCACTAGGAAGCAAGCAGCAGCGGTGGAGGAGGGCATGGCAGGGCAGGAGACAGGAGGGCAGAGTCCGGGCTGGGCGAGCCCCAGTTGTGAAGGCCTCACCGGTGGAAAGGAGGAGGAGCTGAGAGGCCATCTGCCGAGCAGGGAGGGTGCCGGCTCCCCAGCATCTGCCCAGGCTGAGCTCAGACTGAGCTAGTTTTGAGGGGAGGGAGCCTGCAGACACCCACGTTCTCCAGGGTTCTGGCTGAGGCGCCTGGTCACTCCAGCCTGTTGTAACAGGCAATTATCAAAGTGAAATGTAAACAGGAAGCCTCTCATTTGATAACCCTGAAGTTGGTCTCAAGTGATAGTAACTGAGAATGCACTAACTCACACACAACAAAAGAAAAAGTTTTCTTTTCAAATTTACAACCTATAAGGAGCATCTTCGGGCTTGCCCTTGGAGGCCTGGGGAAGTCATTGCCTCCCAAACCCTACCCTGTGCCCCTTCCCTGACAAAGCAATCTAGCTGGAGGACAAGCTAGAGATGTCCCCAGCAATGCGGTACTCCCAGTTCCCAAGGCAGGCCCTGGAAGGTCCTTTGGCATCCCCTGACATTGCTGGCACTCAGATAATCAGTGCATGATCTATGTCCCTTACCTCGGAGTGCCTGGCTCCCTCCCACCTGGCCCCAGTGCTCTGACGGCCTACCAGGCAACTCACTACACTTGCACAGTTGTGGTCCTGCTAGGGATTCTGGTGAGGCAGGATCAGTGGGGGACTCCGGCCCTTGCTCCAGAGACCCCCACCCCCCAGGAGTAGAGCAGGGGAGACGTGTGCCCACACTGCATGCTGCACAGCCCTCATCTTCTATTGAATCCTCTCAGCAGATGGTTGCATCTCTGCTCGGTTGAGGCCATCCAGGCTTAGAATGGTGCAGCCACTCTCCTGGGGTTACTCGGATGCTAAGTGGCAAAGCACAGGGCCGGGGTGGGGGTGAGGCAGAGCAGGGACATGGATCAAGCATCATGATTAATTTTGCCTGCCTATGATGAAAAAAACGCCGAGATGTAAATAGTACAATAAGAACAGGAGGGACCCCATCTTAAGTCAAAGATTCCATTTTAAAAACCAGGGAGTTAGGAGGTAAGATTCCTAACACATTTTAAGGTAATCAGTCAATGACCTATCCTATCTTAAAGCAGGGCAAGCAGTTCTAAATGGTATGTTTCCACTGTGTAAGGGTAACCACTACCTTGGAGAAGAAGAGGATCAAGAAATTCCTTGTGTTAAGTTTATCTTACAGAACATCTAGAGGACTGATTATGGATAATGACATAATGTCTCTCGTTGGAGAGAGACCTCATGAGATCTCAAGCCAAGCCTACACGTACTCCCCTGCCTCCTGCCCTTTACCCCATTCTTGAAATCCTTAAAAGACTCAGATTCTAAGCTTTAAGTGTGCTTCATCTCTGAGGTTGCCTGCATTCCTCTTTCTTTGAGCATGGACTTAGCCAATAAAGCCCTCTCACTGCTCAACGTACTGCTTTTTGTCTCTGTGCTCTTCCAGTGGTAAGCATCTTTGTTACTTTGCCATTTCATTCAATTTTCTAGACTTAAGCACTAGCCTTCTTCTTTTTCTAATTTATTTCAGATAAGCAGGGAGGGGCAACTGAGGTGTCTCATATGGGCTTGCAAGTTCCTGTTGCCTGGGTGACCTGGACAGGACTGCAGCTGTATGATCATGCTCTTTAGCAGCCTGCCTGAAAATCTCCTTTCTTTGCCTCTGGGAAGTTCTCAGAATGTAATCTCACTCCACCCAGTGCTCTGTGGCTCCCCCAAATCCTGGGGTGGTAGGTATTTAGTTCCCACACCATGCAGATTCAAGCAGACCCTGGATGCCAGGTAACCCTGGCTTTAGGAGTTGGCAAGGGATCTGCCCCATGCCGAGCAGGAGTTCATTGAGCTTCCCTTTCCTCCCTCTGTTTTTCCTTGCTCTCTGCTGCCTGCATGGCTGCTGCCATTCATTGCCACTCTCGCTTTAATGAATTCCTTCGTCACCTACACTTGTACACCAGAGTCAAGAAACTTACCCCTTCCAGGTTGAGGTTCACCTAGTGCACAGGAAGAGACCTCTCCAGATGCAGCTGCCCCACAACAGGGGGACAGATTCTCACATTTTGGAAATGTACAGAGATGCCCATGTTCCAGAAGGCATGGACAAAATATAAGGGTCTCCAGGCATCACACAGGTCTCCAGCTGGGTCCCATCTAGGGAGGACCCCGCCCCCGGGGCTCTATCTCCTTGCATTGTCCGGTCCACCCAAGCCAGCCCTTTCCCAGAGGGAGGAAGGTGTCCAGTGGCTGGGCAGACCACAGAGAGCATGAGGCCCGCAGAGCGTTCACAGCAGCGAAGGCTTTCTCCCAGCACGCCCCCATGTGGCCAGAGCAGGAACTGCGTGTCCCTGGGGGCCCTCCTCGCTGCAGCACCCTGGTCGCAGGTCACTCAGACCTCTGTTGCACAGGCCTGAGCAATGCAGCTTCTTTCCACGCTGTGCTCTGTCACCAGTGCAAACCTGGAGTCAAGTGACAGAATGGTAGCATAGTGACTGATGCCAAATATGGGCAGCGGCTGGAGAGGGGTGTTCTCCGGGGAATATACCAGAGACCCAGGAGGTCCCATCTCTAGAGGATAGGAGCCCTCCAGAGGCAGAGAAGAGCAAGAATAGGTCCCAGGTGGAAGGGCTGAGGTCTTGGGTTCAGGGCAGGGTCACCTGCAGGGCCCCACCAAGAAGCTGGGGCTTTTCCTGGGATTGTTGTTTCTCAAAGGAAAGGCCGGTGGCACCCCTGCTTCCAGAGGGAAATCCAAAAAGCCACAACAAGATAAACATTTTGTCTTTCCTGAGTTTGCTTTAGGGTACATAATTAAATACATAAATTTGGATTTTTAAAAACGGGTATCTTCTGGAACCTGTAATGTAAAATCCCCATGCATTTAAACCTGAAACAGGAGGCTTCTGTTCCATTTGAACTGTAGTGGGTGGCTTCAGGATGTGTCCCCAGATATGGGGACATCATTGTGTCCATCATGCCCTGAAAACAAATCTATGGAAATGCCAGCAAAGCCCTAAGGAGTCCTTGGAGGGGAAGGCTTTAGGGGGGAGCGAGAAGAGGCCCCGGGGCATCGAATGAAGATCAGTCTGGCTGCTCCAATGGAGAAGAAGGCCAGCGGTCATGGAAAGGAGTCAGGGTCCACCGCCAGGGCTGGGAGGAGGTGAGCCCCTATAACAGGTGTGCCTGTTATAGCCCCAGGGCTTCCTGCAAAGCTCTTGGGCACTCCATAGGGGCCCCAGACTACTTTGAGAACTGCTGAATTAAGAATATGGTCACATGAGCCTGGGTACAGATCTAGCACCTACATTTTTTTTTTTTTTTGTAAAGGGCTGTCTCTTGGGGTTCAGGATCTGTTTTCTCTGCCCATCCAAAGAACCTGCAACACACCAAGATGGCCAGGGTTCATGTGCCTGTGATGGACCATATGCTGCGTCAGGAGCCTGGAACAGGGCTCCCATTCATGGTGTTAAATAATTCAGTAAATGGGGACAGAAAAACATATTTACAGATACTATTTCATTCTCATTTGCAGGTCATTTTCCAACACAGGAATATAAGAAGAATTATGGGACATTAGAACTCGTAGGACCCTGAGATTTCTAGTCCAACTCTCTCCTTTTAAAGATGAAGTTACAGCCCAGATAATCCCTTTCAATCCAATTCAACAAATACTGAGCACCTACAATGTGGTGAGTAAACTCAGTCAGGGTAAGATGCCAGGGTCAGGTGACGGATGGGGTATCCAGGGAAAGTCCCGTTGAAAGGAGACTATTGAGTAAAGGCCTGAAGAAAATGAGGAAATAAGTCATGGGATGACTGGAGGGAGAAGTTTCAGGCAAAGGGAACAGTAAGCGCAAAGGTCTTGAGGTCAGAGGATGCCATGTTGAAGAAACAGGAGGAGACCAGTACAGTTGAGCCATGGGGTGCAAAGGGCTGTGGTATGAGGTCAGAGAGGGGTTGGGGCAGATCCTGTACAGCCTAGAAGGCCACTGACAGACTTAAGTTCTGTTCTGGGTGAGACAGGAAGCCATTAGAGGGTGTTAAGCAGAGCCATCACACAACTGACTTAGAAATTAATTCCAGTGACTACCTGGAGAGTAGAACAGGGCTGAGGGCTGCAGAGAGAACGACCGCAGGAGATTGAACCCAGCCCATCTCAGTGCAGCATATGCTCTTTGGATAGCAAAGATAAGGCAAACTAGATGTCAGAGATAGCCATTAACACAAATGTTAGGCTTGAGATATGTACCCAGGCCTGAGGCTTATATTCTTAGTTCAGTGATTCTAAAAGTGGTGTGTGTCCCTTAGAAGTTCCCAAGATCATTTCTGGGGTCCCCAGGTCAAATTTGTTTTCATAATAATATTAAGATATTATTTGCACTTTTCACTCTCATTTTCTCATGATAGCACAGTGGAGTTTTCCAGAAACCACATGACATGTGACATGGCAAGAGACTGAAAGCAGAAGTGGATATAAGAACCCAGCTCTCTTCTTCTAAGCCAAGTAGTAAACAGATCTGCAAAACCATGCTGACCTTTAAAGTCATTTTTTTTGTTTGTTTTACAAGTTTCACTAAAACACTGTGTTAATATGGGTTTATTATTGCTGTTTTAAATGAATTAATAAATATTTTTTAAAATTTCAGCTTTAGTTTCTAATATAGTATGCATCAATAGTTATAATCCACATGGACATACAGGAATCCTCAATCACTTTAAAGAGTGTAAATGTGTGGAGTGTAAAGGGACAAAACGTTTGGTCTGACCAGAGAAGCCCTCATGCTCAGAGACCTACCTGCTGCTGTTCCAACTGGGAAGGGTCAACCAAAGAAGCCTGTGCTCCCCAGAGTCCACAAAGTGGGCTGACAGGCAAGCGTGAAGGAGACAAATGTAGGGAGGCACTGTGTTGCGGCCAACACCAACTTGACATTACACCACAGCAACACAAGAGGGCGCCCTTACCAATCAGCAGATTTTTCTAGAGCTGGTTACCATTACCCATGTAAATAACAGTTTTATTCACCATATTAAAAAAAAATTTAGTGTCCTGTCCATAATGATGCAATTTTTACCTCTTGTGTTTTCTCTGATTCAATGTGTGCTCCAATGGACTTGTGCTACCTGATGTTTATCAACTTCTCCCTGGCAAAGAGTCCTGTCTGGGGTCAGGCACCCCCAGATCACACTTGCTCTGGCTCCTCAGGAGGGGTCAGGAAGGCACATCATGCATCTGACACCTCCCGCGGAGTCGTGGTGAGGGTGGAAGGATGCTCTTACTACATGGAACCCCCTAGAAGCCACAGTGTATGGTGGCCCCCCACCAGCCAGGACTGACAGATGACACTTTGCTTTCTGATGTCACAGGCTGTTCTCCTTGGGTTTTATCTGTCCCATCCTTGTGGTTACACATACCTGAGACTGTTTTGTAGCAGCTAATTAGACCTAGTCTTTGAAGGAGAGCATCACCAGAAAGAGGACTGGCTGGGTCAGGGATCTGACTTCCACCTATGCTTCCTGGAGTGCCCTGTTCAGTCGTGTGTCCCCTGGGCCACAGGTTCTCATCTTTCAAACGGTTCCTCCGCCTGGTCAGAGGGCTGTTATGAGAATCAGATGACACAGTGGTGCAATGGGCATCATCAGTCATAAGACACTACTACACAAAGTGTGGATATTTATGGAATTCTCCTCTCTCTCCTACTCTGGGGGGGGGGGCGCAGTGATAGGTTTTCAGTAGGAAAGGATAGTCTGTTTTGTGTGTGAGGTTTCTCTTGTAGCTGGTAAGGATCTTTTGGAGGACAACATGGTGGAAGACATGAGTTAGGAAGCAGTTATTAGAGGTCAGGCAAGAGGCGCTGAAAGCTGTCCATAGGGATAGAGGGCAGGGGGCGAGGGTGGGGTGAAACCTCAGAAGCAGAATGCAGATGGGAGTGGGAAGGGGCTAAGATGGGAATAGCCTGGGCCAATTCCCAGTGGGTCTGAGGGGAAGGAGTAATATGGCCTTGAAGGTGGCAGTCATTTTTCTCACCATCTCTGGCCTCTCTAGGTTGATCCATTCCTGGTGCAGGTTTTGTGACTGGCAGGCCCTCAGGGGTCTCAGGGGGGCCCTTAGTGCCTCCAGCTGATGGACACATGCTCCCACAAACATTATGCTAAATAATTCATTAACTGTAGGTAGACAAATACATTTATAGATTCTATTTTGTTCTTGTTTACAAGTCATTCTCCCACACAGGGACATTAGCAGTTATGGGACATTAGAACTAGTAGGCCCCAAAGAATTCTAGTCCAAACCCTCATTTTAAAGATGTTGTAGCTCAAATACTCCAAGCTGACCCAATTCAACAAACATTGACTACCTACAATGTGGCAAGTAGAATGAAGCGGAGTAAAATGCCGTGGGATGGGGGCTACTTTGGCCTCACTGTTTGTGTCCCCTCAAAACCATATGTCGAAATCTTAACTCCCAAAGGAGATGGAACCTTTGGGAAGACCTAAGTCATGAGGGGGGACTGCTCGTGAATGGGATTAGTGTTCTTATAAAAGGGACCTCAGAGAGCTTTCTGGCCCCTTCCTCCAGACGAGGACACAGCGAGAAGTCAGCAGCATGCAGCTGCAAGAGGGCCCCCACCAGAACCTGACTGATGTGCCGAGTGCTAGGATCGTGGACTTCCAGCCTTCAGAGGAGTGAGAAAATAAATGTTCATTGTTTATAAGCCACCCCAGTTTTTGGTATTTTGTTATAGCAGCCTGAATGGACTGAGACAGGGTGATACCTTAGATGGGCCACTCAGGGAAAGCTGCTCTGATAAGGTGGGACTTACAGATGGGCTCCAGACACCCCGCTGACATGAAGCACCTCAGGAGCAGCTGAAGGTGGACCACAGATCTTCCTTTCCAAAGTAAGCTTATGCTTCGACTCCTATTTCAACAGAACTACCTGAATATCTTCACTCGCTTTTCTCCCAAATCTCACTTCACTGGTTACATTCTGGGACCACAAAATCTGGTTATGTTCTGGGAGAAATGGTACTTCCATCTATACACAGATGGTAGGAAAAAATACTCACTGTCAGAGGAAATCATCAGTGAAATATTTCAAGACAGTTTCCCAGACCTGAGGAAAAAGTTTCCACATTGAAAGGGACCATTTCAGTACAGTGGATGAAAAGAGACCTAAGCAAGGTGAGTCAATGTGAAATTTCAGAACACCAGGGATGGAAACAGAGAGAGAGAGAGAGAGAGAGAGAGAGAGAGAGAGAGAGGAAAATCCTATCAAGTGCAGAGGAAGCAGAAATCAGAACGGTGTCATACTTCTTAACTGCAAAGATAAGATAAAGACTTTACCAGGTATTCAAATGTCAATAAATATACCTCTGATGTACTTTATCTCAGAAGCTACAGGGGGATGTGTTTCACCAAAATACGGGGGAAATGGAGAAGATAAGGGAGTGCTAACCTAGAGAAGGCGAAGGCAACCTGCCAGTGATGGCTGTGCACTGGCCTCCAGTGGAATCTTCTGGGCAGGACAGGGCTTCCCAAGGGCGTCCCAGGAGGGCAAACTGGCGGGGGACCAGGGGCTTCTGAACATCTTGGGAGGAGATTTATATACCTGAGGTTGAATTACCCCGGATTTATAAAATTGGGGTTTAATTTCATACTTAGGGGTTTCATTAATGATAAGTAATTAGAAACCTAAACAAAGGACAGTGATTAATTTCACAAAAAATGGAAAAATACGGAAGAAAAACTTACCACAGTACACTATATAATTCAATCTCATTGATACAGTAATAATAATGTAAAGGCAAAATATTGATCTAATTAAAATTTTAACGTGACTATTTCATAGGGTAGGAAATATGTTTGCATAATGGGAAGGAGTGGCACCCTCATCTGTAGTGGTAATTCAATGAATGTTATTAAAAATTAGAAGATCACACAGTGTCAATACAAATGTAATAGAGGTATGGTGGTAAATACTAAAAGAACCAGCTATAAGCCTGGGGCGAAGGTGAGAGCTGGGCCTGCGGACGAGGGCCTTTTAGGAGCATTAGAACTGATAAAAATTGATGGGAAGTTAAATACACCCACTTCTGTCAGCCTTCAGTGTTCTTGGTGATTGGCCACAGGCTGTTTTTCAAAGCTTATTTTCCTCTACCCATCATCTCCCCACATACTTGCATGTTTTAGCCTCGATTACATCTCCCATCCAAGAAGCTGTCACCTGTCTCAGATGCTGTCCCCCATCAGTCTCCTGTCAACTACTGAGGTCACCCACTCACCATAGTCTATGTACCAGTGCATGCAGTCTCCGGGATCCTGAGAGATTCCGATTCAGGTCAGGCTCTCCGACAGGGCTCAGGACCACTGGAACACAGAGTGGCCCCCAGTGGGCCTGCTGTATCTCAGCTCTCGGCATCGGGGTCAGACGCATATGTAGGGTGATCCTATGAGATCCAAAAACCCAAATCCTGGCACGTGAAGATAAATGACTGTGGCTTCCTCTGCCCTCAGGACCAAGGCAGCCCTCTGACCCTGCTGGCCTGGCCAACAAGATGCCCTCCACTAACTGGCCCAACAACACTCCCCACACAGCTGTCTCTAGACCCTCCCTCTCATTAGAAGGCAAGTTGGTACAGAACAAGTCAGATTTCCTAGGAAAAGGTGGAGGGACAATCCGTTGAGATGTTAATGTGTTCTGCTGGTGTTTTCTCCTCCCCCCTTCAAGCAGGGAGCCCGACCCTTGGTATGTTCCTGCCTGAGAATTTTGTGAAGCAGGCGTGACAGATCTTTATTAATAAAGTCCGAGCTCACGCAAGAGCTTGCACTAGTGTCCCGCAGGGGGCGCCCTTGAGAGCAGCGTGATGCTTTTGGCTTCGAAAGGAGATCACCTGAAGCCTCTGAAAAAGACCAGCCCCAAGGTGCACCTGGGCCCCCTGAACGCTAGGCTCTGGGGCTTCCTGCCTTGCCAAGCACTCCTGCACTGGAAAATTGTACAGAAGCCCAGAACCACCTGTCCTGAAGGGTCCATGCTGGATTACCTAAGTCAGTGGGTGAATGAGTGGTGAACAGCAGGGGAACCGGTGGCTGATGATGGTGAGCTCCCGAAGCTCCCACGGGGTTCTGGGAGGGAGGGGTGTGTGAGAGTGCTTGGGGTAGATTAAATTGATTTAGAAGAATTAAAGATACACGAATCAGGGGAGCCATTTGAACCACGAGGGTCTCAGGGCCTACCTGGAACAGACTGTGCCTGGGCTGGACTCTAGGAGACCAGGTGTCAGGAGGTGCTGAGGCCACTGGCAAGGGGAAAGGAATGACCATGAATGGTTTAAACGAATTAAGATTTATGTCTGAGGCTGGGAAGGGGTTCTTGAGTTCATGACATCTGGCCATGATGGAAGAAAGAGGGGCACAGAGAAGGCTGTTGGTTAGGAAGCCGCTGGTGTCTGCTCACACCCATTTCCATGTGCTCTTGAGAATTCTGGCTTGTTGTTACAGTTTAATCTGAAAGGAAGAGAGAAATGAAACAAGACCAACTTGTTCTTTGTGATTATAAAAGTGACACCAAGAGGCTATTTCTAAACTGGGGGCAGATGTGGGTGGGTCTGTCTGGGTCAGTGGTGGGGAGGGCCCCAGATTTGTCTGCCTGGAGGCAGAGGAGTCTTCTGGGCTCATTCCAACTTGAGGCAAATTAGTTCCTCAAGAAGACAGCCCAGGCAGGGCGGGTGTGAATCAGTAAGAGCCCCTCAGCCCTCAGAGGAGGGACGGCAGAAGGTCAGCAGAGCACTGGTCCTCAGATTTAGTCCTTTGCCTGGGACTCCCAAGTCCTCAGCAGTGACATTAATTCCATAGTTAAGTTAAAATAGAGTGAATGATCACCATGGCTCTGAGTGATTGAGGTTCGGGATTTGAAAGCATGTGGCAAACAGCAATTTTCCGAAAGAATGTGGTTTTGGAACCGTGCCTCATGGAGAGGCTGTCTGGTGGGCTCCTGGAGTGATGGCTGGGCGTCCAGCACTGGCAGGGCTGCCTGGGAAAGGCAGCTGAACCTATCTGATAACGCATCCCAAGTGGGTCATGGTGCCAGTGGCAAGCACCACTAGCTAGCCTGGCTCTGCAGGGAATACTGCCAGCCTGGCCCCGGGCTAGCACACACAGTACCTTCGTGAATGTCAGAACAGGAGTCCCGTCTGGGCAGCTGAAGTCTGAGAAGGCGCCCTTCTTCCAGTCTGCAGCAGGGCTTGGCACATGGGGCTCAAGGTGAACTTCAGCCTTGCTCTGAGGCTGGGTACTTTTGGACAGTGACCCTGGGCATCAGTGAGACACCGTAGGACAGGCAGAGAAGAGAATGGGAGGATGTCGAGAAAGTGACGGGGTGGGAGGGAGTGGCAGGTGAAGCGGCAGGTGAAGCCTCAGAAAATTTGATGCAGAGAAGGTCCTTCAATGTCCTGCCTTTGGATGATGGATGCTCAGTCTTGCTGGCCAAGCCAGGGCCAAGCCACCCAGCTGCCCCCTCCCCAGCCTGGGACCCTGGCCATGGTGACACACAAGTTATGCTGACAACATTATTGCTTTCTCTGCAGCGTGGATGAGGGAATTCCATTTCTCTTCACAAGACTCTGTGTGTTCGATTCCTGGTGCTCACAGCGCCTGGAAATCCCTCCGCCTCTAGAAAACCATTCAAGAATATTTCTTGAGAATCTCCTCTGTCCATTCTTAACCTCAGGAAAAAAAAAATCACACTGTGCCAAAATGCACCGTTGAGTCCCTTCCCTCTGCCCGAGTGGGACAGCTGCTCTGATTCCTTGCAGCTGCCCCTCACGTGATACTTGTGCTGGCTGCCAGCGATCTGCCGTCTGTTGTTTCTCTCCAGCCGGGGCCTTCCCAGTATGGGCCCTATAATACTCCTTCACTTGTTCTGCCCTTGACAACATCCTTTATACCGTCTCAGGGCTAGGCCTGCCGTCTGTCATCTTAAAGGTCCCAGCAGATGTCAGGAAGTGACCGTAACAGAGGAAGGAAGGGAAGTGTCAGACAAAGCCCCACGGAGGAGGTGGGGTTGGAGCACTATGAGGCTCTCAAGAGGGGGAAAGGGCAGGAGGAGGCTGGTGGCCTGAGCAGAGCAGAGGGAACCTTGGGACCTGCCCAGGTAGGTCCCACCCATAAACCTCACATGCAGACATCACACTCCTGCGCTCACCTGAGGCTGACCCCTGCACGCTTCCACACTTCTTCCCCACCAGGAAAGGGTTCCCAACAGCTTCTGATACCAGAGGTGAAAGCTTCAATTCACCTTTAGCGCCAAGCCTGCCTTCCCCCATCCCTCCCTTCTTTCCTCCATCACCAAAAAAGGACATTGAGATCCTGCAAGTGTAATATGGTTACCTATAATATAATATGTTCTTGGGGAAAACTGGAGTGCTATTAACTCATAAAGGATCGTGTATGGGTGCATCTGAACTTTGTCGTCAAAGCTGCTGATGTGTGTGGGTGGGTGGTGGTGGGGTGCAGAAGGAGGGAGGGAAGAGATAATGGTTTGGAAAGGCGTAGGCCAGGTGACCACACTGTGCCCTAACTATTGTTCCTGAGGCAAATAGGTGAAAGCTGTACTAGGAAATGGGGGACATACTGCACCAGATGTTCTGTGATGTTTAAAAAAGCTTTTGTTTTCGGGAATATGAAAATTCAGTATACATTAACATTACATACATGCTAACAGATAATCGCATAACATTGTTTTGAAGCAAAAGAACTGTTTCTAAAAAGTAGAAATATTCTGAAAGCTGCGCCATCAACAAGCATAAATGAATAACTGATACATGTAAGATATATATTGTCAGTAGTGTGCCTTTAACCGCACCCCCCCACCCCCACCCCGCCGTAGGCTGGTCCTCTGGCACGCGCATGAGGACCGCTGGCAGCCCGCAGTGGGGATGTGCTCTCAGGGTCTGCCAGATGGGCAGACGGAAGAGGCCAAGGTGGCGGCAGAGTGCACCAAAACACAGTATTCTCTGTACTGTTTTAAGAGTTCAGATGCCTTAAAAGTCATCCAGAGACTCCAAGTTAAGAACAGCAAAAACCAGAGAAAACTCTCCCATGGAAAACTCTCTACTCTAAATCATTTGAATCAACAACTCCTTCTAAGAAAAACAAATGAAAAAGATGTTCAGTAATCTGGATTTTATTTAAAATAAACTTGTGCGACAAAGAAAAGCTGACCATTATACTAGGGAGCACCGAAGACTTCTAAGTACTGAAGGTTCCATTAATCTGTGAGTCTCAAAGTGGACACCCATGTAAAACCAAACAAGACAAAACAAAACAAAAAAACACCAAAACCCCACTAACCAAATCATCTGTTAATTAAGTTAAAGACTGAGCAATTTGCTCTGCATTCCTGTTAAAGGAGAAGCAAAATGTTTCCTTTTCCCTTAATTTCCCTGCCCCAACCTCTTTTCTTTGCATAACAGGTTTTATGTAAATGAACCCCTTGGAAGTTCCATCTCTCTCGCCTGTCACCTCGAGGATATAAAACATTTGTATGACTTGGGCTCTTTGGAACAGATCTCCTTCCCCACTGTAGTTCTATCATCCCAAGTCTACATCCAAATTCCGGCTCAAATAAAACTATTTTCAAGGTGATTTTACTGGATTTTTCATTGACAAACTTTATATTGAAAAGTTCATCTTATTTGAATGTTGTCAAGCGTACCTTAGGGGAAGTGATGCAGAAAGCAAGAGTTTAAACATCCATCAAAAAGGTCCTCATTCTACCAGGACCGGGCACTGGGTCCCTGATCCTGTGTGACACTTCCAGCGGTACTAAGAATTTCTTTCACCAGAGTAAATTTAACAAAGATTCATTAAAAAAAAAAAAAAAAAAGATAAACAAACCCAGGTTATCTGATTCTAAAGCCTGTTTTTTTTTGTCATTATACCACAATTACCAAATTAGGCAGATCTTTAGTTTCATAACTGTGATAAAATTGTTGAGCTATAATCAAAGGATATAATTTTACAAGAAAATCGTTGCATTCACATTCCCAGCATTGTGCTGAAGGCAAAGCTTAGGAAAAGAACCTTGTATGCTGGTCAGTGAAAAGGGACACGGAGACAGGCAGCAAGTTGGAATAGGCAGCCTATGGGGAGAGGAGTGCCCTGGCTCGGGTCCACATGAGGGTCAGGCAGCCCTTGATGGCCTCCTGGTCAGATCGTGGCTGCACGTTAAAGGCCAGGGAGGGTTATTGGCTGGAGATGGTGTATCTTTAAGTGTGTCCTTTCTCCTTGCCAAGCGTGCGTTTCCTGCCTGGTGCATATGGGTGTGAGAACAGATTCCTTAAGGGCCTTTCCAGCTCTAAATTCCCGACTGCCCAAGAGAGCAGTTTAAGCAAAGCCCCTGAGGCTGCGTTGAGCCACTGTGAGCTCCTTGTTCAGCCAGGAGTAGCTCTCTGAGCAGGGGCTGCACTCGGGAGATAGGCAGACACCTTCAATGCTGAAGGGTTTGATTTGGTGCTGCAGGCGGCCTACTGGAGGGAGGTAGTAACTCACTTAATGCAAATCGCTGATGTCCACAGAGAAGGAGGTAGAGACACACACTCTGTGTGTGAGCTGTATTGGATATTTTGTCTGTCTGTCTGCCTAGATCTGTTCTGTCTTGCTCTGTGCCAAGGCCCTCCAGCATATTGCATCAAGGTACACCCTTGCTAAAGGGAGATACAGTGGAGATCTGAGGTGCGGGTCAGAGATGAGAGTGGGTATTTACTCCTCCCCTGCCCACACCTCTGCCTTTTCCTTCCTGTCTTGCTGATTTCTGGCTCTGGCCCTTTGTCTACCTGTGGGGGCTCCAGTTCTACCAGATTCTAGGGGGCAGCTCCTCCCATGGGCCCTCCTGGCCTAGGTGTCTGCTGTGTCTAGTCCTGGGTGTCCTTAGTCTCGTGTTGCCAGAAAAAAAATACAGGATGCCCAGTTAGATTTGCAAAATTTCAGGTAAATAACGAGTGAGTTTTTAGTATGTCCCAAATATCAGGGCTGTAAGTATTTATCTTAAAAATATTATTCATTAGTAAGAAGCTAACCTTTTCAAAGAATATTGCTTCTCTCTCACTTACCAACTTTACATTTCCCTGTATGGCCCCGGAAGATGACTGGTTAGCCAGAGACGGGTAAGATTCCTCAAGGGAGGAACAACCTAAGACAGGCACAGTCACAGGGGGGCCATCAGGTGAGAAATTGGGGAACAACAGAGGTGAGGCTCAGAACCTCACCCCCCCTGTTTTGAGAGAAATCTTCTGCATCCATGGATGTTTTGTTGCCCTTGTCTAGCTTGGATTAATACTTAGTCTACAGGCACAGACCTGATCATCTACATTTGCTCTCTTACAGCACTAAACTATGTTTTCTACCTTTATCTTGCATCTACCTACCACTTCAGCATTTTATTTAAAAAAAAAATAATAATAATAATAATAAGGGAGAAATGTGGGATTCACATATAAATCAAGTATAAAAAAATATTATTCATTGTTTATATGACACTTACATTGTAACTTGGCATCCTTTTTTTATTTGCTATATCTGGTAACCCCATTTTAATTCCCCTAATGCTACCTGCACCCTGTATTCAATCTTTTGGGAAACTGTCTTCCATTTCTTCCCTTGTCCACACACAAGCCTCCCCTTCCCACTGAGGTTCTCTGCCTGCCCCTCACTGAGGGTGAGCTTTGCCAGGGCCCAAGCGCACCCTGGTCTGCCAGGGGGCTCCCCCACTCCTGCTACTACCTCCCTGACGGTGCCTGCCATCAAAGTCGAACAGTCTGAAGGGGAGGCGTGGAGCTGAATAAATGTACAACTCACTCTGAGAGGACGCCCCACGTTGGGCGCCAGATGTAACGTGCCACTCATCTTCTTTGGGTGAAATGAGAGAACAAAAAACACAGACAACACAGACAGACAGACAATGGCTGCAGTCCCGATGTGGTGCAGCACCCTTATTTTTATACTGCCTTTCTCGGACCCCAGCCAAGTGCTATACTCATCTTTCCCTTCTGGGGGTTGGGGGGGCAGGCCAGAGCACCTTGTTGATTTTCTTAGAAGCTGCCTGGTAAGCAGGGGCGGTGTTTTCACACATCCTCAAGGTCTCTCTATTTTCAGAGTGAGGAGTCTTGGCTCGTCTTCGAGGACAAGATATGTTTTTGTGGGCAGATAACTTCCAAGGACGGCACCGGTTGTTCTCAAGCCTGTGCTTTCCCGTGCTGCATTCAGACATGGGGGAAGGTGCTTTCCCATTCTGCCTACAAACATGTGAGAAGACAAAGGCCATCCCCAACATCTCCCCCAATGCACAACACATGGGGGCCTGAGGAGGCCTCTCATGATTCAAGAGGCCAGGGTTACCTGCGGAGGGCAGGGCCCACTCTGGCCTGTGCCTGAGAGTGGTAGCTGAATAGACTCAGTCTCCCCCACAGGCCTCAAGGTCTGGGAGGAGACCCTTAGGATGCCTGAAGCGTTGTGGTTCCAGGAGGCTCCAGGCAGTAGAGCAGCCAGGCAGCTGTCCACTTGAATCTCAGCGGCCCTGACCACTGTGAGCTTTAGTTTCCCCATCGATAACTTGGAAATACACTCACCCCGCAAGGTCATTGTAAAGAATCAAGATAATGTAATGTAAAAGGGTTGGCACAAAAAATAGCAATTATTGTAATTACTATTGGTTGTATATGTGTCTCCCCTGTGAGATTACAAGGCCCTTGAGGCCAGTAACCATGTCTTACCCACTTCTGTGTTCTCAGCATCTGAGCCGGGCTGACAGAGGGCATTGCTCGGATGTGTTAATGGAGCATGAATTAGGCAGCACAAACTATGGGACAGAGGCCACAGACCTGCTGCGGTGTGTTGAGCTTCTGAGAATGGGAGCGCAGTGTGAGGTGCCTGACTCGGACCTTCAAAGGCCCTGAAGCCCAAGTGTAACGTGCCAGAGAGTTGGGATGACCGTGTGATGATTTTGTTCATCTCTCTATTCCCCCTCCCACCGTCTTTGTTGTGCATGTGCTCTGGCTCTGCTGATGATTATTGTGGGGTCCAGTACTAGGCGGTGGGGCTGGGGTAGGGCCTTCTTGGGGGCAGAGGGCCTCCTACCAGATGGCACTCAGGCCCACCCACACCTTCTGCTCCTTAAGAGAGCCAGGATTTCTGCTCCAGGGCCACAACTGGCAGAACCAGCCTGATTTTGGCTGGTTTCTTCTGGGCCACAGCCTACTCACCAGCTCTGAGATGCCCTGGGTCAGAAGCCCAGGGGTTCTGAGGTGGGTTGTAGTGGTGGTGGGAAGGGGGTGGCAGTGGGCTGAAGGAGCCCATTTAGGAAGCCCAGGAGGGCCGCTCAGATACCCTTCATCCTCGGTGACAGTGGGGCTTCTGAGGACCCTGGGTCTGCTGCTGGGCCCAGCTGACTTCTGGTTTGACATCAGGCTGGGTGTCGGCTCTGTCAGAGACCACCCAGCACAGGCCGCAGCTGGGCTTTGCAAAATAAACAGTTAGCAACACCTGGCCACCCAGAGGCCTGACTCACAAAGGCTGCCTTGGACTCAGACCTCCAGGGCTCCCCATGCCCCCACTTCACTGAACTCCAGTGGTTGGAGCCAGGCCAGACCAGGACAGAGGTAAACCAGTGAGACAAGGGGGCAGCAGAGCCACCTGGCACGTCTGAGGGCCTGTCCATCTGCCCTAGGGACACCAGCTACAGATCCACTCCAATCCATACCGCAGATGCCATGCCGCAGAGAGGCAGGAGGAGGGGGCGGAGAGCTGAGCCTCAGCTGCCCGAGGGACATTGTCTGGAGGAATCATCTGAGTAAGTACAGCAGACAAAGCCTCTGGACTGGACTAGAGGCATTTTGCTTTCCTATCTACTCAGCAGACAGTAGCTTGTGAGGAAGGTTGGATCTATTCTCTAGAAAATTTAAAAAGCTGTTTTCTCTGCAAGTCTGAGTTGTGGTATAGATCCGCTTGGGATCCTGTGACAACTGGACGAAGTGTTTCAATCAAGTGAAGATTTACAGTCAGTGAGCCACTGAGGGACCCACATCACTGGACCACACAGGGCTAGGCGGATTTTCAAAGTATATATAGCAGGAGAGAAACAGCCCCCTGCTCTCCACCCGCTGAAAGCCTGGCCCATTTAAACCCCCTCTGCCCTGGAGCACGGCTGCAGAGCTGGGGTCAGACCTTGCGCTTTGTAGACTCCTAGGCTTTCGCGCACCGGGGACCTGCTCCAGTCAGTTCAGAGTGAGCTTTCGGGGATAGGCTAGAGCTCTAACACGTGATCCCTCCCTGTCTGAGCGTATAGGTGGTAGAGGTTGCTACAGAAACTGAAGAAGCCAGTTTCGGAAAAAATAGAGCTAATCCAAGATTAATTAAGTTTTGTAGCTCTAGAAGGAGGGAGGATGGAGAAAAGAGTTCATAAATGGTTTAGTAAGCCAGATTATTGCTAAATAATGAGCTAAAAGAAAATGGTTAACAATGTAGATTTAATACCTATGGGACCTCAGGAAAGTGTCTTGACATTTAATTATCAATATGCAATATTTGCTTTCCTGGGAATGGTCTCCCTCAGACCAAATATTAAAGTCACACAGTGGCTTCTGGGCCAACACAGAAGGGGTTGTGCTGTATCACTGTAGTTCCCTATGGTCCCACTTCATGCTAGGGATGGACAGAACCATCTCTCAGGTGGTGTCAATACTTGTTTGCGAGTTCCGTTCACCTGCTTCATTCCTTCCCTGCGGCTGCTGGATACTCAAGGAAGCCAGAGGGATGGGAGAGCTTGAGGGAATGGGAACTAATATTTATTGAATGTCTTTCATGTGGCCTTAGCATGCAAGGTAATTTGTACACATTCCTGTATTTCTTGAGCAGAAGGTGAACTGTCTACAGCTGGGTGCATGGTTCTACCTATCAAGAACTGTCAAGAGTCTCATACTTTAGCCTATCACAATGTAGAAACTTTGCCTGCTACAGTTTCGTGGATGCTGACAGAAGACCCAAGACTCCTGGAACACAAGCAAAGCCTTTATTACTTGCGCACAGCAGGCAGCATGAGCTTCATGGTTACATTGGTTCTCCTGGTCCCTCAGGTCCCACAGGGTGATGTGGAGGCCCAAGTGGATGCTGGACACACAGCTGGTTTGTTTCACAACTGAGGAAGCCCAAACTTAGGAAACCCCAATTTCTTATAGTGGGCTGCAAGCAAAACTGCTCAAACTTTGCCCTCAAGGGAGACATTTATTTTTCGCATACTAGACAATTTCTGTTATACTAGACAATGTATGGATTTTCCCTCAGCTTGGAGGGAGATACTGTTTTGAGGGCACTACAAAAGCATCCTTGAACAGATACCCAGAACAAAAGCTGTGCTCACAGGATCTGCAGAAGCATGAGAGACCAGCGGAGTGCTAGCTCCTGATACTAAGTAAGTACTGTTGACTCTTGACCAACACGGGTTTGAACTGCTTGGGCCCACTTATATTTATATTTTTCCAATAAATATTTTGGGAAATTTTTTTGGATATTTGAGACAATCTTAAAAATCATTTTCTCTAGCTTGACTGTAAGAATAGAAGAAGAATACAATATATAGATGGGAGGGAGGGAGCCCCATTGTGGTCTAAGAGCAGAGGGAGAATAGCAGGGAGGGAGGTGAGATCCGTATTTCCGAGTGCTTAGAGGTCATGATAAAGAATTTGGATTTAAGTAAGGGTTGTAACATGACCTGATTCCTTTTTTTTAATTTACCATTTTGTAGAAGAAATTTTGAATAGAATGAACAACTCATCCCAGATTTTGCCTTTCAGCACTGTAAGTTCCATGTCCTGAGGAGCCCCCAGGCCTGAGCAGACTGGGATAACTGGTCACCCTGAGTGTATCACAGGTCTGAATCTTGGTCCACATTCTGAAGGACATCTGCTTGCAGCAATGTGAACCAGTGCCCTCAGCAGTTTCTTATCTTGGAAGCTCTGGTTGTAACTGTCTTTGGTGCCAGACATGTGGTGCCAGACACACATGAGGCAAGATAGTGAAGATATCAGCTGTATTTTTCTCAGAAGAGCACAAAATATGTTGAAACTTCTTAAAAGAGTTCAGAAAATAAACAAGATTTTAGTTACAGAGCTCTTACATTTTTAAAGACAGCTAGACCAGTGGGACATACTCCTTTTTAAACTTCCCTTTGATTTTACTGGGACTGAGCAGTCGATTCTTCACTGTGTCTTGAGCCATGAAATGCTGGTTCTCTGGAAAAGGGGGGAACAAAATGGAGAAAAACATCTATGAAAGAGTTCCTTCCACTCACCCCCTAAAGATAAACTCCAACAAAACAAACAGAAAGCCAAGTCTGCTTTAAAACGTGCCTACGGGTTGACTGAGTGGCAGTTGGGGGCTTGCGTTCTGCTCTCTGCTTTGCAAACATCCCACAAAGACTGGAATGATCATTAGACTGAGACGGGAAAGTAGAAAATCAAGTCAGCCTGGAGTTTGGGGACAATTAGAGGATGTGAGAGAAGGGGAACAAAGCTGTAGGAGCAGGGAAAGAGGAAACAGAGCTGGAGGAATTTGGAAATACACAGCAATGACAGCGCACTGTTAACTACTTCCATATGGTGATCAGGAATTGGTAAAATATGCTGGCTTCCTTTTTTTTTTTCTTTTGAAGCAAAGCGCTATTATTGTGGGCTCTGAATCTTAAAAGAGCTGGCAAAGCAGAGGGCTTACCCGTCCACCCTGTGCAGGGATTTCTTCTGGAGGCCCCTGCAAGGCAGGGGCCTGTTACACAGATTTATAAACCCAAAATATCAGGCAAGCTCTAGTCTGTAATCAGAAGGAGGTTTTCTCTGCGTGCGGTTCAAGCCCCATGGGATCTATGTCTTCTTTCTCATCCTTGGACCAAGAATCCAGTGGGCCAGACTTCACGTGCGGTGGGATCTCAGTGTTCCTTGGCCAGCCTTGGCTAAGTCAGCCTCATCTAGGCTCTCATATGGCCCTCAGGCTCTCGCCATGATTTCCCTTGGCCCTGGCCTGGCCGGCCGCCCGCAGCAAAGGGGTGTGTTGTGCTCTTAGATCCTCTCCATGCCACTCTGGCACACACCCTGGCCTCCATCCCCGCCCTACCTTCAATGCCATCAGTTTTGACTCTGGCACATGCCCTGGCTTCCATCTCTGCCCTACCTTCAATGCCATCAGTTTTGCTCTCAAGTGGCTGCCGCTGTGCCTGCAGCCCTCAAGGAGGGAGGCTGGGACAGCTGGGCTTTAAAGCCAAGGTTTCTTTTGCACGTCATAAAATTTGAAAAATACAAAAGGAGATAGGTGAAATAAAAAATAAGTCTCCTTTCTTCCCTGTTCCCCTCTTCAGTATCAACACCTTTTCCTCCCCATACCAATATCTTACATGTCTTTTAAGATACATACTATGTGTCCAGAATCATAAATCCCCCCATATATATATGTATATATATGTAATACACAGTTGACCCTTGAACAATGTGGGGGAACCCTTGACCCCCTGCTGCAGTAGAAAACCTGCATGTTACTTTTGACACTCCAAAACTTAACTACGAATAGCCTACTATTGATTTTTATGGTAGTAAGTGACAAAACAGAGTAGTATCTGCATAGGTTTTATGCATTCATGACATACCTAACTTAAATTTTTTTCCCAATATTTCTAGGCTGTATCATCTGTGAGTTTTTTCAGATTATTGCAAGTCTTCAAAATTTTTTCCAATATATTTATTCAAACAAATCTGTCTAAGTGGCCCCAGGCAGTTCAAACCTATGTTGTTCAATATATATATGTTTTAAAAGTTTTTTTAATAGTGGTAGCATATTTTCATGCTCTCTGTATCTGTTGTTTTCACTTAACGTATCTTGGAGATATATTTATTTCTGTACATAGTAGACCTGCCTTTCCTTTTTTAAAAGCTACATAGTATATTCCATTTATACCTGTGATGGTTAATTTTATGTGTCAACTTGGCTGGACCATGGGATGCCCAGGTATTTGGTCAAATGTTATTCTTGATGTTTCCTGAGGGTATGTTTTGGATGAGATTTACATTTAAGTCACTGGGCTTTGAATTAACAGGTTACCTTTGATAATGTGGGTGGGCCTTATCCAATCACTTGAATAAACCTGAACAGAACAAAAAGCTGACCTCCCCCAAGCAAGAGGGAATTCTGGAAGCAGACTGAGTTTGGAATTGAATTGCAGCATTGGCTCCTTGTCTTTGGCCTGACTACCTTTGGACTTGAACTCAACTCTTTCCTGAGTCTCCAGCCTCCTACATCAGATGTTAGATTCACCAAGCCTCCATAATCACATGAACTATATATACACACATCCTATCGTTCTGTTTCTCTGAAGAACACTGACTAACATCTTACTGTATTTAAACAGGCTTCTACTAATGGACACTATGATTTTCAGTTTTCTGCTCCTACAGTGTTACAGTGAATATCCTTGCATTATGTCATTATGCACATACCAAACCCATGTTTTAACTACTACAGTATTTTGCTTCTGTATAAAGGAACTTAAAATTCTTCTCCCCAGGCAATAGCCAGGCTATTTTGAGTAATGTCTTGCTATAAATCTTACTTTGAGTGTCATTAGTTCCTAGGGAAGTGGAAGTTGCAACTGTAATGAAATAGCCCTATATACCCACTAGAATGGCTAAAATTAATAATGACTGGCCCTAATAAGTGTTGGTGCAGATGTAGAACCGGTGAGGATGTGAAACAACTCTTATTCCCTGCTTGTAGGAATATAAAATGGTAATAACTACTTTATAAACAGTTTAGCAGTTTCTTAAGAAGGTAAAAATACTCCAATGATATGACCCAGTCATTCCATTCTTAGGTATCTTTTCCTAAAAGAAATGAAAACATATGTCCACACAAAGACTTGTATACAAATGTTCACAGCAGTTTTTTTTGTGGTAGTCAAAAATTAGAAACAACCAAATGTTGATCATTCATTAAATAAACATATGATGGTAGATCCATATAATGGAATATGACTCAGCAATAAAAAGGAATGACCTTATAAGTCCAGGGACAGGAAATCCTGGGGCAAAATACCTCTAAAAACCGAAATCAGTCAAAGGGAGAAATAAAGTTTAAAATCCATTTATTGCTTACAAACTGTAGTCTGGGGCCTTCTCTCTTTACTGCTCCAGCAGAAGCAAAACCAGCCCTCGCCCTCACCTACAAACTCTCCTCTGCTCCAGAAGAAGCAAGCCAGCAAGCCAGCCCCCTCCCCTTAACCTCTCAGGCTCAGACATGCCCTTGGTTGCCTAGGTAATTACCCATTGATATGGAGATGAACTGCTCCCCACCCCTGAGGAAAGATGCAAATGCACTAAAGCCATACTTCTCTCCACCCTTGAGCATCTGTTGATGTGCAGATGTACTAAAGCCAGGCAAGACATTCCAGAAATACTACAATTTTACCCACAGACCTATAATTCTTGAACAACAAAGATGAGTTTCAAAATACTCATGCAGAGTGAGAGAAACCAGACAAAACGCATATAAATACTTTATGACTCCATATATCTAAAATTCTAGAAAACACAAATTAGTCTATAGTGACAGGAAGCAAATCATTGGTTGCCTAGGAAATGAGTGAGGGAGCAAGGAAATTTTGGGGCAGGGGTGATGAATATGTTCACTGTCTAGAAAGTGATGAATATTTCATAGATGTACACATATGTCAAAACATCAAATTGTACACTTCAAATATGTGCAGTTACTATATTTCAGTTATATACCAACAAAGCTATACAAATTTTACTTTAACTGCCAAAACATAAATATTAATGCTTTCTTCCTTTCTGTATTCTTCCTTAAACAACTTTAATCTCCCTCATGTAAATTAATGTCCTGGGGAGATTAGAGAATGTCACATACTCAGAAAGGTAAAAGGGAAAAAAGTATGTTAAAATGTTTCCAAAATATCATCCCAGTTACAAAAATACATATTGTGAGTGCCTCCCGCCCCCCATCTCTTCATTCAGCCTCATCTGCCATCGCCCCCAAAAGGCCCGGTAAGCTACACCCTGCTGAACTGTCAGTTCCCCGACACACCAGCTGTGGTCGCTGTGCCCTGTCGAGTGGGCAAAGCTGAAACCAGGTGCAAAGTCTCCGGAGCAGGAGCTCACTGCCAGCCTTGAGGGCAGAGCCTGAGGATGTCCAAGGGGCTGCTGCCCTTTCCTCTCTGAGCCAAGCTGTCCTTGCCTGGCTCCAAGCTGTGGGAGGAGAAAGATGAGTCAAGGCCACAGTGCAGCCTGCAAGTGGCCGGCTGAGAGCACCTGGGTCACTCCTCACTGCTTGGCAGCCCTGGAAGAGGCCTTCCCCCCAGGCTCAGCCAGGCCCCACACGCAGGACTGGATGTGGATGAACAACTGGAAGCTGATACAAAGCAACCAGGTCCTTTTACATGTCAGCACAGGCCAGGCGCAGGAAGGAAATGGACGCCGCCGAGTGGAAGAGGAGGAGCTGCCCGCGGCAGGTTAGGGCTGAGAGGGTCCGACACTGACACCTTCGAGGCTGCACACTGGAGACGGCCAGGGGCCTTTCCAAAGTCTCATGTTCACTGTGGTTCAGCAAGCCCTGAACCCCATGGCCTGCGATTGTCTGAAAACAGGGGCTCCAGCACACTTGGCTTGTTTTCTAGGGCATTGCCATTGGCATCCATTGTTGGTGCATGGGACTCCCTCCCTCCCCACCCACTCCTTGTCTCCCAACCCTTGACAGAAGGATCTTCTGGGGTCATTGTGCTTCGCTTGGACTACAAACGTCCGTGTTCTCCATTTTGTGAACTGTACAAAAATGATCAAGACATCCTGCCCATTCCCTGCTCACCCAGCAGGAATGAATGTCCGTGAATTTGCATTGCTTATCACTTTTAAATTATAGTTATAGTCCAGGCGTTTGGACTCTTAAGTTTATATTTGTAGGATGAAGAGACAGATACTTAAAAGTTCAGATGTTGAAAATGAGAAAGCAAGGGACTCTGAGTTGTTTGGTTTCACTTGGCCAAGACCCCCTGGGAGCCCATGATTCCATAGACTCTCCTAATTTGCAGATTGTTTTAGCTCACAGGAACCTGGTGTTTCCTGGAGACTCAGATGCTTGGTTATACTTCAGTTTAGCTGTTCAAGAATAGCTGTTAAATTCAATGGTGCGGATGGTGGACTATTCCATTCTCAATAAGATGTATTTAGAAGATTCTACCATTAACAGTAGCATCAGGTAAACAAATATGCAAAGAACTCCAAGATCAAGTATTTGTAAGGTATTAAAAACCATCAAAGGCAAAAGAATTCATAAGTCGCATTTGACCAGACTGTTCCTGTGAACAGGAGCGAATTCACTCTGCCCAGGGAGGAAATGTTTGACACACATTGCCAAGGTCATGAGGGCCTGGATTAGAGAAAGAGGGGACCACAATTTTTATTTTCTCAGAAATAATCTGGAGACTACAGATCAGACCAGAGGTAGCACAGGAAGTGTATTGGTCAGGGTTCAAACCAGAGAAACAGAATGAGGAGGAAGTATACATTATGAGATTTACTGCAAGGAATTGGCTTATGTGATTGTGGGGGCTGAACAAATTCAAAATCTGTTGGGAGGGCCACCAGCAAGGGCAGGCAGGAACTTGGGGATGGGTAGAAGACAGTGTCTACAAGTAGAATTTCTTCTTCAGGGAAGCCTCAGCTCTGCTTTTCAGGCCTCTCAGTGATTGAATCAGGATAATCTATTTTACTTAAAATCAACTGACTATGGACTTTAACTACAGCTATGAAATATCTTCCTTGCACACCTAGGTTAGTTCTTTTGACCGAGTAAGTGGAGAATGGTCATCAAGCTGACACTTAAAAAAGCCATCACAATAGATTCTGCCTGTTGGCCTCAGTCTAGGCCATTTCCATGGAGTCCTCCTGCGAAGCCTGGGGGCCTGTATGTGAGTTGCAGCTGTGGCCTGTGATGGGCGAATGGAGGACACTGGACCGGATTATCCAGCACCACCTGTCTGCATGCCGTAGGAGATCATACCGTGAAAGACCAGAACAGCAAAGCTGGGTGAGCTGACACTCTTCGTCAAACTCTTAAATTTTCCATTTAGAAAACTGTGGTCAGACCAGCTAAATAGCTAAGACCAGCTGGAAAACAGTTGAGGTCCCCCATCTGCAAGGATGAGGAAAGAAATTAGAAGACTGAGAGGAGAAGGAAGGAAGGAAGGAAAAAAGCAAACGGACCTTCCACCCTCGGAGCTGAAGGGGGCTCTGGGGCTCCCAAAGTCTCTCCCCTCATTACACAGATTGGGAAACTGAGGCCTTGAGAGGGGAAGGGAGTTCCTCAAGGTCACTCTGTGGGTTTTGGAGGGAACTGACCTCAAAGCCAGGCCCATGATTCCTGGGACAGTGCTAGGCCCCCCGCTGCCCCCCTGGTGCCCCTGCAGTCCCAGGGAGCTAGAAACAGTGAAGGATGGGGATGGGTATCACCCTTCTCACCCTCAGGCATTTGGAGTTCGGCATTCTCAGAAAAGTAGAATCAAGTCATTAATCTAGATAATTAGTTTCAGAACCAGAAGGCTTGGGGACTGTGCCATGAATATAATTCCAAACTCTGCCTCTCCCCTGAAAAAGCATGACCACTTACGTCCTGTGTCCACAGGTGACCTCCACACCCATCCATCCATGCCCAGGGCACAAGGGGAGGGCTGGGTGGCTCCATGCAAGCCTCCACCATCTTGCCTTTCCCAGTTCTCATCTCCAGAGGGAAACATGGCTCAGGGCAGGTGTGTGGTGGATGGCAGGGCAGAAGTAACCTTGTCCAGTTTCTCTCCTGCATCTTAAAAAAGGCAACATGGAGCACAGAGAAATAACTCAGCTCAAGGCCATCCAACAAGCTACTCGCTAGAAACTCCAGTCCTCTGACTCTCAATCCAGAGTCTTTGTGTTTCTTTCCATTCTTTTTCACTCATTGCCCGTTGATTGATTCTGGTAGGGCAGCCCAGCACATGGCCAAGGCTGTAAACGTGCCTGAAAGCGTTCTTACTGCCTGTTGGGGGCCAGATGGAAGGTTGGCAGGCTTGAGAGGGCTCAGTAAGGTGTAATTTAGCTACTCAAAGTCTTACATGAGAAAAGTATTCAAGTATGGTTTTGAGGTCTCACACTCCAGAAAATCACATGGAGAAATTCTCTGGGAGAAACGTGAGCCTCGGCCGGCTCGGAAGCTGCGTAAGCAGTGGTTACAACCCTGACTGATCCTAACTGCATTCTGGGTTTTGCCGAGCGTGTCAGTTCTCCCTGTGGCTCATGAAATCCCTGCTCAAAACTGAACCCTTTTAGGGAGAAGAAAACTGACCCTGGGAGCAGGGGCTGAAAGCCACCATGGGTTATGTCATAGTGCTGCTCAGAGATGCCCTGGGTCATGAAAGGTCATATTTCTAAATGACTAGTGTTAGAAGCAGATGCCAAAGCTGGCAGAACCAGGTTCGTAGAGCTCTAAAATAGATGCTCTTACCAGATCAAACAGTCCATTTATCTGTGATTCAGGGTGGATGACCCCATTTCTGGATTGCCCATTCATCAGGAAATATTTATTGAGCTGGGCTCAGAACTGGGTGGTTTGGTGTATAAAAAGATTTATAAACACGTCTGGCCTGCCAGAGCTGTCCAGCTGAGGTGTTAGACAAACTAATACACAGATATTGAATGAAACCAGCCCGGGTGTACACATAGCATGCCACGTGAATGGTGCTTTCTGGAGTTGTAAATTGGGGCAGCTGTGGCCATGGTGGTCAAGACAGGAGAAATGAGGGGAGTGGGACATTCAATGCCATGTTCCTCTTCCCACTGTCTCCTTCTGGCAGTCACTGGCTGGGCTTTTTGCCAGTGACAGAAGGTAGGAGGCGTGGTGACAGCCTGGTGAAGCAATGCATAAAGGAGGGCATCCCCTGGTAAACCATGTTCTGTATTCATGCACATTTCCTCGTGATTGCAGGATCAGTCATCACAGCCAGCCAGCCTTCAGTCCACTCCCCTGCCCCCTGGAAAGTCCCACCTTCAGATTTATGCGGGCCAGCTCTCCACCATGCTTACAGAGGCCACTTGCCATTTTCCATTAGTCTAATCAGTCACGTGATAGAAACGGCAAAAGTAAGGCACTAGCCTTCCCAGATACCTCCCCTAATGCCTTTCCAGACGGAAAGTGTTACCCCAAATTTTTGCTGAAATTACAGCTTGATTCCCATGGAGTTAAGTGGTATCCTCCCCACCCTCCTTTTTTGAAACACCAGTGAGGAGGTGGGGGGACTTAAGCCTCTATTATCTGGGTGCAAATTGTTTGTTCAGATGCACTGTATCAGTGGAAACAGCCTTCAGGAAAGGCAGGCTGTCACCCCATCAGGTCTGTGTGCTCTGGGCACAGCAGGAAGGGCATCTTCCCGGAGACACTGAACCACTGCCCTATGTCCCAAAGAGAGAGGAAACCAGCGCACTGGGGAGACTTGAAATCTTACCCTTTAAGAACAGGTTAAAGGAAATTTGTTTTCTCTTCAAACTATGTGTATGTATTTCCTTATAAAAAAATTACTTTTGAAATTGTTTTGAGAAAAAAAATGGTGTTATAGCCACAATGATGCTGTAATGACTGGAACTGTGAGACCAAATCAGGCACTTCCCAGGGGCTGGCAGACAAGGGAGGTGCATGACACTGGGCAGGCAGGATTGACGTATGTCACGTCCTGTCACCAGGCTCTGTGACATTTACATGGAGAAGTAAGGATGATATGGGGATAGCTAGGTTGGCTAGCAACTCAATCAGAAAACTGCTCTGGAAATCAGTTTCCCTTTTCTTGTCCTCTAGAGACATGTTTGACCACCCAGGCTGGTTTCCTCAGGCTCCTGTCTGTCCACTGTAGAGTCCGCAGGTGGACTGGTGCTATGAGGCCCTGGTGGCAGATGATGCACATGTGGGTGCTAAGCCTAGCTTCTCTAGACAGCTGGTGTCCCCGACATTGCCTCTGACCACAAGCTGCGGCATTGACTATCACAACTGGGAGGAACCTGATTCAGCTGGCCTGATGCAAGTTCAGTAACCCTGAGCTTTGATACTTTACGTCTGCTTCTCGATGGGCTTAGAAGGAGCCGGATCACACCCAGTTGCTTGCTCTTCTTCTAAAGGAAAGTTTGGAATCAGACGCTGACAAATACATTGATGAAATAGGCTTCCAAACTTTTTGTAGTTCTACGTTTTTGATTAGGTAATATATTCATGTAGTTCAGCAATCAAAACACTATAAAAAGTCCTCATTGAAGTCTTCCTCCCATCGTTGCCCCCACACACCCAGTGCGCTATACTCCAGTCCTCTTCAGGTTGTTACTTATTAGTTTTGTTTGTTTTTATCCAGAATATTTTATGCAAGTATACATAAACACAAATATGTTATTTCCTCTTATTTTCACAAAAATACTACAAAATGGTATGTAGACATTGTTTAGTGCCTTTTTTCTAATATCTTACAGATTTTACAGTTTCTGTTTATAGAGAGCTTCTTCATTCTTTCCATTAAAAAGATGCAGCATTATTTATTAAACCAGTCTCTGTTGATTGCAATCTAACCCAGTTGGATTGTCTCCAAACTTTTGCTGTTACTAATACCACTATGCTGGCTAACTTTGCTTCTGTGTCATTTCACATATATGCAAATTCATCTGTGCTATAAATTCCTCAGAGTTGGATTACTGGGCCAAAAGGTGTGAATACAATTGTAATTTGATGGGTTTTGTCAAATGCCTTCCACAGGGGTGGTACTGGTTTACATTCCCACTAGCAAAGTCTGAGGGGGACTATTTTCCTACAGCCTTGTCAAGAGTGTATATCACTAAACTTTCAGATTTTTTGCTAAGCTAGTAAGTCAATGGATTTCAGTTCAATCTGGGGGGTAATATCCAATTCTGATATAATTTAAAACTGACAAGATTTGTAAAAATATACAAAGACTTCCTATATATTCTTGGTTGAACTTTAATTTGTTTTTTTTCTAATTGAGTGAGGTTGTGAGTAGAGCCAAAGAGCTGATTGATGACATCATCAACAAAACAGATGGTCCCTGACTTAAGATGGTTCAACTCATGATTTTTCAACTTTATGATGGTACAAAAGTGATGTAAGTTCAGTAGAAACCATACTTCAAATTTCGAATTTGGACCTTTTCCCGGGCTAGTGCTGTGTGGTATGGTACTCTCCCATGAAGCTGGGCAGCAGGAGTGGGGCTTTTGGCCAACTGCAGGGTAGTCTAAGTGTTGGGAGAACATTTAAGCTAGGCCAGGCTAAACTATGATGTTTGGTACTTTAGGTGCATTAAATGCATTTTCAACTTATGATGGTTTTATTGGGAAATAACCCCATTGTTAAGTCAAGGAATATCTGTAGATGCAGGGTGTTCCTACGGATACCAAAATGCAAGCAGGTGGGACAAATCATTAAGAGCAACAAGACCTGCATGGTATCTGTTTCCATGCAGAGGGAGCAGAGTGGAAACAAGGTGCTGAAGGACCTGCAAGCAGGAAAACTCACACTAGTCAACAGACACTCACAGGAGGCTCAGCAGGCCACCCTGAGGACAACAGCCAAACTGGGAGGGTGCTTTGCAGGCTCTAATTTGTGGGCAAACACAATTATACATGGCTGGTAAGGTGGGACAGTGCTGAGACAGCTTGGGCCCCATGAACTCTCAAAACCGGCCAACCTAGGATCCCTTCCGAGACAAAGCCCTAGGTTGAAGAGAATGCTTGGGGTGTTACCCAGTTGAACAGAACAGGGGCAGAGAGCAGAAGTTTCAGTGAGAGAGGGAACAGCGCCAGCAGAAAGTGTGAGGCCATATTTTTCAACACTTGGTGATAATAGAGAAGCAGCCCAAAGACATATTGGCAAAAATACAAAAAGATGTCCACAAGAATATTCAAAATATTCATTGTAGCACTATTTGTAACAGCAATATAGTGAAACAAACTAAAAAAAATCCCTCAATAAGAGACTGGTTGAATCAACCATGGTGCATCCACCCAATGGACTCCCATGCAGCTATAAAAAGAAATGAGCAGTATTTCTGTTTACTACTAGAGTGTGATCTCAGGAATATAATGTTAACTGAAAAAAGCAAGGTGGAGAAAAGTTGAGTGTGCAACTATTTATTGGATAAATGGGGGTGATAGGAACCTAAGGACATATAGGCTTGGGTTAAAATTCTTTTTTAACTTGAAAAGTATCTACGGAAGAGAGAGAGGACAATGTAGAGAGTAACAGAATCCAGACCTGAATACTGCCTTTTGAATAAGCCCACCCACCGTCTCAGAGAAACCTAGGTGTCATCTTACTGAGGCTGCAAGCATCCTCCAGAGGACACGTCAGCAAGCCACAAACCCACTTTTCCCCTGCCCCTTCCCCTCAAAGATCCCGCCAATGCCCTGGCCATCAAAAGCCTCTTGATTTATTAGACTCTCTTTCCTTTGTTCTGCTGGCCAGGACAGAGGGGTCCCTCTCAGGTGAAGCAATAAACCTGCTTGGACTGTTGAGTTCACATCCTCTCTCTTCTTTCAGAGAGGACAGGGATTAAAAACTGGATACCTCAGAATAGATTTTCTTTTGTAGATTTGACCTTGGAGACAGGTCTGGTTTCATTATATTTTAAAAATCAAAATGAAAAAGTGGTCTTTAAAAGTTGAAGAAAAACCTAAACCAATGTATCTGTATCCAGTTGGTGATGTGACCACATAGAGAGGAACTACTTCAACTTACTTTAAAACACAGTAATTTGACATGAGGAGAGGCTAAAAGCGTCCTCTCCCCTGCTGTTGCAGCAGCAGAGTGCTTCCCTATATGGTGCTATGGGTTGCAATGGGTTCCCCCAAATTCACGTTGAAGTCCTAGCCCCCGGTCCCTCATAAGGTGACCTCATTTGAAAATAGGGTCATTGCAAACGCAATTAGCTAGGCTAAGAGAGCTCCTTAGGGTGGGCCATAATCCAAAAGGCCTTGTGTCCTTATAAAAAGGGGAAGTTTGAACACAGAGACATGCACACAGGGAGAACACCACATAGAAGATGAAGGGAGAGATCGGAGTGATCCTTCTACAAGCCAAGGAACACCAAAAGATGGGCAGCGAATCACCAGAAACCAGGCGAAAAACCTGGAACAGTTCTCTCTCACAGCCCTCAGAGGGAAACTAACCCTGCTGACCCCTTTGGCCTTCCAGCCCCCAGAAGTGGGAGACTACATATTTTTATTGTTTAAGCCACCCAGTTTGTGGTATTTTGTCCAGGCAGCTCTAGTAAACTAAAGCCTATGGCTTCTCTCTTTAGTTGTGTAGATCACTTCCTCAGCTACTTTAAAATAAATGAGGTTCCAGGAGGATTATTGCCACCAGTCCTGCTCACCAAAATCCACTGACAAGAGCAGACAGGCACCTTCCCTTCAAGTGAGAACCTCACCCTAGAAGTTTACATTTGTGGTGCCCTTTATATCTTCACCACTTCCTCTTTCAGCTTCTAATTTCTGCTGCTCTTAGTAGCTCTAATTCGTATTGTGAAGCCTATGGATATCTGCTGCCAATTTTGCTGAGCATTTAACTTCCCTAATTTGGTCATCCCTCTTGATGCTTTTACATGATTTAAAGGAGAAGCAATAGAAAGATGCCAAACCCATACCCCACATTCACAGCGGAAGTTCTCAAGGTTAAAATTTAATTCCCCAGGCCCAAGTGGTGATTTTAGCCAAGAACAGGAAAATTAATTTCCCCATGGTGATAATTACACAGTACTTTTCATCTTCCAGTGGTTGGGCAACACTTAACAATTACTCCTTTCAATACCCTGGAGCAATTAAAAGTAGAAACCATATATTTAATTTGGCTAAAGGAGAAAATTACTGATATTAGCAGACAAGAAATATCTTGAGGGCCTGGAGATGAATAATTAAATCATGGTAGAAATATTTCAAGGACTAATTGCCTTCTGCTTACATCAGAGTACAGAAATTACAACTTCATCAGGAAGCAAATTGTATTTCTATTTTACAAGTGAAGAAACATTCAGACAAGAAACTTCTTAGGCAAACACTGATTAGTTAATCATCTAAATGGATGTTAATGTGAGAACTGTATGAATCTACAGTATTATGAATTTTGAAAATCCCAAATCCACTTTCTGTCTCTGTTAAAAAAAAATCTGCCAATGGCAGGTCTTAGGGCCCCAAAGACACCATTCCAAATATCAGTAACCACTGTGGTAGTTGAATGGCTTAAGTTAGTGGTTCTCAAACGTTTTGGTCTCAGAATCATTTACACCCCCTTAAAAATTCTAGAGGACACTAAAGAGCTTTCATTTGTCTGGGTTATATCTGTTGTTAGTTACCATATTAGAAATTAAGATTGAGAAAAATTTAAAATACTTCTAAATTGACTTCAAAATAATAAATCCATTATCTGTTAACATATATAACATACTTTTATGAAAAATAACTCTAACTTCCAAATTCTCAAAAATGTAGTGAGGAGAGTGTCATTTCTTTATAGTCTGAAAATCTCTTTAGTGCCTGGCTAGATAGAATGTAGCTGGATTCTCACATCTGTTTCTGGATTCAATCTGTTGTGATATGTTCTTGTGGTTGAAATATGTGAAGGAATATCCAGCCTCACACGGAAAAGTAGTTGGAAAAGGAAGTATTTTAATAGCCTTTTTAGATAGTTGTGGCTATTCTTTGATTCTATACCAAAATTTAGTAAGTGGTAATCCCTTAGAGGTCAGTGCATGGTAGAATGGGAAACTGTATCAATGAAATTTCATACTACTACATTAAAAATTATTGGTCTACCTAGTATTTAGCTGGTTCTTTTACTATGCAGGATTTTGTAGCATGCATGGGGAAACATTGGTTTACTGAATTATGCAGATACTCAAATGTTGAGAACATTATACAACATCAAAATCACAGTTATTTTGACTCTAATCTGGTCAGAAAAATCTTTATTACCATCAAGATCATGGTGGTAGATACAAGTCTTCCAAAATTCTAATTTTTCTCTTGAAAGCTCTAATTTTATCACTGGCAACAAATACTCCAGTTAGGACAGGCTCACTACATTCATTTTCAAGCAAATGACTGCCGAATACCCATGTCTGAATATTAATTTTGCTTGCCAGCCATTCTTTCAAGTAACATTGGCACTCCATGAAGAAACCAGATAGTTCAGTCCTCAAGTCAAACAGTTGTACAAGTGCTTTATTTGTACTTTCCAATTTGGTATATGAAATATTAAAAAGATGTGTTCTCAAGACTCAACATAACAAAATTAATACTTTCTTGTTCCTCATGAACATTCTGACCCAATCTAGCATTTTTTAATTGCTGATGTGTGGCAGTGCAGAACACCATAATGAATAGTACAGTTTAGTACCACTGTCTTGATTGGTGCTAATGCTCCAGCAGTTTCAATTCACCATCATTTTTGTACCATCAGTGCAGGTGTCAACACAGTGAAAAAGACAAATAATATATTATTATGAAAATAATTTTGAATTCACAGATCCTCTGAAAGGATCTTGGGGACCCATAGGGGTCTGAGGACTATGCTTTGGGAACCACTGGCTTAGATAATTTACCTGAGTGAGCACTGAGCCCAGACAATATTTAAGAAATTGCCATTTTGAACCAAGCCCTGATATGATCCTTGGAAAGATAAAGTGAAAGAGACAGAAACAAAAACAGGTGATGGATGGATGGATGGTGGGATGGATAGATTTCAGTCTAGATTTGGTAATTTGACATGTTGTGTATAAAACCAGCATTTTCCTATACCTAGTACCCTATCTTTCTCCCTAATGTTATAATCTTCCTTCTCATAAATAGTTTATCCCTATACCTTTCTTTCTCATTTTTCACTTTGATCTCGCATCACCACTGCTCCACTGAACCTACTCCCATAAACCTCACTAATGCACCCCCAACCCCTGACTAACACCACTGCTGGCCAAGGTTGGGAGTTGCTAAATCCAACCTTTTTCTTACTTGATACTCCTAGGGAAATGACACTAATGACTACTTCCTCCCTTTTATTCTAAGTTAACTGCATTTTTTATTAAATTAATAATACATTATACTTGTAAAAAGTAAAATACATACATTCAAATGTAATGCTGGCAAGAATGTGGTATGGTTATTAGAATACACTGCTTATGGCAAAGTAAATTGATACAAATTTTCTGGAAAATAATATGTATATGTATGCAAATAGATATTTGTCAAAAAGCATTAAAATGTATCTTCTTATCTAAGAACTCCATTTCTAAGATTCTATCCTAAGAAAAATAATAATTTAACATGCTTTTAATGCAAAAAAATGGTTGTTGCAATGTTATTTACAGTAATAGAATGCTAGAGTGGCTAAGTAAATTGTGGTTTACTCACCTGATAAAATATTATATAGCCATCAAAACGGATTCCTATGCAACCTGTGTAAGCACAAAGAGAACCATTTGAAAGCTTAAACTTGTATGTGTGCTCTTACTAATGCAAGTGTTATTTAAAAATGCTTCAAAGACAATTATAAAAAAATGTACAAAAATAAAACTGTCAACAAAAAAATTAAATAATACTAAAAGGCTTATCATAAAATATAGTGGTTCCCTTCCCAAGTCCTCCCAGCTCCGTTAATACCCCTCCCCATTTTCCATCCTTTCCCCACTTCCTCAGGTCCTCTCTGCAGCGACAACCACTTTTGATGCTTCCAGCCACACATTCTTCCAATCCCTGTATTCACATTCTTTTGCAGTGTGACTGCAGCTCCTACCACCAAGAAGTAAAGTCTAATTTTCTATCTCTTGAATCTTGGCTTAGCTCTGTGATTTGTCTTGGCCAATGGACTTTAGCAAATGTAAAACAAGTCCTTCTGAAGTGTCTGAGCATTAGGTTTGCCCTTTCATGGTGCTTTTACAAACCTGCAAGAACGAAAAAAAAAAGAGCCTGGGTCAGCTTGCTGTAGGATGCAACACAGATGGCTAAATCATCACCATCACTCCAACTGACATGGAACTGACCACTGGACATGTGAGAACATTCTAGACCATCTAGCCTTGCCTAAGCTCACCAGTTGACCACAGAGTACAGCTGAGCTGGCCCAAGCCAGAAGAAATGCCCAGCTTATCCACAGAATTATAAGAAGTAAAAATGTTTATTGATTGAAGCCACTAAGTTCTGTGGTGGTTTGTTACACAGCAAAAACTTACTTATATATACATTCAGCTTTTTGTTCCTGGCATGTACACACTTCCATGTTTTTAAATGATAGGTATATATGCTATATTTTTACCATTAAATATTTGATATTTTCTGTTGGCTTCTATTATAGATGAAGATTGATTACTCTTGCACTGTCATCTCTGTCACCTCCCTTCTCCTCCCCAAATATATGTATTTTAATGCTTTGTGAAATCAGTGCTTGTTTACTTGCTATGCCATTTATTTATTATCTACGTCTGAGCACTGCAGTATAATCTGGTAAATTTCTTTTCCAACTTTATGTTTTTCTTGGACTTAAAATAATTGCCTTGTTTATTCATGTACTTAGTTTTCTGTGTGCTTATTGTTTGCTAAACCTTGCCATACTTTCCCAGTGCCTTTGACGACAACCTCAATGGTCAATCTGTTCTGACTTTTTTCTTACTGACACATTCCAGAGAACTTCTTTCTCTTCTCACTGTGCTGGTTGCTTTCTAGGTCTACTGCACAGCTGTGATCCTGAGACTTCCCTTTGCTCTTATCCTATGAAGTTACCTTTCTTTTTCTCCTAAAGGTGATCCCTGTTTTCTGGTTCTCATGTCCTCCCCTTTCTGGTTTTCTCCTTTGTTTTGGTGGACTACATCTTCAAGGTTCCATCAGGACATAAACCCAGTAGAACTGCAGAAAAGAAAAATGATGATAGAATTCAACACGTTCTTCTCCGGAGTCACAGTGCTCCAGTTGGACTGGTTGACCTCTACACCTGTAAAAGTTTGCATATGAGACCTCTCCTCACCACCATTTGGAGTCTTATCTACATCTTTCCCATGTTGGCTCACTTGCTTTCTGTTTCTCTTCTTTCATGGCTTCATTTCATTTTGATGGAGCCTATCCTCTGGTGACTCTCTGAGAAAAAGGTTAAGTGGGAAGTAAATTTTTGGAGTCTTCAATGAAAATATATTTACTCTATCTCCATACTTGATTGGTAGGTTGGCTGTATGTCAAATATAAATTGGAAATCCCTTTTCCTCAAGTTTTGAAGGAAACATCTATTGTGTTTGTTTCCAGGGTTGTTGAGAAGTTCAAGGATATTTGGTTCTGATACTTCTATATGGATTTTGTTCCCTTTCGCTGGAGGCTTGTAGACCTTTCTGTTTGTTTCCAGTGTCTTGACGTTTTACTCTGATGTGCCTTTACATGGATCTATTTTACTCCAATGATCTGGTCATTCGGCAAAGCACTTTCAGCCCTGGAAAATCATTCTAGTTCTGGGAACTGTTATTATGATTGTTTCTTGACTTCTACTTCCTATTTTACTCTTTCAGGAATTTCTAGTATTCACATTTAGGTATCTCTAATTCTCTAATTTTCTCTTTTCCTTATTTTACATACCTTTGTCTTTTGCTATGCTTTCTGGGAGATTTTCTTAACCTTTTCCTCCAACCTACTGGGTTTTTCCTTTTTGCTCTCATGCTTCTAATTTCTAAGAACATTTTGTCCTGTGAGCATTCATGTCATAACATCCTATTCTTGTATGGATATAGTATCTTCTCTTTTCTTTCTGAGGTTCTCTGGACATTTTCTCTCTTTTCATGGTTTCTATTTCCTTGTAACCCTTATCTCCTAATGGTTTGGCCCTCGTCTTCCATGTTAGTAGATTTCCATAGAACCTTGTATCCACCATTATCTGTTCTACAAATAAAAAGAAATTAGAAGGCTGATTGTAAGCTGTGGACATATTGGTGGGATTTATCAGTTTTGAGCTTCACTGTTGGTTGATCTGGGTGGGACATTTATTGAGAAAGTACCAGTGCAATTATCCTTAGGTCTTTCCTCTTGGGCTAGTCATGGGTTGGATTTGGGTTTGTGGGACTTACACAGTTTGGGGAACTTTTTAAGCAAAAGAATTCAAAATCACAGTTTCAAAATTAACTATGAAAGTAAATATTTATTTAGAATTAGATAAAAAACACAATGATTTACAAAATTTTAAAAGCTGATAACCACATCACAAAAAATCCCATAATATTTAGATGAATTAAGTACTTGACACACACCTATTTTTTTTCCTTAATTCTTACACTATTCTACAGCTTCTTAGTTTGACAATGATTTTGCAATATCCATAGACAAAGGAGAAAGAATTTAGTCTTTCTTGTAGCATGGTTGGTCAAATTTTTTGTTTTTTACTGACAATTTAAGAGAAAGCTTAAGAGGAACTTAAGAAACACAACCGTATAACTCTTCATTGATGATATCATGTAAGTTTTTAGGATTATTGTCAAATTTGGGAAAACTTCATCAAGAAAGTAGATTAGTGACGGCCTAGGGATAGCAGGGATAGAGATTAGAGAATGATGGCTGAAGTCAAGGGTGCTGGGGGTATTTGATAAAAATGTTCTAAAACTGATAGTGGTGATGGTTGGGCATATACTTAAAGTACCACTGAATTGTACACTTTAAATGGCTGAATTGTATGGTGTGTGAATCATATATCAATTAAGCTTAATAATAAACTTATCAATATGGTTCTTTCAAAACTGGGTGATTTGGAAGTACTCTGCACAGACTAGTTCCTGGCTCTGAGTATTTCAAACCTTGTTTTTCCTCCATGACCCAGGTACTTTCAAGTTCATGCTCAGATGTAGTGGGATCTCTGGACCTGCCTTGGCACAGCAGGTCAGTAAGCATAACGGCAATAAGAGTGGTCCTGGAAGCCACTTCCAAAGTAGGGATATGTGACTGAGGCACATGAGTATCTATCACACCCAAAACAGTGAAACCCCAATTCAGCCTCTTATTCAAATGGCCAAATCTCCACAGCCATTTAGGACATCACCTGATGTGAGAGGAAGTGTACAAAGAAGCAGAAGTGGAAAGGGCCGACTGTCTAACCCAGTGGAGGTCAAAGTTTCTTACAGTTACCCAACTAAACAAAAAACATATGATCATTTTAAACACACAGCAAGAGGCTCTTTCAGGCTCTAGCAAGAGGGTTCTGAAGCTGAAGCTTGTTAGGTGAAAGTCTTAAACAATTTGAGAATTATTAGGCTTATAGTAATTGGAAAGACTTAATTTCAAATCAGAATTCTAAATCTGAAGTTACATTATCATTTGGTTTAACCCATTAATTTTGCACATGAAGAAAATAAAGTTAACTGAATCACTGAGTCTGTTGCTCAGTAAAGTGGCATAATGTAAAACTCTCATACATAGCAAATTTAAGCAAATGAGAGAGTTCTTAGAATATCCTGAGAGGTAAGCCAGGACCATAGAGTTCCCTACTTATCAAGTCTGAAGCTGGACAAGGAAAACTTATTCCTGCTGTAAAAATGGTCATAGACAACCAACATGTGGATCACAATCAAGCTTATCTAGTCACTAATAACATATCAGAAAGAAATAAAGCTAGCTTTCTTTTAAAACAGTCTACAACTTGTTATTTTCACTAATTTAGACCACTGGAAGGAATTAAGTGTGTTTTAAGATTATCGATTGTCTTATAAAACCTCATTTGTTTACAAGATGCCCATGAACATCTCAAATGGTTCTTTCCCATAAATTCTTGATATCGTGTAGATTTTTTTTAAGTATGGCACATTTCATGGTTTTGTTGAAATATCTGCTTTTTAATGACACAGGATGGAGGCTTCAAAACAACACAACTACCTTTCTAGAAATAATTTAGCTGCCTGCCCAAAGCTTGTGGTTCAATAGAACTATTTGCTTACATGTTAATATGGATAGTCCTTAATAAATTTATTATATACCTGAAAGAAGCTGAACAGATAAAAAGAATAGAATGCCATAACACAAATATTTACAGGACAAAAAAGTTCTCAGAAATTAAAACTATGGCAGCAGAAATGAAAAACTCGGTAGGATGGAGAATAGGTCAAGAAAATCTCCCAGAAAGCAGAGCAAAAAACAAAGATAAGTAAAATAAGAAAAAGAAGAAAAAAATCGGGGCGTTAGAGATACCCAGTATGTGAATAACAGGAATTCCTGAAAGAAAGAGGAAACAAGTGAGGAAATGATCACTATAGTAGTTCCCAGAACTAAATGAGGTATTTTGCAAGACTGAAAGTGCTTGCTGAATGACCATGTCATTGGAATAAAACAGATCCATGTAAAGGCACATCAGAGTGAAGTGTCAAGATACTGGAAACAAAGAGAAGTTTCTATAAGCTTCCAGAGAAAGAAAAACAAGTCATACAGAAAAAATCAGAATCAAATATCCTTGAAATTCTCAACAGCTCTAGAAACAAACACAATAGATGTTTCCCTTCAAAACTCTAAGGAAAAAGGATTTCCAATTGATATTCTATACACAGCCATGGGGACAGAATGGCTGTCCCCCTACAGTATGGGGACAGAACAAATATATTTTCAGACGAGTCTCAAAAAACTTACTTCCTACATAATTTTGTCAGTGTCACCAAAGGATGCTTTCAATTGGCGTTCTCCTGATGTATAATGATGTTGAACATCTTTTCCAGTGGTATTGAACATTTGTTTATCTTCTTTGGAGAAATGTCTACTCAGACCTTTTATCCATTTTTTAAATTGGGTTGCCTATTATTGAATCTTAAACATTCTTTTTATATTCTAGATACAAGTCCCTTACTAGATACAGGATTTGCAAATATTTTCTCCCATTCTGTGGGTTGTCTTTTTGCTTTCTTGATGGTGTCCACTGAAGCAAATACTTTAATTTTGACTAAATTCAATGTATCAACCTCTTATCGCTTGCACTTTGGCGTAATAGCTAAGAAATTATTGCCTAGCTCAAGGTCATGATTTACTCTTGTGTTTTCTTTTAAGAATGTTAGTTTCAGTTCTTACATTTAAGTCTATGATCCACTTTGATTTAAATTTTTGTGTGGGTATAAAGTAGAAGTCCAAATTCATTCTTTTACACGTAGATGTCCTATTGGTCCTGTAATATTTGTTGAAAAGACTGTTTTTAACCCATGCAATTTCCTTGGCTCTTTTATCAAATATCAATTGACCATAAACATAGTTTACTTCTGACTTAGAAGTCTAGGCTATTGATCTGTTTGTTCTTAGACCGTACCAATCCTGATTACTAAAGCTTTGAAGTAGATGTTGAAAAGTGGGAATCCACCAATTTTCTTCTTGTTCTGTAAGACTGTTTTGACTATTTTGAATCATTTGCAGACCATGGCTGGTTTTTCACTGAAAACACCCAGTAATATTTCGGTCCACTTCAATGTTTTCCAATTTTTCCCTATAAAAATCACTGATTATTGGTAAACACCCAGCAGCTAGGCAGCTCTTTAGCTTTACCTCGCTTTTATTTTCCTTAATCCCTTTGACTCTAGCTGCCTTTGGCAGGGTTGGATGGCATTTCTTTGCTCTCACCAAGGCGGTTTCAGAGTAAGAGTGGCAACCTGATCTTTAACCCTTCCAGAAATACCCAGTTTCCGCCACAGCAGCGAGGAAGGACATACAGCGGGGAGGAGTCCGCCAGCTTCCCCTGACCAGGTCAATAATGGAGCTTTGCGCAAAGGTCACGTGAGCAGACGCGGTGCCTGACGCCTCCGAACCACTACGTGGCAAATACGTCACTCAGAAAAGCCTTTCGTGTCCGCTTTCTGCCACCTATCCATCTCGTTTCTCTCTTTTTCCACTGAATGCCGTTTTTCTGGCCACTCTCTTCTTGGCGACAGTGAACTACCAGGCTACGCCCAACCCGAGCTAGCTTAGGCCGACATCAGACCTTTCCCTTACGTAAGAGGCGGGGACCTATGAGCGCCGAGGCAAGCCGCACTTTTGATTGGGCATGACGTCTTGTTAATCTCCAAGTTTCTCCAATTAGAGGCCGAGTCCGCCCAGCCTTCCTCGCTCCCATTGGCCTCCGTCCGGGAAAGGTGGAGAAAAAGGGGTACGCTGAGGTCGCGCGAGAGCGGCACTCGGCGCTCAGTGCGCAGGTGCGGAGGAGCTTGCTGGGGCCCGGGCCGGGGGCGGGCTTGAAGACGCGACGTTTGGTTTTGGAGACGGTAGCAGAGTTCTCTGGGTTCAGTCGCTGGGCGGAAGGCGTTTGTCATTCCCAATGGTGTCCATGACTTTCAAGCGGAGCCGCAGCGATCGGTTCTACAGCACTCGGTGCTGCGGCTGTTGCCATGTCCGCACCGGGACGATCATCCTGGGGACCTCGTACATGGTAAGGGCGGCCGGGGGTGCTGAGGCCCCGGGGGACTGCGCGTGGGAGGGAGGTGGGGGCGGTCCGGTCCGAAAGGAGGCGTGTCCACTGCGGGCGGCGGACCTGAACGGTGTTGGGTCGGGCGGGAAGGCGGCCTCCCGGGGGTGCTCCCCCTTTGCAGGGGGCGACTGCCCCGGAGTCAGCGGGGTGGACGGGAGGAGGACTGGAGTAAGAGGAGAAACGCAGTGTTGAGATAAGCGGAGGCGTTTCGTCCGAGGACGGGATGAGGGTGCTAGGATTTGGTGGGGAGTTGAGGGAATTACTGTTTCGGCTCTTTAGGTGCTTCCGTACCCCGCCCCTTACCTCCTCGTACCCCTCGCCCCGCACAAATGCTCCAAGGAAACAATTAGGAGCGGACCTTGATAGACGTAGCTGGGTTCAGCATTACGTCTTGTCCGAAAGCGAAAGATCTAATTGTAACACAGCTGTTTTGTGGTTCCTGGACCTCGTTTGTTACTGTGTTTGCGGTGTAGGCTGAAAGGCCTCTGCTGTAAGTCTGGAGAGCCTCCTGTAGACAATACCGGAATTTATTTTCGGTCTGCTTTTTCCTGCTACAATTCCCCCCCGCACATTAGATGCTTGTATTAGACCCGCTGTGTTTTTTAAAGAGACCTTTATTGAGAGCCTTCTCTATTCAGGCCACATGTGCTAACATTTCCTGGGTTCCAAGGCGCGTAGATGTAGTATGTCATAACCAAGTTGTCAGTGTTACTGATTAGTGGTTCACTTGTAATTCTATTGTGATTTCACACCACCATCGGTAATATCCGTATACACTGAAGCTAATATATGACTTACAAATGTTTGCTTCTGTTGAAGTAGTTTTAGGCTTATAATGGCTTTACAGAAGCCTTCACAGATTTCTCATATTGTCGACTTTGGCTAATGACTTCGTGATTTTGTTGTTTGGTGTGAGAGGTTGTGGCATTAGGGATACTGCGCAGTTTCTGATAGCTTCTGTGAACTGCAAAAAAACCCAAACCAAAACAAAAAAAGAAAAGCTTTATCTCATTCTTTATGACTTTTCCTGTCATCATAACTTCCTTACTTAGTGCTTTGAAATCATTACCGTTTGGACAGATAGTAATCAATTTCAATAGGCAGGTACTGTTTTATGGCCATGCCCAGGGGACTGCCTACCTCTGCATTATTCCTGATGGCTGTTTTTTTAGTCTTGCTTTATTAATGTACATTAAAAATTACAACACAACTTGAAAATGAAAGCTTATTTGCTTGAAATGAAAGCTTATAAGTTTAATATTTACTGTACTTATATTCAGAAGTATCTTATTGGTATAATTATATTTCCCCTCAAACTACTACCGCCTTCTCTATTTTAACTGATTGTATATATTAGACATCAGTTAATGGCAATAGCATTGTATTTCTAACTTTTATTTTTTCTCCATTTTGCAAAAGGTCTGGGGTCTTCAATTTCTCCTGTTTCTTCCTAGTTCTACTTTCCATTTCCCTAAATGAACAATTCAGATCTTTAGGGTCCTCAGGTGTCTTACTCCACCCTGCCTCCTTCATCCCTAGAAAATGACCTTACTTCCTACTTAACTGAGAAAGAGTCCAGCAGCTGGGACTCAGCCTGCAAGTCTTCTTGTTTGTTCTCAGATCCTCCCCTCCATTCACAAAATACAGGGATTCTAACTCCTCAAGACAGCCACCATCTCAATTTCAATATCTGAATGTAATTAGCTGTATTTCTTTGTAGTCTTTGCTAGACAGGTTTTTTTGATGCTGTGGGCTCAATTCATTGAAATGAAAGGAATAGCAGGGCAAAGTGGGAGTTACATATGTAAACAGCAAAACTCAAAGTGCAGGGATAACAATTTTAGTAAGGGCATTTATTCCCCCAGAATAGGGAGTGACGAATTTAAATCTATACCCCACTGGAAGTTCTTGATGTGGAAACTGAAAGGGTATCTCGCCGCGACCCTCCTTACCCAGAACGACTCAGGAGACACGGGCCCATGCAAGAGACTTTATTATCGGAAGGAGAGAGTGGCTGCTCCAGAGGGAGTGGGGGGTGGGGGGTGGGGGAGAGAGAGAGCGCCCCAGGCATAATTCTCACCGGCTTAGGGCCATGGGGCAAATGGAGGATAAATTACTCTTTTCTTCCATTCCTCCCTTTTCTGTTTTATCAGTGGTAGAGGATTTGGGAAGGGGTGAAGGTCAGTCTTCAGGAGCTGCTTCCTGCTGATTAGGGGCGATGAAATTCATTTTTGTATTGATGGGGGGGGGTGGTCCTCTGATGAGCCCTTGGTCTGCAGTGGCGATGGCATTTTCCAGGTTCAATAAGGATCATTGTCTTTGGAGAGGGGTTGCTAATTCTGTAATATAAGCTGGTTAAAGGTTTGATTAGAAATTTTTTGCATTTGGGCTGATTGCTATGTCTACATAGGGTGGCTGAATTATAGCATTGATGGGGACCTATGTGTAGGCAGAAAAGCAACCTGTAGGGCAAAGGGAATCCTTGATGGTGCAATCTTTTGGACAGTCTGAAAGAGAAGAAAGGGCTGGCATTGGGAAGATAGGTCTGGTGAGAGAGTAAGTGTTGACACCAGGGTTAATAATCCTGAAGCATGACGCATGGCGGTTGTAAGGGAGGTCTTCGGACTCCGTGCGGGCAGAAACTTCTTCAGTGATGAGTGGAAGTATGAACAGCGCGAAATGCGGAGAGTAAGAGGTCCCGTCAGGGTGGAGGAGTAGGAACCTGTGGGAGATTTGGTGGGAGGGGAATAAGGGGAGACAAACGGCTTAAGGTGGGAGTTGTGTATCCAGTGGGGAAGACCCTGGAGTTTAACTGCAGTTGGCGTGGAAAGAATTACTGCGTATGGTCTTTGCCATTTGGGAGTTAGGGATGGTGTTGCTTGGTGTTTGGAATGGGCATGGTTTGGAGAAGTTTTTTCCTGTCTATGGTAATGGCCTTGTAGAGCGGAGAGAGCTGAACTCCCAGGTATGTGACCTAAGCCGCAGACAGCTGAACTTTGGAGTGTGAAATCCGATAGCTGTGTTCTGAGAGAAAGTTTAAAAGGGGAATAGTATCCTGTTGAGAGGTTTGTAGGGAGGGACTGCATGGGAGGAGTCATCTACATATTGAAGGAGGGTGGAGCTCGAGAGAGTAAGGGATTTGATGTCTTGTGCTAGAGCCTGTCCAAAAGGTGGGGACTATCTTTAAAGGCTTGGGGAAGGACTTGTTAAGTTTTTTCTGAATATTAAAAATTAACTTAAGGAATTTCCTGCCTTGATTTTTCTCTGGGATACCGGCGTCTTGGTCTGGGATCAAAAGGCTGCCTGCTCAGCTCCCAAGGTGGGCTGAGGTATTGCCTATTTGCCAAAGAATCCTGCCTTTTACTATGCCGTCTGCAGCTGGGTCTGCAGCTAAGTTAGTTGCTCAGTTTGCAAAATTACCTCGTCAGATCTGAAGGAGGAAAGACAGCACATAGGCCTGGGCCTTTTAGTGCTAAAGTGAATCTTATACACGATTACAAATGATTAGCATAATAAAACATATGCTACTCTTCTTTATCTGGGGAACATTAACTGATCTCAGTGAAGAATGTTCAACAGTTTTAGTAGGGGGAGGCGGCGGTTTCCTAGCATGTAGTTACATTGCTCTGACTGCAAGTATATCCCGCCTTGCTTTCTCCAGAGGCTCTCACCTTATTCTGTCTAAGCCTTTGATCCCTCTGTCATTCTCGCCTATACAGATAAGAGACTCTAGCTGCTGCTAGGGAAAAGGGGCGATGACCGCTCTGGCTGCTTCATGCCGAGAGGGGGCGCAGTAAAGGGTGCAGCTAGGTCTCCATCACTGGTCAGTTGAGAGGGCCTCGGAAGGCTGGCGCTTCTATTCTGGGTTTTATTTCTCTTACTATTTGCAGTTTTGTAGCTTTTAGGCAAGATAGAACAAATTGTTATTAGGTTAAGTAGCAACAGCTGGAGTTGGATTTTCCATTCTGGAAGGACAAACTTGACGAGATTAAGAATGCATGGCTGAATATGAGAATAGAAATATGAAGAGTCTAATTGAGAATCATAGCCAGGTATCATGGGGAAACTAGAATTCTGGATCGAGTTTACATCTCAATGACTAGTATTAGGATTTAGTATAGATAAAAGACTGCATTATTGAAACAATACTTTTCTCTAGAATCACCCTCATTTTTATTAGAAGTATTCAGATTAAGAAAATAATTAAGAGTTGGCTTGATTATTTGCATAAGTGCAGCAAGAAGAGTAATTGATTACATGGGATCTTTTAAATGTGCTTTGCTGGAACTTTTTGCAAGGAATTGAACTTTTAAGGGCTTCTTGAGGCCAGAAAGCCAAGCCAGACTTGCCATCAGCTTGTGCCTGCAGTACCTATAGATTTGGGTGAATTCCTCTCTTCCTGAGATTCCTGCACCTGCCAGGAAGTGACCTTCCTTACTCACCTGGTCAGGCTGCTGGGAACTCTGTAAGCAAGGTACCAGGCCAGTTCTTCCAAGGGGCTTTGTTGGCTTTATAAAGTCAGTCTTAGTTCCTTAAAACTGTCGGTTCATATCTGAGTTTACACACGTGTCTCAGGTATGACGTTCCAGTCAAAGCCTTGGTAATATAACCAGTGTTTTTAATTAGTCCTCTGACAAGGAAAGCAGATTCTTATTGAACTTGTGCAAATAAACATACTGCCATGAAATATAAAAATAGTCACTGAGAGTTTTTAAATTCTGGAGGGATCAGGTAGAGAGAAAGATAAAGTTTCAATTCTGCTTATAAAGGCAGTCATTTACTAAACTGTTGTCAGCTAAGAGAAAAAGCTTGGAACACTTTATCAACAACATTTGAAGCAAAAAGCCACAAAATTATCTTCCTTAGTTTACTTAATCCTATGTAACTAATACCTGTTCTGCTGAAATCTAGTTTATTACTAGTTTAGGAGTAATAAAACAGTGCGTATAGATGACAAAAGACTTACAAATGACAATGGTTAAAGATCTGATGAGAGCTTACTGTAAGACAGTTGTCATAAGGAAATTTGGATATTTCTGTAACACAAAACATTCAGTAACAAAGTTTAGCATCATTCCCTGTGACAGTGCCTTCTAGGTAATTAGAAAGGTAAATAAGCCAAATTAGCTAAATATTTTCTCCAATGAGAAAAAATTCCTCTGACATGTTCCAGGGGCCCTCTGGAAAATATCAGAGTTAACTAGAGGTAAAAGCACCTTTTTGCATTTGATTTTGGGAAGTTGTTCGAAGTTTTAAGGCACTTGCTTAAATAGTTACATTAGACAAAGCTACACTTCACTTTAAGCATTTTTCTTTGAAAGATTTAACAGATACCATCAACTTAAATGACTTTAGGTAAACTTAGGCAGCTGATAACCATAAGGACATGTCTATTCAGTTCAACTTAAATTAGCATTCATGCTTAATATCTTCTATTAGAATTTTATGGAAATTTTAGAATGCCCAATTTTTACAAGCACTTATCTTTAAATTAATTTTTATTAATACTATCCAGAGGTAGAAAAATACTTTTCATTTACACACTTACACACAAACATACAAATTGAGACGTAATGATACAGTGAGAGGACAGACAGAGCTCCTGGCATGAGCCAGGAGGGAACAAGAGAGCCTGTAGTGGTGCATTGTCTAGGAGTTTTACAGGCAGTTGAGGATATTTGGGAACATGAAAAAAGCTTAGGGGTGTGGACTTTAAGGCAAGTAATAGGTGTTTAGGATTGCAGGGGAGACAGAGAGAGAGCTTGGTTCGGAGGTAGGAGAAAGCCTGGATGTATGGGATCTCTTTCCATTTGCCCGTAGGCTCACAGAAGTTGTATAAGTCGCGGAGAATTTTAGGATCTAAAGAGCCATTTGGAGGCCATTTAGACTGATTGTCCAAGGGATATTGTGGCCAGATCTCATTACAGTAGGGAACAGATTTGAGGTCTGGAGTGAGGTGGAGGGGCTTTAGATTATTGAGTAAGCACCCTAGCCGTGAATCTGCGGGAATGGAGGGGCCAGATCCCATGGTGAGAACGAGACCGTTCAGAAGTTGCTGAGGCGTCCCTGAGCGATTGATTGAAGGTCGCGGAGAAGACCAGGCACAGTTAGGGGGTTGTCACCACCTCTAACTGTGAGGTCAAGGCGAAAACGCTGGGGAAGCTTGGTACCTGGTACCAGGAATTTTCGAGTCGAGTAGAAATGTAGATAAAGGGAGACCGGGCCTCAGTGGATGAGGATTCTCACCATGGGGAGGCAGAGAAGGGTCGACTATGGGGATCAACCGTGACTCTGAAAGTCGTGGTTGGGGGTGCCCCTGTCCCAGAGGAGCCCTTGGGGGTGCCGGACACTCAACGGTCACTTCCCAGGTTCCAAAGGGACATTTAAGTCAACCATGAAGGGGAGACTCACCAAATCGAAGGCTGGTGTTGGACGAGATGACGAGCGACTGGGGAGATGGACGGTGAGCCCGTGGAGGAGGATTGGGCAGTGAGGGTTCCCAGAGCAGCTCAGGTTCCCGGAGGAAGAGCAAAGTCAATGGGAGAGCTTCATCCGAGTCAATGCACCAATGAAAGGGTATCTCTCTGCGACCCTCCTTACCCAGGACGACTCAGGAGACACTGGCCCATGCAAGAGACTTTATTATCCGAAGGAGAGAGTGGCTGCCCCAGAGGGAGTGAGGGGAGAGAGAGACAGAGAGACAGAGACAGAGACAGAGATGGCAGCAGCGTGGTGCCTTTTATTGTGGCGGATCCGCTCGGCCTGTTGCCTTGGGGGAGGGTCGGGATGTTTAGAGATAAGGCGGAGTAAGCCCCAGGCAAGCCCAGGCATAATTCTCACTGGCTTATGTGCTTGGGACCATGGAGCAAATGGAGGATAAATTACTATTTTCTTACAGAAACATTTCATCTACCTCCCTTTTTCCATGCTTTAGTTTTCACAGTTATAAAAAGAAGCCATAGCTTCTCTTTTCTGGTTATGCACTTCCTGGTTAGCAGAACATTATAAGCTACTTAAGTCAACTGATATGTCATACATTAATTAAGAGGTTTATTAATATCTGCAGTGTAAAAGGCTTTGATGGACATGCAAAAAGAATAAATCACAGGGATCATGTGTCATTCATCTTTTGTATTCATATTACATAGGAGCTCTCAAATGGTTCTTGTCTTGAACATGGTATCTGCCCTTAAGATATTTATGGTATTACAGATAATTTTGGAGCATTGGTATAAAAATGAAACTTACGGTACAATGACAAGGGAGAGGGTGAAGTGATCGGTGATATCAGATTCTATTTAGATTAAAGACTGGAAAAAAGCCATTGGTATTTTTTTATTATAATATTGCTGGGGACTTTAAAAGGTGTAGCTTCGGTAGCAATGTAAGACACAATTTCTGCCTAGTTGGGGAGACATATAACACTTAGAAAACAAGACCACCTAGACGAAAGTGTAGTATAATATACTTCTACAAAGGGGACTTGTCCAAACAGTGCATTTTGTTGTCAGAAGTTTTTTTACTTAGATGGAGAAGTGTAATGGAACGAGTGAGGCAAACCCCCCCCCACTCCCCCACCTTCCTACCCCACTACTTTGTCAAGATGCTCTCTCCTTTATTTCAGGTGGGACAATACTTAGGATTCTCTTTTGATTGCCTCTGTGCTGTTTGGAACCTGGGGTTGCACCGCTCCCACCTACTGGGCCCAGACAGTGGTGTATCAGTGACTTTGTATCTGGTCTACAATAACAGCTTTCTAGCAACTGCTTCTGCTGGCTAGTGTTAAGTCGATTCTGACACCATATACTAAAATATTAATTGTATGGTATTAAATAATGCAGAGAATCCAGAGCCAGTTACATGTACCAGTTATCAACCCTGAAGTGTTAGCCTCTCATTTTAGATATGAAGGAAGCATGCCTGGCTTAATCCATGATTAAGTAATGTGAAATTTCAGAATGAGCTCTGGTTTAATTCTGGCATCCCTAAAATTGTTTTCTCAATTATTTATTAAAGAATTTGAAGCCAGGTGATTTCAAACAAAAATTTCTTACCTAGTATAAGTTCAGACATTTATTGAATAATTGAAAATAGGCTTAAAAGTCTTGCAGAAGGTGTCCTACATAGTTAATGGTGTATTACAAGAATACATTTTGAACATTTATAATAATTTTAGGTCTTGGTAAGATTTAATATGTGACTTATTTTTCATGAGTGTTTTTCAGCCATAAACAATCTGAAGTTAGGTGGGAGAGAAGTGAGGATAGGTTTCCTCGAGTTGTATTCCTATGTAGCCCTCACTCCTGACTCCTTTTAAATAAGTATAGCTTGTTTGTATTTTAAAGTTAATATCTTTCCTCAAACATGTTGTTTGGTGCCTCCGTGCCTTTGCATGTGCTTTTCCTTACTCCTGAAATGTTCTCCCAAGTGACCTTTTAAAACCGCTATTAAAGGAAAATTTCAAATACACAAAAATAGTGAAATAACAAAAATCTTCCATTTACTCATCATCCAACTTCAACTATTAACAACATTTGCTAATTCTGTTAAATTTTTTTAATGATTAGCTCAAATGTTTTCTTGGTGAAGCTTTCCTTGTTTCCCAGCCCGGTGGATCTGGTTTTTTCACTTTATATCCGGTAAAGTTTTACATAGCTCTTTGTTTGTAGTTGTTAACTAGACGTTAGTATGATAATCTTTTTATTTTTCACCCCCATAACAATGTGTTCTCTTTGAGGGAGGAAGGTGATAGGTCTTACTCTAGAAAATGTGTATAGTAGCTAGTTTATTTATTAAAACATTTGAGGTATTCATTAAGACAGTTAAATGAATTCTCAGAAGGACAGAAATAACTCCTTTGTAACTGCACATACCAGTAAACAGTGACAAAAGATACTGTGTGTGGTGTACATTTAACGACATTTTTAGAAATAGTTTTGATCTTATCTGATGACAGTCCTTTGCTGACCTGCTGTTGTAGATTGATTCTCGCTGAATGCTTTCTTCAGAAGCCTCAAAGACCCTTACAGGATGCCCTGAAACAAACACATGGTTTTAATTATAGTCTCAGCATATGCTGGGTTGTGGCAAAATATGCTGTGGGAAAACTAAAGAATGATGATTCAAAACAAAAACCAGCACCCAGTGAATCTTCTGTGTTGGTTGTGGCAGTGAAATGAGAGCAAAGCTCTCCCAAAACTGAGTGCCTCCGTGGATCCTTTGTAATAAGTAAAGTACAACATCTGAGTTTTGTTCTTGTTTGTTTACATACATAAGGTGTGCAAAAGGCCTAACAAAGTACTGCAAACCACATTGTTTGGCCCATTGAGTTTACGGTGTCACTCCCACACTGGGTGGTGTGCCTATTGCCCATGCTGTTGACATACTTGCTGTATTTTATACCTCTGTATTCCTAGGTGTAGAAGTTAACTATCCTTTTAAGTACATTTTTGTTGGTTTTCTTTCCTGAATACATTAAAGGAAAAAAATTAATCAGGAATAAATATTCTGGAATTGTTTTTGCCTAGTTGTGATTTTCAGAGAAATTCTATATTGTAAAACTATAAAGTTAATTTTATGTTTTTTTTTTAAAAAAAACATTTCATGGAACTTAGTAGGAATATCAAAACCATTTAAAGTAAATAGCACGGGGCCTATATATGAGCACAGGCTAGGTGCTCAGTGCTGAATTTTTTAAAATCGCAGGATGGACTTTCCATATTAATACTTAAGAAGTTGGAGTTCTAATGAAATATAGTGACTCATTGGGATATAATGAACTCACTCAAGGATTGAAAAAATTGAGCTTTTAATGATGTGGCACTGAAATTTTACCATTTTCTTGGTCCTTTTGATTAGGCCTGTGATTTATTTTAATATTCAGGGTAGTGACTCACAGTGAAAGGAAATTCGAAGTGTCACTAATATTACAAGAAGATAAAAGAGGATGAATCTGACTTAGCAGTGATAGTGAAGAGAATATATTTTTAAAAATCCTACATACAAAAATATTAGTCAACTAAAATGAAAATTTTCCTTCAACTAAATATTTCTGGTATGTCACTTCCTTCATTTATTAAATGGAGTTTTTGTGTTTTTCTTGACATGAGAATGTTTTTCTGTACTGTGCAGAGCTTTTAAACTATGACTTCTGTTTAGCAAAGAACAGTTTGCTGAATTGATTTTTTTGTAATTTTTTATTAAGGTATTACTGATACACACTCATGAAGGTTTCACGTGAAAAAACAATGTGGTTATTACTACATTTACCCATATTATCGAGTCGCCACCCATACCCCAATGCAGTCGCTGTCCATCAGTGAAGCAAGATGCCACAGATTCACTATTTGCCTTCTCTGTGCTACACTGTTTTCCCCGTGATCCCCCACACCATGTGTACTAAACATAATACCCCTCAATCCCCTTCTCCATCCCTCCCTACCCACCCTCCCACACTCCTCCCCTTTGGTAACCACTAGTTCATTCTGGGAGTCTCTGAGTCTGCTGCCATTTTGTTCCTTCAGTTTTGCTTCGTTGTTATACTCCACAAATGAGGGAAATCATTTGGTATTTGTCTTTCTCTGCCTGGCTTATTTCACTGAGCATAATAGCCTCCAGCTCCATCTATGGTGTTGCAAATGGTGGGATTTGTTTCTTTCTTATGGCTGAATAGTATTCCATTGTGTATATGTACCATATCTTCTTTATCCAATCATCTACTGATGGACACTTAGGTTGCTTCCATATTTTTGACTATTGTAAAAAGTGCTGCGATAAACATAGGGTTGCATATGTCTTTTTGAATCTGAGAAGTTGTATTCTTTGGGTAAATTCCCAGGAGTGGGATTCCCAGGTCAAATGGTATTTCTATTTTTAGTTTTTTGAGGGACCTCCATATTGCTTTCTACAATGGTTGAACTAGCTTACATTCCCACCAGCAGTGTAGGAGGGTGCCCCTTTCTCTGCATCCTCACCAGCATTTGTTGTTCTTAGTCTTTTTGATGCTGGCCATGCTGAATTGATTTCAAACTATTTCCATACACAGAATATGTAACATTTCAGTTAATATTCTCATTGTTCAATAATTAATTATCTAATTGTATTAGCTTATACTCATATACGACCCGCTGGCCAAAACCTGTTGCAATAAAAATAATCATTAAAAACGATCAGCCCTCAACTGGGGCACTGCCTTGCACATACAACAGTCCTTGTAAGACCCTTTAAGAGGCAAAGAACAAAGTATCCTGCCTTTGAGCAGTGCAAGGAAGAAGGAATGTTACTGAACCTATTTACCTGGAAAGTAAAGAATAAACATTTTGTAGCCTTAGATAATGGTTCCTTTTGGAAAGATCTCAAAACAGGAGTTGTTTGGAATGGTTGTAAGTACTCATACAGTGCTGAGAGTGCTGATAAGCAGGTTGTCTTAAAAAAAAAAAAACCAGGTTGGTATTCTAGCTGTATTCTCTTACCAGCTCAGTGAACTTAGTTATTTTTGCTTGCTGAACCTTAATTTCTCCACTGCAAATGGGCTTTAGTAATATTTACTTCACAAGGTTGTTGTGAGGAGTGAGTTAATATATGTAAGTATACTTGGTGTATAGTATATCCTCAACATGTTAGCTGATTCTGAATTCGATATTGTGACATTGTTTAGACTACCTAACCTTATCTTAAAGGCAAAGCTTGGGGCTGCTTGTCTTAGGGAATGTGAAATGCCTTCAACTGATAATTTATCATACAGGGTGAATAAAAGGGAGCTGCATAATAGTGTTTGCTTAAAATACTGTTCATAAATCCCTTGAAACTTATCAAATGTTCATATATTCACAAAGGGAGGAAGACAGATTCTGTAAACTTTTTAGATAGGGAAGCCTAACTCCAATCTTAGGTGAGATTTCTGTATTGAATCCCTAATAGGACTGTTTTTGAGCACTTAGAGGAAGTGGTACTTCCTGGGATTCTGTAGGGATTCACTAATAAGTAGAGGCATATACTTCCCTTTAAAATGCAGTTACAACCCTGGTAAACAAGGAAAATTCACCAGATAGTATGATGAGATTTCAGCAAGATGTTTGACAAATTCTCAATATATTCCTCAGACTAGATAAAGAATCTTACTCAAAGGTTGCTGATTAATGGGAAGAGGATGCTTCTCTGGCAGCTTTGTCCTTGATCCAATTCTCTTGCTAGTGACTTGGGTGGAGATACTGATGATGTGCTGATCATATTTTCAATGCTGGAAGCTGAGGTAGTAAAAATGTAGGGTGTCAAAATCTAGATTGAGATGAGATAATCTTGACAGGCAACTATGTAATGAAATTTGGTTGCAGATATATAAGGGCTTATATGCTTGGACCTCTGAATCCAACTTGACAGGTGCAGGTGGTAGTTTAGCAAGATCAAGAGTAAGAAAGAATTAGGGGTTTAGAGAGTTGCTCTAATGTGACATTCAAAAACTTAATCAAGCCAGTATCATTTCAGGCTGCATTAAGTGAAATTTATTAGCTAGGCTATGGGAACTGAGATTCTGGTATGTTTTGAGCAGGGTGATCTTACCTCATTTTAGTAGTGCATTGAACAGTGAGCACGTATATAGAGGAGAGCAAAGAGGAAATAGTGGGGTAGCTGAACAATATGCTAGGTAGAGAAGTGGTTAATATACCTAAATGTTTATTCAGAAAGGGCACATGTAAGCTACCCTTAGGTGTTAGAGGAGAAGTTACTAGGGAGGAGAAGCAGAAGATAAAATTAAGACTAGTACGTGGAAGTGGTATCATCAAAATCTTACAAACTCCTAAGTATTTGAGTCCAGCTCAAGAGGAAGTAGTTCTCTATCACAGGAGATATTGTAGAGGGGTTCTGGCGTACTGGTGGATCATTATATATTTATCTGATGGATATTATATATAGATAAGTGTATTGGATGAACTATAGCTTCTTCAAACCCAGAAACACTGAGATTGGTATGTGAATAAATATGTGACTCTGAAGATGAACAATTTGTAATGATCCCTTGTTAATTGTGCCATTTTACTCTGTTGTATTGATACTAACATAGGATCAAACATCTTTTCCCTGAAATGATAAATGTTTATACTTTAATGTTCTGAAATACTTATTTTTAAACTTTTTATAGTGGTATTGCATACTATTGTATCTCAGGTGGTCTCCTATTTTATATCTTTGTTAGTTTAAGTAAAATAATTTAAATATGGGGAGACATCTAATGATTGTGCTGAAGACTGATTCCTGATGCATGTTAGAACTGATAAAATGATATCTTTCACAGGTTATAAACCTATTGATGGCAATTTTGCTGACTGTGGAGGTAACTCATCCAAACTCAATGCCAGCTGTCAACATTCAGTATGAAGTCATTGGTAATTATTATTCGTCTGAGAGAATGGCTGGTATGTTTTTATTTGAAAATATCTTCTGTTAATTACACATACACACCATTTAGAGGAGGCTTGTTTAGATGATATTTAAGTTGTTTCCTGAGGCATAAAAGTGTTTTTGTGGGTTTTCAAAGATACTCAAAGTTATAATTGAACATTTCTGGCCAGAAAATGTAATGGGCAATTAGAAGATTTTTGAGAATTATGTATTGGATACCTTAACTCCTGTCAGGTACTGTGGAGATAAGAAGAAAGAAGGAATTACAAAAAAACTGAGCTTTTGATGTCACCAGACAAATATAATAGAGGATGGCAGATTTGATCATGGAGCAAATATACTTACATTATAAAATATGAATTATTTGAATATTTGATGATATCTTTTGCTCAGGGTCATAATTTTAATGTATTTCTGTGAAGAATGAAGAAAGACTTGACCTTGGAGTTAAAGATAAAGTAACCTTAAACATTCATGGAAATTACCTTTTTAAACCTATTTATTCCCTGATAGTGTTTTCATTATTTATGTTTTGCTAAAGTACAGGTGCAGAAAAATCCTAGTTAAGATTTTACTATAAATTATATTAGAAATTTAATATTTGAGCAGAGATTTATGCCTCAGATTTACAGTGCAAACAATTTATGCATGTTTTTTTTTTTAAATTTCACTTCAGAAAAATCTTCCTAGTTCAGTTTTTGTGTATTTATAATATTACAGGATCTAAATGAACATTTTTTAGATTTATTAGCTTTTATTATAAAATTCTGAGCTTCATTACATTTGTGACCTTCTCTGATTTATTTACAAAGTTGCTTTTAAAAAAAATTTACTTGTTAATTCAAATGATTCACTATCTACAGGGCTAATTGTTTCTAGGATCCAGGTAGTGTTTTGTGGCCATCTGTCATACACGGTAGTATGAAACACTAGCAGTTGTTCACACTGTGTTTTTTTTAAGTGCCTTTTTTTAAAATGAGTTTTCTGATTGTCTTTTCAAGTATAATGTAATCCTTTGTTTTTTTGGTCCAATGTGATAGAATACCAAAAACATGTTAGAAACATCCCTTCTAGCATTTGTTTTTTTTTTCCTGAGTAGTCTATTTAGAAACCAAAATAGAGCAACAAATAAAACTAGCTTCTAATGTCTATTTTTGGTCTTTAAAAAATTCAACTTAAGACTACAAAATTTTACTGAACTTGCTGGTGTTAGCATTTTCCCTTGTCATGTATATTTCTCTTAATTCCAGGTGTAGAAAAAGATTTATAGTTATTGAGATTCTTGTAAGTCTCTACACCTGGTTTCCTTGGCTAGAGCTGCAGGGATGAAGTGACAAGTTTATTGCATATTGTTTGAGTACTGTTACTGCTGTAGAGCATGTCAGATGTATTTGTTGTATTTTTGTTAATTACAATTTGAAGCTCTTATTCTTGAGAGGATATACAAATACATAGTTCTTGGTTGTACAGCAATTTGTGTTTGAAAGTTGAAATATGACTTTCTTACAGACCTAGTGCTATAATGTTTTAATGACCCAGTGCATTTCTCATGACTGGCCTGGTGACTGACTTTAAATAATGAGGTTTGTGATAAATTATTTTTAATCAGCTAACCAGGATATGACACTCAAAATGTAATTCTTTTGCAATATAATGCAGGCTGTTTTTCAAATATGAACTTAATTTTATTTATATTCACCTTGGGAATGGGTGAACACTTGGGGGCCCCCTAGAGGACATTCCTGTATATGGTGGGGGGTGGAAGTGTGAGGTTCATATCTGGGCATCTAGCCCTCATATTTTGTTTGCAGTATTGATTCACAAATACTGGAGTGTCTCTTTTTCCATGCATATATGTATTTCCCAGCTGCCACCCCATTTCTCCCTTATTTTGCTATTAGTTGCTCTAGTGGAAGACCTTGAGCTTCACTTTATTATTATTTCAATACTTTAATGAATTGAAATAAGTGTGTAGTCTTCCACAACAGATTCTTACTAGCTATTTGTTTGAATTACAAATTTTGCTTTCAAGTTTGACCTATCCTGTTTAATTTCATATTTTGTTTATATCTGAATCCTTCCAAGTGCCATTGTACAGGCTGCCTCAGGGAAATCCTTTAAATCCTTAACATTTAGCTATCCTATACCTTTAGTAAAATTTAAAAAGGGCCATTCTTACTTATTTTAGTGCTAAATACTGATGATGTTTGTATTGTCAGGTGGCAAGATGATACATACCGTTTATACAGTAGTGTGAATATTCAGCAGTTATTCTAACTGTTCATTATTAGTGCCCTTCAGGTTCTTAATATCTACCCAGAATCAACTTTAGATTTGTGCTGTGTGGCTTAGTATTGTAGAGATTATTTGTTTGTTTTTTTGAGAAAATTAGTGAACATGTAGAGAATGGGAACCACTTGAGAAAGAGTTGGGACAAAGAAGAAAATACACCTGTGAGTAGCAGAGAAGCCAAGGTGAAGGAATGAGGGGCGATGAGCTTAGATGTTGGTGGAGAACCTTCAGTTTCAGGTTATGTATTTTATCTAAGGCAAGAGGGGCATCTGTAGCATTCTCTTTTTAATACATCTGCCTTTTTAAAAAGCAAGTACTGCCTTTCCTTTCTGTTGAACCCTGCTCATCTCACAAGACCCAACTTGTATCATTTCTTTTAAAATTTTTCCCTGATTCTGCAGCAAAGCTAATTGTTTCTGCTTCTGTTGTAGCAATGGCCACATTGGATTATAATGATCTATTTGTGCATCTTCAGACTCTTAGGCTCTTGGGCAGAGTCCCTAGAGGAGTGACTGGTTGATGATGAGTGTCAGTGAATTCTAACAGTTTAATAAGAAAACCTAAGAACAGGTGTGAATTTCTCAAGCTTCATTACTTAATACTAAGACAGATCTTTTTAACTTGGTCTTAGCCAATTCTGAAAGTACTCAGACATTTTAAAAACATTATTTTTGTTATAAAATTAGCTTAATTAGATTTTTGTTTTTGTTTTCTCAGATAATGCCTGTGTTCTTTTTGCCGTCTCTGTTCTTATGTTTATAATCAGTTCAATGCTGGTATATGGAGCGATTTCTGTAAGTATCCTATATTCACCTTTTAATTAGAGTCAGACCTTTACTGAGTGATACTTAATTTCATACATGTGATGTGGTGATGTGCTTATTTTTTTTTCTTTAGTATCAAGTAGGTTGGCTGATTCCATTCTTCTGTTACCGGCTTTTTGACTTCGTTCTCAGTTGCTTGGTCGCTATCAGTTCTCTCACTTATTTGCCAAGAATCAAAGAATATCTGGATCAATTAGTAAGTGTGTATGCTAATTAAGCTGTCTCATTTTAAGTAAAATATTTAAATTGAAATTTCGAGTCAAGTTTTAAAATAATTCTTATTACTACTCTTAACTGCCATGTTGAAACTAGTTAAGCAGAAAGAGTATCTTCTACCATGCCATTTGGATATTGTAATATTAAAAGTCTCAAAAGTTGATCAACCATGTAAGAACTTGTTCGTTATGCTTCAGAAGATTGGAGACTGACGAGAATTAGGCTTGGGGTGGATTAATGATTGTACATTGAGCATTGAGTCCCCTATACAGAATTTTATTGTTGTTAACAACCATTTGATCAATAAATATGAGAGATGCCCTCTCAAAAAAAAAAAGAAAGAAAGAAAATTGATCATAGAACCTAAGACTCAATTCAGCTTTTGTTTTGAGTATGCAAAAAAATGTACTAATTTGACTGTACAAGCTTTCCTTGATATCCAAACGTAGAGTGTTCTATGAAATCTTTCATAAGCTGAAATGATGTAAAACGAAGCAGTTACCATTAATTTATATGAAAAATTGTTCTAACGTTCCCAGACCCAAAAAAATAACCTCTCTCAGGCTTTTCTGATACCTTAGGACACTCCTTGCTACCAGACGCACAAAATAAATCGAGGTAAAGCAGGAGATGCTCACAGACACAGTCCCAGGCTCTGGTAGCTTGATGTTGAGATGCTTGCTGAGAATAGTTCCAGGGAAGGAGCCTGGTGGGCCACTCTTGATAACTTGGGAGTGTGTACATAGCTCTTTGGGCTTCCTACAAAACAGATACTGAGCAGTATTTTTGCTGTGAAAGGGAGAATACTCTTGAGATTAATTTAGTGATGTGGCATAACATGGACTTTCAAACAGCAGGCGGTACCTGAATTTGGCACTCATTAAAGCATTCGTTTTTCATCTTTACAGGTTTCTGCAGTAACTGTTAAGTGCCTACTCTATCCTTTGCTCTGTTCTAGGTGAACCCTTGGTGAATGGTATAGATATAAACATTACTTCCCTCTCTTTAAGAAGCAAACCATGTATTTGGGGAGTTAAGATATAAATTGGTTATCTGTGATAATGAACTAGAGTTGTCACATGACAACAGTAAGTGAGGAGCTTAAGATTAATGCAATCTAATGGAGGGACAGGGAACATTGGGCTGCAGTAAGGTCTGGAAGTAGGTGTGGGGGTCCAGATAAATGGCAGTTCATTTTAAAATGCTGTCTGTTAGGAATTTTCTGCCTAGTCCATTTTGCATACTGCCAAATTTATTCATTCATAAAACATTTGTTGGTTGCTTAGATGCAAGACACTCTGCTAGTTCCTACAGATATATCAGTAGAACTTTCTAGTCGAGGAATTGGGATATTGACAATGACTGAATTAAATATTTGATAAAAGCTATGAAGGAAAAGTTAAGCTGCTATGTGAGTGGGTATCTGACAGGTATCAGACCTGGACTAAAAGCAAGATTTGAACTGCACTCAGGAGTCTGAGTAGGAATTAAGATAAAAACAGAAGAGTTAAGAGAAAAGAAAGAAAAAATATAGGAATTAAGGAAAATAGAGAAGAAGGTGTTCTAGGTAAAGGAGAGACGCCTTGAGGCAGGCAGGAACGTGGTGTAGTCAGGGAACTACAAGGTGACTGTGGTGGTTGCACACAGAGCCAGTGGAGGGGAGCAGCATGTGACGAGGCTGGAGAGAAGGAGCCGGGCAGGGCCTGTTGGCCTGGTCATTCCTAGTCAGGAGCTTCCTAAGCATAGTTATTCCTGATCATGTCATGTCTGGCTGAAAAATTGTAAAACTTCTGAATAAAATTTGTAGCACTCCTTCATGAGCTGGTCCCTTTCAGTTTTTGTTCTTTTATTTATAGATTAAGGATTATAGAACAGTTTTGTCCTAAGGAGACACTTAGCTGGGTTTGGAGTTCACGTGTGGAAACTTTGGCCTTGGTGTTGACATATCCTTTGAAAACAGCTTAAAGTTTGAAAAATTAAATGAACTTTATAGAAAAATATCAGAATGAATTTTTCTCTATTCCTTTCACAGACCTCCGTGTTTTCTCCCCTCTTATAGTTATTGGCCCCTGATACTGGAAGGTACTTTCTCTGTTGCCCAGCTTATAAATCCTAAATTATTCTTTCATAATGCCCTTCTCCCCAAACTTAGCTCATTGCCTTTCAGTGAAGAAAAGTGCAGAAAGAAAGAAATACAGGAATTAAGGAAAATAGAGAAGAAGTTGTTCTAGGTAAAGGAGAGACGCCTTGAGGCAGGAAGGAACATGGTGTAGTCAGGGAACTACAGGATGACTATGGTGGTTGCACACAGAGCCAGTGGAGGGGAGCAGCACAGTGAATGCTAAATAAATATTTGGATAAATACAATTGATCTGAGAAGGGTATAGAATGGTGCAGTAAGCCATATCATCTTGCCTGGCTTTGTAACCAGGGCATACCTTCTTTTGCCCCTTTCTGATGAGCATTGAGTCTGATGATTGGCTTTTAGAAAAGTTATTTTCCCCATATAGGACTAAATGGCTCATGAGACTTAGATAAATCTTCGTACCTCCCGACTCAGTGTCTTAGTGTGACCCCCCTGGACAAATCTGGGGTCCTATAGATGATATGGTGTTTTCCCAAAGTCTGGAAAGATGTGAAAACTAGTGAAAAGTAAAGAAAAAGTGAGCTCACTTGAGTCTTTTAAGAGTATTCTGGATATTCAAACAAATGTGTTGTGTTTTAAGTGTTCAGTAGCATGCATTAAAGATGAGGCTTAAAAGCACTGTGAGTTAAATTTCACTTGTAAGTTTTTATTAGATTATCAGCTCTGACTTGCTGCCTTTTGTTTATATTCTTAAGATGCTCTCTATTTTATTGCAAAGTTTAAGTGCCATGTCTGAATAATAAGTGTGTGTTGAATTAATAAACTGTATATTTTAGAGCAGGTTTAGGATCATAGCAAAATTGAATGGAAAGTTTCCCTATACCCGGTGTCCATCCCCCTTAACTCCCTCAACTGTCCACATCCCAAACTGTAGTGGTGTATTTGTTACAACTGATAAACCTGCACTGATATATTGTTATCACCATAATTTACTTGAGGGTTCACTTTTGGTGGTTTACATTCTGTAGATTTGGGCAAGTATGTGATGACATGTATCCTTCATTGCAGGGTCATACAGAGTAGTTCCACTGCCTTAAAAGTCTTCTCTACTCTGGTTATTCACCCCTCACTTCTCTGTTCTTTTATAGCCTGATTTCCCCTATAAAGATGACCTCCTGGCATTGGACTCCAGCTGCCTCCTGTTCATTGTTCTTGTGTTCTTTGCCTTATTCATCATTTTTAAGGTGAGCTGCTGCTTAACTATTTGGGAGACCAATTAGGCTCTGACACGATCCATTTAAGCTTTTTTGTTATCTCCTTACAGTTCGCAGTGACCGTTTATTCTGACACAGTAGTAGAGATAGCTTCTAGGGAGTGTTTTCTCTCGTTTCTAGAGAGATTGGAAATGCCAAGATCCTTCCTAAGTGTAAGGAACATAATTACATTTTTGGAAGTGATTCCTCATTTGGATTATAAATCTGTTAAAATTCTCAAGATTCAGAAACAATTTCTTCTGCAGTGCAGTGGTTATTAGACCTGAATGAAACCCCAAATCTGGTTTTCTGTATAAAATGGTGGTAACAAAACTTATCATAGCTAAATGAGAACAAGTAAGGAAAGGGCCTGGCCCTTACTTGGTCCAAGTGGATGTCAGTTCCCTCCTCCTCAGAGAAAATGTGGGGGAAACTATTATAAGGCAGGTTAATTTTAGAGCAGGCAGTCTGTTGAACATGTGTAAATTTTGTTTGTATTCTTTTAGGCTTATCTAATCAACTGTGTTTGGAATTGCTATAAATACATCAACAACAGAAACATGCCAGAGATTGCTGTGTACCCTGCCTTTGAAGCACCTCCACAGGTGAGTGACCTTTTAATATATTAAAATCTGACTAGCCATTATTGATTATTCCCAAGAGCCTAGATCTTGCTTTTCTTCTCCTCACTGCCATAACTATGGTTTTGGGCATGAACTGCCTAAATCGACAAGATTCAGCATTTCCCGGTTGGAATCCTGGGTACATGGGTGAGAGACACCCTGCACTGCTCATCATCACATTCAGTTTGGCTGTTAGGTTTGGTTCAGAAGTGGTCTCTGAGACTGTTGCATTTTGGAGGGAGATGAGAAAGGAAGTAGATACCAGTGTGAGCCATGCTAGGCTCATGACTTCGGAGTTTAAGGATGGGATGCTGTCATTTGAAGCTTGTGTTTCTTTCATAATCATCATATGATCTGAAGGGAAAGCAACTTTTTCTGTGGAGAGCTGAAGGCAGTGGGTTGTCTGAGTCTGTTGGGGTGGTCTATGTTGTGGGGTCCTCTAGCTGCTGCTGTACTCTCTTCCCAGGTTTTCCTTATGTAGAATATATGTGGCCCATATAGAGCCAGCCTGGCACACTTGCTGTCATTCAGGTTAGAATGCCACCCTACTACATAGATGTGCCCTTTACCCTAGGGAAAGTGATAGAAAGAAGTACCTGATCCTTTGACTGCAAAGTCTCATGCAATTTAGGATCCAGAATCTTATTGGGGGCTTCCATTAGCATGGTTCAGCAGGACCCTTAACCTAAGTCTGCAAGCCCTGCTGTGTGGTTGGCACTGGGACTTTATCGGGGAGAGTAGTGGCACATAATTTCTATCAAAGTGCCCTGGTAGCCTCGGTCAATTTAGAAGCAAAATTCTGCTCCGCGACCTTCTTCTCTCCCTCCCTCTGTTTACTAGTCATCTCTACTCTCAGAAACCATGTAGCTAATAGTTTCTTCATCTGTTTAGGACCTAAAATCTGAAAGCTGAATGATTCCAGATAGGTTTTTAAAGGTAAATTAAGTCTGATATATATATTTTCTCTTTTCAGTATGTTTTGCCAACCTATGAAATGGCAGTGAAGATGCCTGAAAAAGAACCACCGCCTCCTTACATACCTGCCTGAAGAAAGTCTGCCTTTGTCAATAAACCCTATACCGCTTTTGTCTTTTTATTTTACAGAATACTGCAATACAGGGCTCTTTAGACTTATAAGATAAAATACATTTTCCTTTGTTTAAGCATTTATTTTCAAACACTAACAAGCTTTTTGACATATATTAAAGACGAGTTTTTATTTGTTAAGTCTAGTACATTTTAATAGTTTCTGAAGACAATCTAGGAGGAAGCAGGAGGAGCCAAGTGCCATTGTTTGCCTTTAAGTGGGGGGTGGGGGTGGGGAGGGCATATTCTCTACACATTTTCTTTTTTAACTGCACTTTCTTTATATAATAGTGTGCATTTTGGTTTTTTGCTGCCCTGAATACTTTCAGGAAGAAAGTTAAGTAAATATTCTGGGTGAGTGAGTTGGGTATAACATCTGAAGTTTTCAGCTATGAAAACAGGAAAAAGAAATAAAATATTTTGACTTGACTGTGGATGATGACAGTTGCATGTTCTTAATTTGTATGTTTCCATCTTTGTGATAAGATGCTTTAATAAATCTCTTAAATATTTACTCTTGTCATTTAAAAAAAAATCTGTTACCCCCGTTTGGTAGATAAAACAATATTTTCCACTACAGTAAACTCAGACTGCCAGCGTTTTTTTGTACTTTGAGAATACAATGCTAGACTTTCAATTAGAAAGCATTTTAGTCCAGTAACTTAGAAGTATTATTTAAAATAATGGTAAAAGTATTACTTGAATCATAGGCCAAAAACTAATATTGACAGTTTGGTTTTAAAAAAGTCACATAATTAGTGTAGCAAGCTGTGTTTTTAAGTTAATATCATTTAGTTAGGTAATGAGTTCAAGAGTAATTCAAGGTAAAAGGCATCAGTTGACCTTCAGAGGAGAACCAAGGAGAAAGTAGAAGCAAGCTGCCGCTTATAGAGCCCGCAACTAAAATCTGAAAATACTCAACCTTGAGTTTTGCTAAGAATGCGACAGTTGTGGCCTTGTATATACATCTACCATATAAACACATGAGTATATTTTGCACGTTTTTAAAAGGGAAAAGAGGTGTTCAGTTGCATCTCGTAGTATACCTCTTTTTTGATAGTGGAAGATAATTTACTGGTATCTAGTTTTAGATCAGACTTTGCGGTTTGAAATCTGTAATTTCAAAATCAGGAACTAGTTCTCTGGGCTAGTTCCACTTTGTTTCTTCGTAAAAAATGGAAATCTCACAAGAAATTAGGTTTCTTAGTTGATGTTATTGGTTTAATTCTGTTGTTCTCCACTGAAGATCATGCTAAGCAGTATTTAGATAGTAACCAAACTTACCAGCCCCCAAATAACGCATCAGGACCCTGATCTCGCCGTCCTTTGAGTTTGAGGTGGGGAGAGGATAGGGAAGGGGCTTTCTTCTCAATCTGTAGTCAATCTCACTGGCCTAAATGGGCATTGTTCCTCCCCTGGGCTGGAAGTGACCTCTAATCATCATTTCATTTGAAGCAGATTTTTCCTCTGGAGAAGAACACAGGGCCTTAGACTTAATAGAGAAGAGTCACAGTGTGTTCATCCCAATCATTTCCTCCAAGGAAGAAGAAACATTTGTCATGAAGTGGTCATTTTTCCAGGAGAGGGAAACTGTTACAGCAGTTACATACGCTAGGAGATAATGCCCAAATCATTTGCCTTAAAAAGTTAATTTTTTTCCCCTCTTGCTAGTGCTGAAGAGAAGCTGCAGTAGGTTACTTAGTATATTTAATTGTAAAATTCAGAGATCATTAAAAGATGAACGCTTGGCCCTGTTTTTTTTTAAATACGACGCAACTTCACTTTGAGTAGCTCATACTTTTCACTATTCTGACTTCCAAATTTGACACTCCCTCAAAAAACTCCACAGAGTGTCATGAGATACTGATGCTCTTCTAAATTAAAGCCCTATTACCCTTTCTAACTTGTGTATTGGCTTTTAACTTTCAACATGGTTGGCTCCCCAGCCTTAATCAATCATCTTGGCTTTCAAAACGTTTCATCAAGGTTTGCCTTTTTATCTATTCAGTTTCCTATTACAACTTTTTTTTTTTTAATTCCCTGGTCTCATTTTAGTGGTGAGAGATCATGTAAAACTAATAAGGTAATGATAGAGCTGTAGAGAAAAAGGAAACAAAGGGTGGGGGTAGTGGAGTGGTGGGTACAATTTTAAACTTTCAGAAAAGGTCGTATGTACAAGGTGACGTGGGACCTGACAGATGAGGTGGTAGAACATCTCAGGCCAAGGGATCTGCAGGAACATGCTTGTGTGTTCAAAGAACAGTGAGTGTGAGTGAAGTGAATGGAGAGGGAAAGGAGTGGCAAGGAGCTCAGGTATTGGCTCAGCCGTTGTAGGTCATGATGGCTGAGTGGGATGGAAAGCTACTGGAGGGATCTGAATAGATGAGAGTCTTGAAATGATCTGTGGTGTGATTTCTCTGAATCTGTTTTCTCATCTAGAAAAGGATTCTGATAACTCAGTAGTAAAGAATAAATGTAATTCATGTGCAGACCCTAGTACAGTGCCTAGCACATAACAAAAGAAGTCAGTAGTTATTACAAGGCAGGTTATATAGAATTGTTGAGAAATCAGCTATTGGATTCAGACAAACTTGTTTGAAACTCCAGTTCCATTACTGGTTTACCATGTAAATGTGACCAAGATACTTAACCTCTGTGAGCTTTAATATGCACCATAATTTCATAAGATGAAGACTGTATATAGTGCATGGCACAATGGCAGACTATAACAAGTACTCAAAGAATATATCTGTATATATGTTGAAATATTTAGAACTATTAAAAGGTTTTTGTAAATTCTGTGAAGTGGCCATTATCTGATCGTTTGGCAAATGGGCTTTCAATGAATTAACTTTGAAGAATGATTTGGTGAATTGGCCTTCCTTACCTCTTCCTCCAGCACCTAGCATGTAGCACTATTCCAGCTCATGTTTAATTGTACCTGTGTGTCAGTGAACAACTTGGAAACTAGCCCTTCATACTCTTGTTTACATCTATGACACTTAGCCCAGTGACCCACACAAAGCTGGTGAGGAGAGGCAAGGTAGTAAATGTTTACTGAATTAAACAATTTGTTTCCACTCTACAAATTTTACACGACTTAATGGATTATTTTTTATAAAAATTGGGCATCATCTAAATGTAGAGCAAACCAGACCTACATTTACAGGTTCTTACAATATGAAATCAAGATATTTTACATTAATAAATACTATTTTCCCTGATATACTAATCCCTGTTTTCTAGTCTCTGACTAATTTGTTCACAGCCATTGAGGAACTTAGTTTGTTCTAATTGTTCCAATGTTCCTTATAGGCAAATGATAGATGTGCCATTTTCAGGACTGCTTTTAAGCCTTCAGAGAAGGAATGTGTTATAAATAAGCCCAGGCAAAGTTATATATACATTTGCTTTTCTGATATTGCCTGTTTTCCTATAAAAATCATCATTCAAGTATGATAAAATAACTTAGAAGCAACATAATTGCCAAATAACATGGAATTCAGGCACATGAGAGAGGCAGTATGGGGCTGGTGAAATGAGCTCAAGATTACAGTCAGAAGATTGAAATTCAATTCCTGCTTCACTAAGTTACTACTCCCTCATCCTGGGAAATTTAACTGGGATCTGAGCTTTGGTTTCTTCATCTGTAAAACCAAGATGCAAACCCCTGACCTACATATTTGGAGTTGTTCTTGGGGCCAACTGAGGTAACAGACGTGGGAGGACTGGCAACTGTTAAGTGCTGTGCAAATATTATCGTGAGGGTGTGTGTGAACAAGGAATGGCTAGAGGAAGGACTGAAGAGGGAGAGGAGTATTTGCCCTAGAAACCAGAAAAGAGTAACTTTCTGGTCTGTTAGAAAGGAACTTTGTATCTCTCAGAATTCACGTAGGTAGCTTAAAATCTGCACAGGGCATCAGGAAACCTGATACAAACTCCTGAAACCTCCCACCAGGAATACAGCTCATTCAAATGAATGGCTGACAAGATTCCTTCTTAATCTGCCCTTATGTGATTCTTGTTTTTGGTTAAATAGTCAATTATCTTTTAAAGAGAAAAATAAAGTTTAAAAAGACATTCTTTCTATAGATCCACATTTCTACCTGGTATTTTTATTCTGCCCAAGGGCTTCCTTTAATGTTTTTTGCAGTGTGGTTCTGCTGCTGGATTATTTGGTATTTTGTATGTCTGAATTTGTCTTTATTTTACCTTTGTTTTCAAAATATATAATCCGTGAGTATAGAATTCTGTATTGTAAGGTTTTCTTCAGTACTTTGAAGGTGTTGCTCCACTGTCTTCTTGCACACATTGTTTCTGCACATTCTTAACTTTGTTCCTGTACTACATGGAATATCTTTTTTTTGTTTGTTTTAAACTCTGGGTGATTGAGTGCTCTTTCATGGGTTTTGAGTAATGAGTTTATGATGTTCCTTGATTCCACATTTTTTTTTGGTATCATTAATCTACAATTACATAAGGAATATTATGTTGACTAGACGCCCCCCCTCACCAAGTCACCCCCACATACCCCATTACAATCTCTGTCCATCAGCGTATTTAGATGCTATAGAGTCACTACTTGTCTTCTCTGTGTTGTACAGCCCTCCCTGTGTCCCCCCTCATTATACATGCTAATCATAATGCCCCTTTTCTTTGCACATTTTTAAAAGTTACAATGTACATTAAAAATGTAAGGTTTTCTGGGGCTTTTGCTTTTTTTCTTTTGATTGAGGTTCATTGACCTTTTTGGATCTGTGGTTTTATAAGTGTCAAGTTTCAACATTTTTTTCAGTCATTATTTCTTAAAGTATTTCTTTTGTCCTCCTCTCCCTGTTCTTTGGGGATTAGGTCTGGCTGGAAAGATAAGGATAAGCTTCCTACAATAAGGAGATTTGAGATAGGCCTTGAGGATTGAACAGGATTTGAACCGGTGGACATGTGGGTAGAACACTTGATAATTTAATATAAGGGGGTCAAGAGAGGAAAAAGAATACTCAAAATTTCATGCCCATGTGGCTGTGAAAATAGGTGCCATGGGCAGAAATAAGGAATCAGAGAAGGAGTAGGTTAAAGAGGAAGATGCTGAGTAAGAATGCTTGGATATGGTTGAGAATGAGGTGCTTTTGTGACCTTTAAATAGAAAGCTCAACAGGCAGAGTTTTTAATACAGATCTATTTCCCGGGAGTGAGATTGGGACAAGAGACACAAATTTGGGAATTACTACTAGAGAGATGCTAGCTAAAACCACAATTTATTCTAAGAAAAGAAGAATAATTTACAGCAACTTACAAAAGGAGATTCATTAAAGCACTGTTTATAACCAAAAACAAGTAGAAACAATGTCCCACAGTGGAGAACTGGTTAAATGGGATATACAGTGGAATACAGTATAGCCATTAAAAATGATGTATTAGAAGAATATTTATAATAAAATGTTCACTGTACATTAAGTACAGAAAGGAAGTTACAAGACCACAATGTGTGATATAAAAAAGAAAAAGGTAATACAGAGCTCATCTTTGGGTGATTGTGTTATGATGGTCTTATATTTTTATTTTTGCTAATGTACATTTTCTAAATTCTCTAAATTCTCCAACCTAGCCAGAGCTGAGCGATAAAGAAATAGTCTTTTAAAACTGTAAAACCAAAATAGCACTTTAAAGTGCTTAAAAAAAAAAGCCACCCATAATTTATTCTGTAGCATGACCCAATAGTTTTAATTTTTACATATGCCTACATAGAAGTGTAGTAAAATAGACCCTTACACCTTAGGTTGCTTCTCCACCTGAATTTCTTCAGAGAAGGAGCCTGGTGGTGGAGGAGAACCAATTCCCCCACTAGAGGAGGCCAGAGGAAAGGCCTGTCTGTGCAGCCAGTGCCCAGCACAGAGCCATCTGTTGTCAGGCAGTGAAGCGAAACAGCAAGGCCATTTCCTCAGCATCATTACACTCCTGGAAAAAGTAATGCCAGGTTATTCCTTTTTCTGTTTTGAAGAGAAATACATATGCAATTCTAAATGTTATAGTAGTAGATCAGTAATAGACCTATGCAGAACTTATTGGCAATAATAAAAATGTGCTACCCATTTCAAAAACCGGCCTTTTCTTTTTCAGATCAGTCAGTGTTGTCTTCAACCTTGTCTTATTCTCAAGCTCCTCTGAGGCAGCTAGGAAGCTGGTATTACAAACTAGCTTAGACATCAGAACAGAAGGTTTTGCTTTAGTTTCCCACATACTCTGCTTATTATCAAAGATTTAACCAAATCATTACCGCTCCACAATTAGCACCTTGCTAAGCCCTGTGGCAATTTAAAATGAAAAAAAAAATGAAGGTGGCAACCCAATTAATAAGCCATTGAGCACATTTATGTGCATGTTTACTTGAGTTTTTTCACAGAAAAAGAATTCAGCAAGTAAAGCATCCTATACTTTCCAAAAAAGACTTCCATTTGGGGCTAGAGATGTTTTTCGAAAAAAAAAAAATTGTTTTTGTTCTCCAAGCATACGGTCTCACATTCTCTTTATCAAATTAAAGAAACCTTGGGACATTTTTTTGACAATCTTTTTTCCGTGCATCCCCAGCAGCTAGGCCTTTTCAACTTGTTCAGGGCCCTGGACCTCCTTGTCTAAGGTGAGAAACATGTCTAATTCAAGAGAATACTCAAAGTATGTGTGTGTCAATATTTTGAAGTATTTATGCATTCAAGTGTATGTAAATTCAAGATATTGGTAACAGTGGGGCCACCGCATTGGGGCAGGGGGAATAGAGACCTCTTTTTCACTGCACATCTGGAAGAGACACCAGGGGTTAGCTCCCACACGCGTTCCAATCCAGTTTTACCTTTGCCTTCCTCACTGTAGACCTAAGAAGCTGAAACTCACCTTATTAATTCTGCCCAGTGAGATGTTGGTAGAACACCAGCATGGAATGCTAACACAATACTTGTAGGTCAAGCAGCCTTGGGGACAAAATCCGTATACTAAGGGTGACAAGGCAGGAGAAAACAGGTTCCTTGAGTAGTCAGAAGACTTATGTTACTGCTGGAATCCTAATTATAGGAAAAACATAACCCTCCCAACATACTGAACCTTTAGCATATCAGAAGTGATGCAAAACTGAAAATAATCTTAGCATTTGGTAGATTTTTTTATTTTTATTTTTTGCCTTTCAAAGTTTGGATCAAGTACATGTATTACCTATTGAAAAAAATGTAGAAAACAGTGCAAAGCATGTGAAGTCTTTCTTACTTTCTTTTAAAAAAAAGTTTAAGAAATTTCTGGCTTTTAAGAAATGTTGGCTTTTTCAGTACCTGAATTTTTAGATTATCAAAACATTATTCTAATCTTTTTCTTGAGCACAGCTACAATGTAGGGTAGCAGCCAATAAATTAGTGACACACTAGAAAACCCTGGGGCCACCTGGGCCTCTTTGCCAGAAGAGCTACCTTCATTTTATAATCCTTGGACCTCAGAGGTAGAGTGGGAAGTCTGGTGGGAAGAGTTCTGTAAACACCAACTTCTCAGACAATTTTCATTTCATTGAAGATGGCATAACATACATATACTGGCATCCAGAATATTCTGAGTTACTGGCCACAAATGTGTCCTGTCATTTACCAAGGAGCTAAGGGATTCTTGATTTATTTTGAGCTCTTTGATACAATGTCCCTTAGTGGTACCTAGAAGAAAAAATTACAAAATTAAGATAACATTCTTAGCTGGAAACAACATAAGTCACTCTAAGTTAGAATAAGCAGAGAAAGGATATATTTACCAGCTGACTACTAGCTCAAAATACAAATGAAAAAGCCATCCATTCCTCAAGATACCTCACTTCCATTAACTATAAATGTGAAATCAAGCAACTAGTGTAATTTATGGAAGGGTGTGAGAGTCAAGCTTGGAAGCTACACAGTCCTGCAGAATTACACCACAGGTGTGCACTAGGGGACACCTAGACCCCCCACTACTGGGCACAGATACCATAGTGTGCCCTGCTTTCCCTGGGCACTGGCATTCCAGCTCAATCCTCTCCATGGCTGCCTTGAAAACTACCCATCTTCTCATTTTTTTCAGAATGCAGTCTGCGAAGTGCTTGCTTCTTGTCACCTCTAACTGCTGAAACAGAGTAGCTGAGGTTCATTCTCAATGAAGTCTGGGTCAGGGGAATATGTCGTAGCTGCAAGAAATGCTGGGAAGCAGTGCTGGGGAGGTGCAGACTCATAAGGGTGGAAATGCCCTAATTTAGGAAGGGTGTTCAGAGGCTGTGAGGATCACCCAGAAAGCACGACAAATGACAAATATCTGTGAAAGCTGGCAAATATTGTTTAGAAATCCCTTCTGTCTTTGGTGTAGCTTCTTTCAAACTTAGTGTCCCCTTCCCATTATAGTAACATTCTAGCTTCTAAGATCCTTCTGAGTTGGTGAATTCTCGCTGGGAGTTTTAAGAGACATTTTCCCTCATTATGACTATCTCTGCCTTAATAAGCTTCTCCCACTGATGCTGCTGGGGGTGTCAATTCTGTGAGGCTTGATGGGTAAGAGAGTGAGAACCATTGCTCTGAGGTGATGAGGGTGGAGTGGAGTGTGGTGGATTCGGGGGAGAAGATGGAAGATGGGAGGTCTGGAGACTAACTGCCAAGGTCACAGTGTGGCAACAAGGGGGGCTCCTCCAGGACAGGGAAGGGCTAGTGTGGTTAAAGCTTGGAGAGCAGACATTCAGTTCTACATGTGGTCATTGCAGTGGGTGAGGTGGGACTGAATGCTGATGAGCCTTGCTGGCCAGGAAAAGGAGTTTGGATTATACAAGAAATGAAATTGCAAGATTTAGGAAGGTTACTGTATGGAGCGTGGGATGTAGAGAAGACTTGGAATAGTTTGGAAGCAGGAAGACCAGACAGGATCTGTTGGAACTCATGCTGATTGTCATAATGTTTTACCGTCCAGCTCACATGTCTCTTGCCTTTAGAAGCCTTCTGGGTGTCCTCAGGCCAGTCCACGTTCCCTTAGACAGACAAGCCGTTTATACTGCTTTCTCTCCCACTAGACTGAGTTCCTGGAGGGTCTCCTGGGTGGGCCCTAGCCCTGTGTTGCCATGATCACTCCTCTGTAGAGGAAACGGGGTGCAGGGAGAGCCTTGGAAGCTTCTGTCTGTACAGGCTGTCCTGCCAGCGAACAGAGGGCTGTCTGGGGAATGACTGTTTGACTTTCTATTCCTGGCAATATAAGTTCAGATGTTTATTGGAGTTTGAAGCTGGGATGAAAGCATTTCTATTCATGCAGCTAGAACGGGTGAGGCTTTTTTTTTTGTAAATGGAGGGCCCACAGCAAACTTTGGGTTACTTGGCCGGGGAAAGGAATGTCCTGTGAGAAGCAAGATGAAACAGAGTCAGGCGCACCTGGACGAGGAGGAAAGGCAGAGCCCAGGGTCCCCACCGCTGGGACCCGGGCGCAGGCCTGGCGGCGGGGGACGGAGGGAGGAGGGTCGGGCAGGCTGCGGCCTCGGACAGGGCCCTCGGGGCGCACCGGCGAGGGCACACGTTCCGAGCGGGCAGCGCCCGGGCGGGAGGCACCCGACCGAGCCCACCCAGGCGGGCCGCCCGACCCAGACACTCCGGGGCTCCGCTGGAATGCGCGGCCGCGGCTCCTGCGCGCCAGGGCCCGGCTCCCGGCCTGCAGTCCGCGCTCCCGGCCGCGGGGCGGTGCGGGGCGGTGCTGGGCGGTGCTGGACTGGGAGGGGCGGGGCGGCCCAGGCCGCGGGACCTTTAAATTGGCCGCCCTGGGCACCGGCACAGGTCCGCCACCCCGTCGAGCGCCCGCCGCGCCGCCATGCCGCGCCGCCTGCCGGGCCTGCTGCTGCTCTGGCCGCTGCTGCTGCTGCTGCTGCTGCCGGCCGCCGCCCCGGGGCCGCTGGCCCGCCCGGGCTCGCGCAGGTTGGGGCACCGCGGCCCCGGGGGCAGCCCCGGCCGCAGCCCCGCTCCGGCCGCCCCGACCCGCGCGCCTTTTTCAGGGGTCGGCCGGCCCGGCGGGGCCCGCGGCGCAGGTACGGCCCGGACCCCAGCCGAGGGGGGCGGGAGTGGGCACCGCGGAGGGACAGGCGGGCGGGAGCGGGGAGGGCTGGGTGGGCAGAGGGACCCGGGCAGCGAAGGAGGGCGAGAAGCCCGGCCGTCTGCCAGGGCTTCCCTCCGTCCCGCCAGAGCCAGCCCCCGAGGCAAGGGAAAGAATCCCCTCTCCATGGATCTTGTGGGGAAACTGAGGTCCAGTGCAGGAAGGGAGAAGCCCGAGGTCCCTCATGGTCAGGGCCAGAACGTGGGTCTCCCGAAGCTCAAACTGCAGCCTCTCCCTTCTGGATTTGGGAATTTTGGCGGGGATCAGAGTGTGGGAACACCCAGCGCATCCCAGCTCTGTGGCCCGGTCCCTGCCCTGGGTTCAGGAGAACAAACCTTCCTGAGATGCTGCTTTTAGTTCTCGGGATATCGCTCCGTCTCTGTGGCCCCAGAGCAGCGCGGACCTTTTCTCCCTTTCCACAGCGCTCAAGCTGCCCCAGCCCAGTCCATGATCTGGGCCAAAATTCAGACTGGAAGGTCCGGGATAGGGGTGTGAGGCTAGGAAAGAAACCGGAGTTGCTGCCTAAATGGCCTGGACCTGTCCTGTAACCATTCTGGCCCCAGTCTCTGTTCTCCCGCCCCTGACCGGATGTTCTGCTGAAATGATAGGGCTCCAGCCCCAGTCTGTGCTCCCTCAGATGCTCAAACACCCAGGACACTTTCCGTGTCAGTAGTAGTTGGTTCCTGCGGCAGAGCAAAGCTCCTAGAGCAGCAGAGCTGGAAGATCATCTGACACATCCCCTAACGGCACAAGTGGAAACCGGGGCTTATCAAAGTGACCCAGCAAATCAGCGTCAGAGCCTAGAAAAACTCAGCTAGGGTCTTTTCACTGCTATAACTTACCATACGTTATATATAAGATTTTTTATCTTTATGTCTTCACTACCAAAACATCAGTTTTGGCAAAGAGAGGCTGCACCAAACCATTTTCTGGGTACCAGTCTTATCTGGCGGGTGATGTTTTGTGCCTTGGGTTGATTTGTATTTTCTTTCTCCTACCGCACTTTTCTGGGTATTGTTGAGAAATAGTGCAAGGGATTCTTTCTTGCATCAGCCCCAGCCAGCTGGATTTGAAATGGCAACAGCACTGTCCTTGAGCCAGGGAGTACCAGGGCTCACAAGGGTTAAATTAAGCCAGAAGACAGCTGGTTGCACCAAGTCAGGAATGAGGGGAAAGACTTCTAAAAGTTAATAGTATCTCTAGTCCCACCTGTCTTCCTTGGTGATGGGACTGGCAGAGGAAGGAGGGATTCTGACACGGTCTGGTCATGTTCCCCTTAAGCAACACCGGATCTTTATTACCTAGAATCCAAACTGATCTCGAACGTGATAATCCTTTACCAAACATCACATTCCACTCTTAGTTCTCTCCTTTGTGCTATCAGAAATTGCTATGCTTTGCTATGGGCTTTTATTTCTAGCCGGACTATCAGAGATGGGCAATATTGTGCATATGGAAACATTTTTAGGAAATTCAGATTCTCACTTTCTTTGTTTCTGAGAATCAAAATGCTGCTATGTAGTACAGGGGAGTGAGATTCAAAAGCAATTAATGATGTTGCTGAAGGTCCAAATAAGGAAGTAACCACATGCCGTCTGAGTCAAGCCCCCATATTAGTTTTCTATTGCTGCTGTAATAAATCAGCATGAACTTAGTGACTTAAACATAACACACATGTATTATCTAAAAGTTTTGTAGATCCGAAGTCTGACAGTGGTCTCACTGGGCTAAAATTAACATGTCACTGGGCTGTATCCCTTCTGGAAGGATCTAGGGGGGAATCAGCTTCCTTGTCTTTTTCAGCTTGTGGAGGCTTCTTCATTCCTTGGCTCATGGCCTTGTCCCTCTACTTTCAAAGCCACCAAAGGCAGGTCAAGTCCTTCTCAGAGCTCACTCTTCAGATCACCTCTTGGGCCTCCCTCTTCCACTTCTACGGCCTTTGTAATTGCATTGGACCCATTCGGATAATTCAGGAGAACCTCCCCATCTCAAGGTCTTTACCTTAATCACACCTGCGAAGTTTCTTTTGCCAAAGTAACATACTTACAGGTTCTAGGGATTAGGAGGTGGACATCTTTCTTGGAAGGGGGACTGTTCTGCCCACCACACCCCTGTAACCACAGAGGATACCATGTGAAGAATCAAGCAGGGAAGGAAGGAACTGTGCAGGTTTACTTATAAGAACATTACCTTGGTATTAGTAAGGACACCGTTTGGGTGTTAGTGAAAGCATTGTGAAATACGGGGTACATATCATTATGTATTTTTTACTTTTACTCCAATTATGCAAAAATACCTAGGTATATCTCCAGGAGGAATTCTCAATATGGTTTTCTTCCACACTCCTGATGCATGGTGATCAAGGGGTAAAATGAAATTCGGAGTTGTTAAAAAAAAAAAAGAATTCCTTTTGTCTTAACTGAATAGGTAACATACAGCATATTTCCGGGTAGTGGCTCAGTCAACAAGCAGGATGTTTACTAGGCGCATGAGATAATGTTGATTTCCATGGTGGAAAATGTTGCTTCAGAGAGGCAACCATGCAGTGACAAGCTCCTTTGGCCTGGGAGTCAGGAAACTGGAGTCCAGTCCATGCTCTGTTTTTCAGCTCTTGTATCTCCCAGAACCTCAGGTTTCTTATCTGTAAAATGAGTACAGAAACAACCTCTGCACGTTTGACTTCACAGGATTGTTGTGTTGGTACTCTGTGATCTCTAAAGGGTTATGGAAAGGATGTTACTTATTTTCTTAATTGAATGTCTCCAGGAAGCAGGATACAACCAAGAATATAAATTCCAGTCTCTAAAGAAAACTATATAGAGGCATAATTGCTATTGCAGGTGGAGCTCTTTTTGTCAGAAACTGCCTAGCCTAGGAGTTTGTTTTGAAGTTTGTTTTGAATCTTTTTCTTCTACTCACTGAATAAATTGCCTTCTTAGAATGGCATCAACTTCCAGCCCCCTATGAGGAAAGGAAGATCCTGATTGATGCTTCACGCTCATATGATGAGTGTGTGTGTTGGGAGAGGAGGGGGAAAGACTTGAAAAAGAATTTTTATAACTGCCTTTCTCTTAGCCAGTTCTGACTGTGACTTTTGGACTTAATTTTGGTGGCCAGAAGAGGGAAAAGTGTGGAACAAGATTAGCGGAAAATGGATATGAAGGGAGAGTTGAAAACAAAAATGTATTGTGTTTCTACAATGTGCCAGGTATTTTTGTGTAGGAAAGATGCAAGTTCCTGGAGGGCAGGGTATCTGGCTTATTTGCTTTGTAGTCCTAGGGCATCATACATGGTGGCCCCCCAAAAAAATCAGGTGACTGAAAAAATGAAAAAGAGGTGACTAGAGAGTTTGATGGGGGCTGTAGGATAGATACCAGGTGGAAATCTCTGCTTCTTACAACAGGACACACTCACCAAGTCAGAAGTGCAATAAACGTGGGTCAGGTTAAGTTGTCACTCCTCTTTCCACAGTCAATTTGCTCAGGCCAGCTGGGCCTCCCAAGTTCACTAAACATGAGTGAATGACAAGATGGAGGGAGAATTTAAGGTCTCTCTGGGGTAGTTTTCACCCACTTGGAAGTGGGGTAAAAGAAAGAAGCCACCAGAAGAGCAGCAGTGTGCCTCGCCTCAAACTGCCGTCGCCTGAGGAGCCCGTGAGGCCTGGGCAGGGTGGTGTGTGGGAAGGCTGCCCTGAATTCACCTTCCACACTGTTCAGGGACACTGTGTCCTGTTGCTCAGATGGCCAAGGGGCCCCAGAAAAAGTGTGGAATCTCATTCCTGGGAGTCAAGAGGAGCCTTGGGAGCAAAACTTTAAGCAGACGAATGAGGTTCTAAGTGAAATTTCAGGACTCAGCCTGCCTGTAGTTGAGCTCTTTGGGAAAACTTCACACCTCTTTGTGAATTCTCACTGGGGAGTCCTGAAGGCCCCCACACTGTCAACATTCAAAGGGAGAGTGGTCTTGGGGAAGATAGCAGACAGTCGGGTATTTGGGGTTAGGGGCTGCTGCCGTGCCTGGCCTCCAATCCCAGAGTTCCCAAGGTGTGAGGACTGCCCCATTTCTGATTGTGGCCAGATCATTGCTTAGTCATTTCTGTTCCCCACACCCTTCTTTGCAGGTTTTTGCAAGAGCAGACCCTTGGACTTGGTGTTTATCATCGATAGCTCTCGTAGTGTACGACCCCTGGAATTCACCAAAGTTAAAACCTTTGTCTCCCGGATAATTGACACCCTGGACATTGGGGCAGCAGACACACGGGTGGCAGTGGTGAACTATGCCAGCACTGTGAAGATTGAGTTCCACCTCCAGGCCCACTCAGATAAGCAGTCCCTGAAACAGGCTGTGGCAAGGATCACACCATTGTCTACAGGAACCATGTCGGGTCTGGCCATCCAGACAGCGATGGATGAAGCCTTCACCATGGAGGCTGGAGCTCGGGGGCCCACTTTCAACATCCCTAAGGTGGCTATCATTGTGACAGATGGGAGGCCCCAGGACCAGGTGAACGAGGTGGCAGCTCGGGCCCGAGCATCTGGCATTGAGCTCTATGCTGTGGGAGTGGACCGGGCAGACATGGAGTCCCTCAAGTTGATTGCCAGCGAGCCCCTAGATGAGCATGTTTTCTACGTGGAGACCTATGGGGTCATTGAGAAACTTTCCTCTAGATTCCAGGAAACCTTTTGCGGTAAGTGTTTGCTTCCAACAAGAAAGGATGTTATATTCAGACATTATGCATCCAAAGAAAAAGTTTATTTTCTCTCTTTTTTTTCTTTTAGTGGAGATTTTATGGCAAACTTAAATTTAAGTAATGCTTTTTTTTGTGATTTCTACCAACTTAAACACACTTTGATGGTTTAGGAATATAGAGCTGCCTTATATATAGCTTGGTTTGCTCATAAAATCTCATGTTTGCATTAGAAATGTGAAGGTCTGGAAAAATCCAGGATAAATGATCCTCCTGTTCCCTGATGGGGTAAGAAAAAAAAAATTTAAGACTCAGACACCTCTCTTCTCCCTTCTGCCCCCCAATTACATATTTTCTAGATTTTTTTTTTAGTTTTACCATCTGTAGATTTAACAGAACTCCGTTTGTTTTCCCAAAGAAGACAGGGAGCAGCATCTGTCCAGGGAAGGATCAACTGGCCTGTCTCCCCTTGTTGCTAAGTCCGAGTGTGCATTCAGGGACTACCTGGGTTTTCAGATTTGATGCTTTCTCTGATTAGTCTTTGGGGGGACAGGACTAAGGGTCAGGAAGACTGGGATTTCAACCCACTTGTGAAATAACGTGAAGCAGATTAAAAAAAAAATCCTTCTGTTTCTGTCCTACTTCTTTCTTCCTTTAGAATAGAGCTTGACTATGACATGCTAATATAACTGGCATTTTAACACGGATCAGCCAAATCCATGAATATGAATCTATTCAAGGCTGGGGTTTATTTTTAGTCATTTATCAGAACTGTAAATTTGTGAGACTCATACTTTTTAATTTTCATTTTTACATGTATTGTTTTTCTTCTTTTATTTGTATCTGTTTATCTATCTATCTATCTATCTATCTATCTATCTATCTATCTATCTGTCTGTCTGTCTAGCTTCATGCTTATTTTTTTTATCCTTTGGAGACAATTTTTCAGAGCCCTCTATGGAATTATCCAAACAGGTATGGACAAATTTCTAGTTCTGGTGAATTTTAAAACTTTGTTACCTTTTGCTATATAATCTATTCCACATTTATTTATCCAACCCGTATTTACTGACCACTGATGATACAAAAGTAAAGGTGTCCCTCCCTGCCACCAAGCAATAGTCGAGGGGTTGGGATGAGACAAAAAGCGAACCTGAAAAATTCAAGGAGACTTTATATCTAAATTAATGTGAAACTCAGCAATCAACTGTTCGTTAGAAAATGGGAGATGAAATCTCCATCTGGAGCAGTTTGGCCTCATCTCAGGCAGCCCTGGCCAGGAGCCCCTTGTTGTTCCTATCCCAGGACGCTGGGACTTTACTAGCTGTTGTTGGCTTTGATGGCATCTACTTGGGATTCATTGGTTTTCCAAGAGAAAGTGGCCCTCTTTCTCCCAGGAAAACCCTCCGTGCTTGTGGGGGAGAGCTTTTCCATAAAGATATTGGTCTGTGGCAAAGATAGCCCCATCCCTGGGGCTGGGATGGGAGGCCATAAAGTAACTAGTGGTGAGTGGCAATCTTTTCCTTCAAACAGGTACAAAAAGACCTGCTTGTTCTGGGGGAAAAATGGCCCCTCTATGGAAAAAAGACTGAGGGGCAGCTACTTGTAGTCAACAGTTGGAAAGATCCTTCCATGAAAAGGCCTTTCTTGGGAAAATATTAGCCTTGTCCTGTTGCCAAAGCAGTGGAGGCCAAGTTACCTGCCACAGGGGTGCCAGCCTCCTCCACCAGGCCTCCTTGATTTCTCAGAAATGACTACATTCATTGATTGTTCTGTCTAAACATGTTACTAGGGGAAACATCTACTGAGACATAAATGTCTCCAGGAACAAAAAGATGGGGATGTAGGTTAGCTAGTATAACCTCATTTATTTTGTGAGTTCTCTTGTTACCTGCTTGTATTTAATGCACAAGTTTATTCTCCTTGCAGTTTATGTATTAGAGGCTCTGAAATTGCATACGTATACATTTGGGCCCCAGAGCTCATGCTGTGTATTCAGAAGGCAATTGCTTGCCCTGCCTTCCACCACTGCATATTCAATTAGGTATTGCTGCCCAAGAGTGAGTTCCAGGCCTAGAGGAATGACTGCGTGTGAATTCTGTTTAGACTCAAACTATAGAACTCTTGGAAAACAGATTCTAACTGCAGTGGGACAGCTAGCTCATAAACCTTCGGCAAGTACTCTGTGTTCTTCCCATTTCTTATGGTTGGGAACAAGTCTTTTCCTGGGCAGGTGGATAAGCTGAATACACATCAAGTTGCCTGACCCATGTGTTTGGCTTCAGTTTCATATTAAAAATCCCTTTTCCTTTGAGAAGGTTGACAGTAAGAGCTGTACTTTTAAATTAGTAACATTATTAGTTTAAGTGTAGTATTTCTAATAACCCAGAGGTAGAAAATAGCCAATTCTTATAGTCAGAAAGGAACTTGGATAGTGATGTCTTTTTGATATGGGAAGAAGTATGTGAAATGTTTCTTACGTGTCACGTTTCTTACTGTTGTAAACTTCCTTTGTGCAGCTCTGGACCCATGTATGCTTGGCACACACCAGTGCCAGCACGTGTGTGTCAGTGATGGGGAAGGCAAGCACCACTGTGAGTGTAGTCAAGGATATTCCTTAAATGCTGATAAGAAGACATGTTCAGGTGAGGCCTGCTCAAGGCAGGGTGGCCAACTAGAACTTATTTGGGGACCTAATCTCCGATTTTGGACTGACCTTACACTTTTCTTTTGACTGCTTTTTGGGTGGTTTACTGTAACTTGTCAATGATTTTCCTTGAAAAGGAATGAGGAGAAAAGTGAATAATATATAAATCAACCTATTATAGTACTAATTAGTTTTGGAGAAAAGGGTTCATAGGGAAAAGGCCTAATAAGGAAGGCAGCCAAAACCCTTGATGCGTTGGACGATTTGGATCTTTTCCTGGATTTTATTGAATTAAATACAAGCTATCGCTTTATCTATGTGACCATAGATGCTCCTGGGATCTAGACATAGAAGAACATTTAGAGAGATCCTCACTCATCTGGTATACAAATACTCACATAATAATTAATAAAGAATGGGAATTAGGTCCTTTTTTTTTAAATCCTAGAAAAAAGCTTTTGATCATTTAATTCAACCTGCTCATTTTATGGTTAATGCAATTGAGACCCAAAGAATGGAGAAGACTTAACCCATGTCAAGGGGTCTCTCAGTGAAAGAGCCAAGACCAGAAAGTCAGGTCCCACTCTCCATCCAGTAACCTTTCTCTTGTGCCACACTGTCCTGCCCATTTCATTAGCAGTGTGTGTGTGTGTGTGTGTGTGTGTGTGTGTGTGTGTGCAGGATGCCCATATTTATTTCTCATTTTCCATGTGTTCACATTTGTTCTTGTCACCTGTTGATAGCTATCGATAAGTGCGCTCTTAACACTCATGGATGTGAGCACATGTGCGTGAACGACAGGACTGGCTCTTATCACTGTGAGTGCTACGAAGGTTATACCTTGAATGCTGACAGGAAAACGTGTTCAGGTAAATTGCTAGGTACTATTGCTACCTAGCTAGTGTTGGAGGGGGTAGGTCACCTGAAGAGGAACTTGGTTTCTTTTCTTCTCTTGCTAGCTTTAGGCTTTTCCCTAAGTAAGAAAAGTTAAAAAGTCTTATTAGAAATGTTAGAAATGGCAGCAAGTCTGTATCGCTGCCCGCATGGGTGCATGTGTTGTTCATTTCCCTCTCCTTACCCAGCCCTAACAATGTAACCCAAATGCTAAGGACAATTTAGTAAGTTAAAATCAAGTAACATCCCACAACTACTTCTTACTTACCAAGGGAAAAACAGTAACTTCATAGTGGAGAAGCCCGGCAGACATCCTTTTAACCAAGGGACCCAAATAAACATCAGCAGTAATGCCGTAGAGTGGTGCCATGCATCTCCTGACACTGTGTACTGAGGACACAGAGGCACTTCTGTGGTATTCTTGCTAAAAATTCAGAAATGTGAGGAAACATCAGACAAACCCAAACTGAGAGACATGCTAAAAAATAATTTTCCAATACTCTCCTATGTCAGAGTCATGAAAGACAACGAATGACTGAGGAAATGTCCCACATTAGAGGTGACAAAGGAGACATGACAATTTAATGCAATGTGTGATCCTGGATTGGATCGTGGGCCAGGGAAAGGACATTAGTGGTGGAAAAAATGCTAAAATTTCAATAAGATCTGTAGATTAGTTAATAATATTATATCAGTGTTAATTTCTTGGTTTTGATAGGATGTTAACATCTGGGGAAACAAATGGGTGAAGTACAAGACATTTTGTATTATTTTGCAACTTTTTCATAAGCCTAAAATGATTTCAAAATGAGAAGTGTGAAGATAAAAAAATAGCCTTAAAAATATCTCCATACAAAGAAAAGTGCATTGAGTGATAATTTGGGTCTTGAGTTCTGATGCTTCTCTGAGTCAGTTGGTTCCTCCCTGGGTCCAGCATCCTCATTTATTAGAGGAGAGGGTTGCCCTGCAATTTCCTCAGACTCTAATCCCATGTCTTTCTGACTCTAGTGTAATTAGCCACACAATTGCTGGTATCCCTCTGATTCAGCATAAATACAATAAGCCTAAAAGGAATGTTAGAATGTTTTAGAAAGTATTTATGAGATACTTATATTATAAAAATCCAATATAGATGATTTTGAAAAAGAGTTGGGGAAAGTAGAAGAATAAATATTTGTGTGTAGGATTTTGTTTTACAGCTAAGTTCTAGTAAGAGCAAATAGCACTGATGGCTTTGAGAAGTTTCTAATAGGTTTTTCTCTTACATATACTTACATATACTAGCTGCAAATAAGAAGTTTGCTATTTATGGGTAATGAAAGACTTTTCCACTTTTAATTTTTTTTCTCTTGGACTTACGTTTGGCAGCTCAAGACACATGTGCTCTTGGTACACACGGCTGTCAACACATTTGTGTCAATGACAGAGCTGGGTCCCATCACTGTGAATGCTATGAAGGGTACACTCTGAATGCAGATAATAAAACCTGTTCAGGTAAGGTCCACTCAACAAATTCCTTCATACTTGACTCTTCCTACTGCAGCAAAACCACTTTGACATTCACAAGGAGAGAGATCCTCAAACGAAATTTAAAGACTCAGGCTTTGGACATTCTACTATGCTTATAGACCGAAGCACACATTGCTCAGAGGGCAGTGAGCTCACTAGATTTTGCAAACATAGCTCACTTCAGAAAATTACTGGGAAATGGGCAAGGAGTGGGGGAGATGAGGAAAGCTAATTTCATGTAGGATCCTTATCCAGGAAAATTTTATAGCTCTGTACACTGGGGACTTGTAAAACAAATAGGAAACTTTAGAGAAAGTCAGTTGGACAGTGACTATTTGGTGTGATAGGCTGAACTGATCTTTTTCCAATTAAAACTTGGCCTGGAACTTTTCTGTAGTGTTCATCTTAAAGCTGGATCATTTTTGTAAAGGAGACTTTGTAAATGACTGAATTAGACCCATACAGATCTTCCAGTAAGTCTAAAACAAGTTGTTCCCTGAAAGTTTCTAGATGATCAATCTTGGGTGAATCTGAGCCTTATGACTTGGCTAATGAGCCCATGTCAGCACTGCTAATCTTCATTAATTTGATTTAAACTCACCGGCAGAATATAAAACCACTCCTAAGAGAAATTACTGCCTCTCAAGGTAGTGTTTAGTTGTAACATACTCAATATTTTCTTAGATTATATATTCTTTCTCTTCTCCTTTGAGGAGATATATTATGTGACCTTTTCAAGAGCAATTAAGGGAAATGGCATATCACCAATTCCATTTTTAAAAATAATGAAATCACTTAAGAGTACTGAGCACTTGTTTTATTCCCAGGACTCTGCAAACCACTGTGGGGTTTTAAAGAAGCATACTGTCTGCTTCTCAGCAGCTCACAGGCTGCATGTAAAGAGAACCAACCCCTTAACAAAGCAGAGACTAAGCAGTCAGGGAGAGATTCCGACAGTAACCAAGGGCGGGGGAGGTGGGAGTTTTGGGGAAGGACCCAGTGAGGTGAGACAGGAGGTGGACCTTGGAGGCTAGAGTGTGGAGAGTCCAGTTGGCAGGGGCAGTGGCTTGTGCTGATTTGTTCACGGGGTAGGATGAAGTCAGTTGGGGTAGAGAGGACTCGTGCCTGCACTTCTCAAATTGGTTACAAATATCCCACTTAGTACTTTAAGCTGCCAGGAACATTGAAGACCTTGTGGAAGGAAACAAAAACACATTTACAGTTAAACTAAAAGATATTATGGAGTAAAATGGGACATTTTATTTAAAAAAAATCAAAGAAAATTTTCTATTAAGGCAGAATATTCCTGGCAATACTCCCAGGTAACAACAGCCAACATTCTTTAGTGCCTTCTGTATGCCATACATGGTTCTAGGTATTTTAGACATGGTCACACATTTAATGCTCACAGCAACTTTATGAGGAAACTGAGGCACAGACCGATTAAATAGCTTGCCCCTGGTCACTCAGCTAGTAAGTGACAGAATGAGGATTTGAACTCAGGCACTTGCTCTGGTGATTTACACACAACCAAACACAGTACAGGATAAAAAAGGGAGAGAGAAAAGAAAGACGAGATAGTGGAATGCTGGTATTTATGTATCTTAAAGTAACTGGTTATTGTTCTAAAGCTGGGGTACATAACAAGGGTCAGATCCCCTCCAATGGTCTGCTTTCCCTTTGTTGGGCAGTATTAAGGCTCGTAGACCAAATGTGGAGCCCCAGATCAGGGGCCACTGGTGGAGACATATCCATTTGTTATCCCTAAAGCAGCTGCTAAGTTGGATGCGGGGAAAAATGAGTTGCTCCGCTATTAGGCATTTTGCTGGAAAAATCTGAGCCGTAGTAATGAAGGGAATATCAGTGCTGAAGTTGGAAAGATACCATGTGGATGGATTATGTAGGGCCTTGCATTTCACTTAAAGCTTTTTTATAGGTAATGGTGGGCCATGGAACATTTTTGAGCACGGAATGATCCTTACGAGGAGAATATATAAACTAGCTTGACTTTTACAATGGCAGAGGAAGAAACTGTGTCTCCCAGGAAGCCTTCCTGGGTTTCATAAAGAACTGCTGCTTTCCTATGTCGCAGGCCAGGTTGGACATGGGACTAGTATAGCACGGTTTTCTGCGCCCCACTCAAATTTGGGCAAACTGTCTTCCTCCATGTAATGTGTTCACTTGTAAGAAATAATAAGTACTTCACTATTCAGCCATATGCTGTGTGTGTGTGCACACAGGTCAATGTTTTTGCTGCACTTCGTAAGCTATCAAGGGCAGGCTGTCAGTCAATATAATCCTCTTTCTGCAGTGTAAAAGTTTAGCTCTATGTCCAAGTAGGTCCCTGATAAGTTATTTTTGGTGATGGCGAAGATGATCTATGTATAGCTGGAGATGTTGGAGGCATTTGTGGTCATCAGGAACGGCTGAAGGTAAGTTCTGGAATATAATCAGGAATGAGTGCAGTGGCAGTGCTGTGGGTAGGAAAAATGACAAGGCACCCCCAGATACCTGCGAGAAATAAAAAGGAAAGGGCTGTATGCACAAAAGGGGAGGCTAAAGAGGTGTGAGATACCATATGATGGAAAAGGAAAGCAGGCTGGAGCCTTACTGCAGTGACAAAAGGATTCGTCGTTGGCACTTTTTGGGACAAAAGTTCTCTCCCAGAATCTGTGTTTAGTTTTCTGCTGTAATTGGTGGATATTTTCTTTCCTGCCGCACTTCTGGTCAGTTCGTAACAAGTGTACCCTGGGCTCTCACGGCTGCCAGCACATTTGTGTGAGTGATGGGGCAGCGTCCTACCACTGTGATTGTTACCCTGGCTATACCTTGAATGAAGACAAGAAGACATGTTCAGGTAAAGACATGCCTCTTTCAGCCTATTTGGTTTGGTAGGACAACTTCCTGGGAGTCCGCTTTCCTCTGAGTCTTTTTCCCGGTGAGGCCCACCTGTGGTTCCCAGCTGTCTTCAGAGTGAAACAGTGCTATCCTCCCCCAGGCAGTCTTCTGTCTACAATCGGATTCCATCCTCCTTTTCATATTAAAAGTCTCTCTCTATCTAAGTCAGACTGTTTGGTTGTTGTAAAATACACACAATGTACCATTTAGTATTTTATCCACCTAAAGTGTATAATTCAGTGGTGTTAAGTACATTCACACTTGTGCAGCCATCCCACAATCTGTCTCCAGTGTTTTCATCATCCCAAACTAAAGCTCTGTATGCATTAAACAGTAGCTCCCATTCCCCTCTCTCCACACCCCTGGGAGCGACTGTTCTTCATCCTGTCACTCCATCTGCCCCCAGATTCACTCCTCCTCTCCAATCTTGTGGTCCAGCCATATGGGCTTCTTGATATTCCAGGAGCGTGCCCTGCACTTACATGTCTCCATCCTCTGCTTAATGAGGGCACAACATCACAAAAAGATTGTCTATTCTCTGCATATTTGGCTTCCCCCTTTATATCATGGAAAATTCCAGACAATCACAAAAGTCGAGAGGACAATATAATGAACTCTCATATAACCATCATTTAGCTTTGAGAACTGAAACTTTTCCCCCATCTCCTAACTCAATTTCTTCTATGATGTTAACATTCCAAAGCATTTTCTCCTCTTTCTGTATGCTTCTATGTCCTTTTACCTTCAGTAAATGCATTTAGGTATATTAAAAATGGAAGTATTGCATCGTAGATTCCTTCATTTGCAATGATTTCTAATTAGCTATAACATTTTGTGTATTGTCAGCCATTGAAGAAGCACGAAGACTCATCTCTACAGAAGATGTTTGTGGATGTGGAGCCACACTGGCATTCCAAGATAAGGTCAGCTCATATCTGCGGAGACTGAACACCAAACATATCCTTTCTGGAAGATTTTCTGCTTTTGCTTGAAGCCAACGTATGGTTACATGTAAAAGCTGCCTGTTTCTTTCTCTAGTTTTTTTCTATAGTGGTATGTGTTCCTAATTGAACTCTTATGAACAGATGGAGCTATTGTACTATGATCCTTAGTATGTATGGTTTTCTTAGTTCAGAATCTGTACACGTACCAAAGGAGTCACTGGTTAATGGGATGTGATAGCTCAGAGGGGTGATACTCACACACTTTGGCTAGCCAAGCGGTCGGTCACAAAGCAGATTTCAAAACATAACATGGTACCATCTCAGGACCTTTCAAAATCAGTTCTTTAGCCAAAGGAGTAATTCAGGAAAAGTACTTAGCGTAGCTCAAGTTAACACTGTTCCTAGGGATCTTAGAGAGTGGCAGTCAAATTTTAATAGGATACCCTAAGGGTGTGGTGTACTTTATGCCCAGACTTTCAAGGGGAATTGAGGGGTTGGGCAGAAAGTTTTAAAGGAATAAATTTCTAAATCCCTCACTTCCTTAAATTGATCTGCCTAAAATGCTACTTGGGGTCAGTTGGCATTCTCTTTTCCCATCTCATTTCAGTATCACCATTGTTCTGACTTCACAAGAAAGGTATGCCTCTCATTTAGTCTGAATCTTTTGAGGTGAATTTCTTGGAAAAGCAAAATCTCCAGAGAGCCAAACCAAGGGACAACTCAACAGTTTTTCAAATCAAGGCTTCATAAACTCTGTTCCTCCATTCATTCCAGTAAGAGATATATTTCCAATTAAATTTCACCTTTTATTTTTAATGGTCTTACATCAAAACTTGTAACCTATTTGGGTCAATTATGTGCTCATAATAGCAGAAGTGGTAACTCAATCCAGATTAAAAAAATGTAGGGCCTTGTGGTCAAAGAAAATTAGTTTAAAGGTAATTTCAATATACATGTGCATGTATTTGTTGTTTGTATAAGTTTACTTCACAGAGGATAATAGTGTGATCAAGAAAAGATTTCCAGTAAGTTTGTATGGAGACAGAGGGTAACTAGACTAGCTGTGGGGATCATTTCAAAATGCGTAAAAATACTGAATCACTATGATGTACACCTGAAACTAACAGGCTATCGCATGTCATTTATACTTCATTAAAAAAAGATTTCCAAGATTCAGAGTAGAATAAAATTCTGTGGAGAATGCAGAAAGGAATACAAATTCAAGGAAATTCCTTTATTTTAAATATTTTACTTTAGAAGAATGATAGTAGGTATCAATTCAGTATGGTATTAATATTACATGGGATACATTTGAAAGATGGATTTAAACTTTATTTTAAAGAGTCAATATTTATAACAGCCAGCAGAAATAGCATTTGTAACTAAAACATGATGAAGATTTTCATGTAATTTAAATACACACAAGACATCACTTATTTGTAAAAATTATGTTAGGGGATATAAGAGCAGAGATATTTGAAGACTACTGCTCTATATCATACCTATAAAGAATAGGATTTGAGTTTTAGATTAAATTGGGATTTTGGTGAGAAACAATTTCATTCTTTTTCTTTACAGAACATTGTGTTCTTTTACTTTACAATGAAGTGTCTGAAAGTGTGTTTACATTTTCTAATGTCTAAAAATAAAATGTTGGCCTTAACAACTAGCTACTTGATGACATTCTGGAGAAGCTGCAAGCAAATGAACATGGACAAATACATCGTTAAATTGTCCAAATTTTTCACCTGGAAATATGGAGGGCGTGGTGTGCTTTATACTTTTGCATATTCCAATGTTCCAGCAAATAATTTGCTGTGACAAATGCTTGACTATTACTGGATAAGTAGTATAAGGATCTTCTAGAGAATCAATACAATTTTTTAAAGGAAACAAATGTCCAGATCCTTTTTAAGAGCAAACTTTACTGTCTCTAAGCTAAGACTGTGAAATTATTGGTAGGAAATAGAATGAAGTTTGTTATTCCTTCATTTACTAATTGAGCCATTTAATTTTTAAATGTTTATGTTAGTAAGATAACCATACTTACAATGGGAATTTTTGACCTATTTTCTTTTGAAAGTATTTATAGTATAAACCAGTCTTATTACTGAGAGTATAAATTGTACAAAGTACACATAAAAAAGTTCATATAATTGAGGTGACTATAATTTAGAACTGTTTAACACTTCTTATTTTTTGCTAGATTATTACCGAAGCTGTGGTCAGAGGATTGTAATACACATATCTAAAAATAATTAACACAGATCAAGTGAATATTACATGCCATTTAAAGACTTCAGTTGTGAATTAAGTGTTATAACTTTTTATTAAGGGCAAAAAACCCAAAATTTATTTTACCTTAGGATCGAATCAAACTGCTGTAACAAGTAGCAAAACCTAATGTTCTCTTTAAATGTTTGTGATAAGCCTATTTTTCACTTACATGATTTGACACGTAAAATTTTTCTCAGCTTTAAAGCTTATAACTTTTAGAGAAAAGTCCTTTAAATTGTGTACTATTCAATTCTTTTTTGGTTTATATTGTCTTTAATATAATAAAAAGATTATCTTTACATGTCATTATTGTACCTTTTTTGGTGACTCATGTCAATTTTGTCTACTAACATCTTTCCTTAAATTAAACTAAGTTAACAATTATTTTGGATACAGAATAGTTTTTTGTCAAAGAAAACAATATTGGGACTTTTCCTATAATTTAACCTCATGCTCTTATGGTTAAAAAATGTAGGTTCAGGTAAAATAGAATGGCTTTGACCACGAATGTTGTGGGAGAGAACTAAAGCAAAATTATCTCAATTTAGATAAAACAATGATAAGGGTACATTAATATTTGTGCCTGAAAAGTGAATATAACCTACAGATGTAAACCCAGAAACAGTGAAAAAATCTAAAATACAAACTTTAGGGGAAGAAATGAAACATACATAAATCAAGGCAGTATATACCATATGAAACACATGCGGTCATTTCTCAACATCTTTGAAAGGACACGACATAGAGCAGGATTTTCCCAACTTACCTGAGCACAGAATCAGTACTTTATCACAAAGAAATAATGCTATACAGGAAATAAATGAGCGTATGTGCAAGAACTAGGGAAAGGTATTTAAAGAGACATGATTTCTCAAGAGTGTGGTCATTAGTAATTTCCTTTAATCATATCTTCAAGTTGAACAATTGATTGGAATTCTCTGGCTTAAAAAATATTGATTTGTTGCACAAGTAAGTATAGGGAGCCTGTAAACAGGTGCCAACATATCTTAGGAATTTGGTTTGGTGCTGAAACAAGATACACATACATTTCAAAACAAACATATTATCTAACTAGAACAGGGATGAAATTTGGAAAAAATTTTTCAGGAAGAACCAATTTGTGCATCTGGATAGGCACAATTAGTCAAGAGGGTAGGAACAGAACAGAATATGGCCTTGGAAGCGAAGAGGAAGGGTGGGATGCAGAAAGCCTATTGACTTGCTTACAGTGGGGACACCATCCTAACGACGTTTTGGGATTGAAGGAAGATCTGATTTTAGTTGCGGTTTAGATTTGATGGGAAAGACACTGAGATCATACTGTCAATTCTTGAGTGTTCTGGGTGAGGCAATAATATACTCAGTTCAAAGGATCTTAACGTTTATTTGCCTGAGATGGAGAGACTCCAGGTAGGGAAATTAACTACTGCTGCATAAAATACCCCCGATTATACAAATTGCCAGTGGTAGGGTGTAGAATACGGTAAAAGGGAAAACCAGAGATAAATTAAAAATGTGTGAGACTTATTTTCATGGGAGTTTCTGCCCTAAAAATTGTGATTTGTGACCCTGCAGGCACTCAAAAACGGCAAAGGGGAACTGAAGAAAGAAATAAGGTAGAAAAGAGAATACAGAACAGTTGACCCAGGCGATGTAATACTAAACACCTCAATTATTTAAAGATGGAAGGCTATGCCCCAACAGCAATTATATACTGTAATATTCCAAAGCTCATACATATTCTTTCCATAAGGACCCTTAGGCTGCAGTAACAGCTTAAATAAACAGTTAAAAAGTTCTAAAAGCAGTAGCATAAACATGATTTCCTACACCCACACTGCTCCGGAGGGTTCTCTAATCCCTAAAGGCGCCAGGGACGGCTTGCACGGCCTGAAATAGCCCTTCGGCTCTTCCATTCGGCCAACGGCGCGAGCCTACTAATACGGTAAATGCCTTTTCCTTTCAACATTGTTGGCACTTTGGGTCTTACAAAACACACAATTCTGTAAATTAGTTCCATGAACGCCCTTCCTCCTGAGTTCCGCCGCGACCGTCCGAGGGGTGGCTTGGCCCTCGCTCGGACGGTGGATGGCTGAGGCGATGAGGCAGGGCGCCGAGGGTCGCCGACCCTGCTCCTAGTGTAGAACAGAAAGGTCCAGAATGAAAGCACCCAACCCCAACCACGGGTTTGACCCCGCAGCAAGGTTCGTAGGAGACCTTCGACGTCTGCGCAGGCGCATGACGCCCCGTTGAACAAGGGCGACGCCGGAAGTGTCCCTCGGCGCCCCGGAAGCGACCAGGCGGCGGCGGTTGTCAGGGCGACGGGAGCTTGCAAGAGCTGCTGGTACTCGCGATTGGAGACTTAGAACAAGTTTCTCTTTGCGGGCCTTGACTTCTGGGGTCGTCTTCTTGGGGTCCTCAGGATGTTCTTTTACCTGAGTAAGAAAGTGAGTTTGCCGCGGGACTTCCTTGCTCCTTCTCTGTTCTCGCGTCCTGCGGGCAATTCCCGCATCCTGCGGGCGAAGCCCGGCGTTCTCACCGCCGCTTCCCCATCCAGTCTCCAACCTTCTTTCCTCGGCAAGACCCTCCTCTTGCCGGTCCCCAAGTTCTAGATACGAGCCCCAGATGGTCCTTGGCGGAGCCAGCATCGCCCTCGCACAACCCTTCATTCTTGCCCCTGGCCAGGTCCTTGTGGGGGAACAGTAGAACAGGTCACAGCGAGCTTACCTATCGTTCCTCCTCCATCTGTTGTTGATCCCGATGACTAAAATTCTTTGGATCATCACGGGGCGCCGGGCAAGAAAAGAGTAACAAAAGGGTAGCTTAAGTGTGCTGTGTGGAAAGGGACTATGGACTATCCCTCCGTTCCCCGCTGCCTCCTTTAAAAATTCATCAGGTGATTCCCCCGTCCTCCGTCGACATCGCCCTTAACTTGGGTGCACTAATTAATTTTTTTCCTACATGGTAGGGCTTGTGGCAGTTCAAGAGCTATGCTGTTTTCATAACTGCTCATACTTCTGCCAGGCTGACCGTTTTTCTTCGTGGGGGGGATTACTTCAGCCTTTATCTCCTGTAGACTCACTTTCCAACTTTGTGAAAAGTTGTAAGAGTAGCTATGGTTGCTTTTCAGATAGCCATTCCTGATAACGTGAAGCTGAAATGTGTATCTTGGAACAAGAACCCAGGATTCATAGCATGTGGTGGTGAAGACGGACTACTGAAAGTTTTGAAATTAGAGACACAGACAGGTAAATGGATGCAATCTCAAATGTCTGAACTTGATGGAAGATTGGCTGGTATCACGTGTCCAGTGAGATTTGCTCAAGATGTTTTTCCGTACGCAATTCTAATTCTTTTAAAAGGAAAAAAACACCCACAAAACACCCAAACATTTTGTGATGTTTTTCTACAATATTTTGCAATAAGTTTAGGGAATATTGAATGTAAGCATCACATGGCTTTTGCTAAAGTCATTGATGGAAAATTAAAAAGAATGAATAATGAAAATGAAGTCATTATATTGTACTATGTCTATTATGTTATATTATTAGGAGTCTACTAAAAATAATGCAAATCAGCATTTCAGTAAGGTCACTCTGAATGTCAGATTATTCACATTTTGTCATGTTTTGTCAGATTGCTATAGGCTGTATCATCTTTTCTGCTTATCAGATGTGTTATTAATTATGTACCTAGTTACCAAGAACAAAAAATGGGATTTTAAAAAGCATTTTTGTTAATAAGTCTCTTGTGTTTATAGCTTGACTGCATTTTTTCTAGCTCCCTGGAATCATAGAAAAAGTTTCACACTTTACTATCATCCCTAGTATTGCTCTAGATTGAGATCTAGACAATTTCCAACCTAAATTGGACATCTAGATAAGGAGATTGGAATTGGAACCTCAGCTCTGCCGTAAGATTACTGAATGACTTCCAGCAAGTTACTGAATATCTTCGGGCTTTAGTTATTTTGTAAGATTAGGAGTTGAACTAAATTTTGGATTCCTTAGAGTTATGCTTCTCAAACTTTATCAGCCATGAGAATTATCTGAAGAGGTTGTTCAAATGGATTTGTGGGCTCTACCCCAGAATAGATCTAGAATGAAGTCAGAATTTGCATTTCTAATGACACTGGTTTTGCTGGTCCTCAGACTACATTTTGAGTGGCACTGCTGTGTATATTTATAAACATTTATTGAGCACTTTTCATGTATGGGTGTTTAACCTTCACTGTCTCATTTGATTTCACAATAATCTTGAGAGGTAGGTATTCCAGATGCGAAAACTGAGGTGCTAAACAGTAACTTGCTCAAGGTCACACAACCAGGAAGTGACAGAATCGGCATTTGTCACTTTCAAGCCCTTGTTTTTAGCACTACACTAGGGGCTCATGGGCAGCCTAAGCAAAGAGAGAGTTGTTCTGATGTGCTACATTAATTATGTGAAATAAAAGGCAGGTTTGGAAGGTAGATACTTACGTACCCATTGGAGTTTGGCTTCTGATGTTAGTAATTTAATCTCTCAATGCTTTAGCTTTCTTAATTGTTAAAAGAAAATAATTTTTCTCTTGGTTATGTGTACATATATGTATATGTTTGTATGTGTATGTCTATATACACATTTTTTATTTTGCTTAAAATATATAGCAATTTTAACCTACATTAAGAAATGCATTCATTATGTTTAACATTGGAGACTTTTCAAGAAAAAGAATTACTTCTTGTCATGCTGTGTACTTTTGATAAAGTGTGATTGGAATATTCTTTGAAATTAGTGAGCAAGATGGAAAGTAGATTCTTGAGAGGTTTGGCAAATGGAATAGATTATTTGTTTTGGAACTTAATAACCATGTTGAAAGAGATAAATATGAGGAATATGGCTGGGAGATTCTAACAAGGTCAGTGTATTATATCTAATAATAATAGTTTTGATGCAGCAGATACTTCCAGTAACAATCACCAGATACTGTATGCCTACTACATATCAAGTACTATGCTGTGCTAAAGGTGTGACATTACAAGTGCCGTTTTGAAGCCTAACTACAGAATAGCCACGTTACTATCATTCATCGGTATAATACAATACCTCACATCAACTAAATGTCTTCTGTGACATCCTTTTTTTTTTTTTGGTATTATTAATCTACAATCACATGAGGAACATTGTGTTTACTAGACTCCCCCCTTCACGAAGTCCCCCCCACATACCCCATTAGTCACTGTATGACATCCTTTTTAATGGCTGTTTTATATTCCATTGTATTGGTTTCAGACAAGTTCTAGTGTTGGACATTTTTAGATGTCTCCACATTTTTACCATTAAAATATTATCTTTGTATCTAAATCTTTCCAGGAACCTTTAATATTTTCTAGGATAAATTTCTAGAAATGGAATATGCTAGATTAAATGTCATGTGTGTGCATCTCAGAAAAGGTTCTCAATCTGTTTAACCAGCTTACCTTCCAGAAAGTTTGCACTATTTTTCATTCCCAGTGGCAGCAGTCTCAGTTCTCACTCTCTTGCCTCAGAAGGAAAGGAACTAGAATTAGGTTAAGATGGGGAGCTGGGTAACTTTTCTTCTCTACAGGCCAAGTTAACATGCTTTCCTGGAGACCATCTCCTGCTCTCTTCTCGGGGACCTGATTACTAATTTATCCTTAGGGCCTTTGCACTCACTGTTTCCTATTCTGGAATACTACCCCCTTCCCTGCTTCACTTAGCTAACTCCAGTTTATCCCTTGGTTTTAGCTTTCATACCACTTTTTCAGAAAGCCTTCCCTGGTTCCTTTTCCCTTCAATCTAAATCAATCCCCTGTTACTGTCTCTTATTATGTCTTTTCTTCCCTATTTTATATGCATATATATATTTATGTGAGTGTGTGAGTATGTATCTAATATCTGTCCTCTCAGTAGACTACCAGCTCTGAGGGGAGAGGCCTTAACTATCTTGTTCATTTTATATCCAGAAGCTTCTACAGTGCATAACAGTGTAGACAGTCTTTACCTATTTGTTGAATGAATTAAGATTCTGCAAAATCTAGTAAGAACCAGTTTCTGAAATCTTTTTTTTTTTTTTTGGTCTCTTATGCTTTAGAATTTTCAATCTGTATGTCATAAATATATATATGTTTTTTTACATTTACACAATGGAATATATTTTTTTAAATCATAGTTTACAGGTTTTTTGTGAGGTTCTGTAATGGTAACTTTATTTTTTATTTTTTATTTTTTTATTTATTTTTGTTAACAACAATAAAATTCTTTATAGGGGAGTCAATGCTCAATGCACAATCATTAATCCATCTCAAGCCTAATTCTTGTCAGTCTCCAATCTTCTGAAGCATAACGAACAAGTTCTTACATGGTGAACAAATTCTTACATAGTGAATAAGTTCTTACATGGTGAACAGTGCAAGGGCAGTCATCACAGAAACTTTTGGTTTTGATCATGCAATTTGAACTATAAACAATCAGGTCAAATATGAATATTCCTTTGATTTTTATACTTGATTTATATGTGGATCCCACATTTCTCCCTTTATTATTATTATTATTATTTTTATTTTTAATAAAATGCTAAAGTGGTAGGTAGATGCAAGATAAAGGTAGAAAACATAGTTTAGTGTTGTAAGAGAGCAATTGTAGATATCGGGTGTGTGCCTGTAGACTATGTGTTAATCCAAGCTAGACAAGGGCAATAAAACATCCACGGATGCAGAAGATTTCTCTCAAAACAGGGGGTGGGGGGTGAGGTTCTAAGCCTCACCACTGTTGATCCCCAGTTTCTCACCTGATGGCCCCCTGCGACTGTGCCTGTCTTAGGTTGTTCCTCCCTTGAGGAATCTTACCCGTCTCTGGCTAACCAGTCATCTTCCGGGGCCATACAGGGAGATGTAAAGTTGGTAAGTGAGAGAGAAGCCATATTGTTTGAAAAGGTTAGCTTTTTACTTCTTTGCAGATTTATGCCCTGTGGCTTCTATGCCCAGCATTTGTCTTGAGGTATCTTTACCACTTGGAGGAATTATGATACTCAGTAAATTCGATATGAGGCACGAATTCTATTTAAGGGTTGTAATTAGGAAGGAAGAAGAAAAGCTATAGAGGTAGCAGACGGAAGAAAACCTGGGAGGATTGATTATTTCTTTGACATATCTTCTTGTAGAGTAACTTAAGCATGTATAGGTTTTAAACTACTAACTAAATTGCGCACTCACATTAACATAATAGGAATACAGTTACATAACCAAAGCAGACCTATAATTACCAGCCATCTCCAGTGAAGCCAAGAAAACCAGTTAGGCACCCTAGGCATTTGTGAAAATTTGTCTATGATATGATGGATATTGTCCAATGTCATAAATATTTTTATTTGTGATCTTTTGGGAAGGCATAAGTAACAATAATTACTAATATATTTAATATCCTTAGTAAATAATGTACTTTTATACATTTTGCTTTATTTTGCCAGAATAATATTTTTGCAAGGGGGTATGTATTATTGTCCATGTTTGTACCGTGGAAAAAATAGATCGGAATGAGACATACTTTAAAAAAATCTTTCTGATACCATCCAGGAATAGAAACTTATTTCAAAAAAGCAAGAAATGTCAATCTTACAATCTGTTACATTTATGTATTTGCCATAGTATTTCCTGCTTTTTGTTTTTTTCTAGATGATGCAAAATTGAGGGGTCTTGAAGCCCCTAGTAATCTTTCTATGAATGAGATTCTTGAAGGTCATAGTGGTAAGTCATGTCATTTTTCTATCACATGTGAATAGTATTATATTCAGACATTTAGAAACCATGTATTTAATGCAGAAATGTTATCATTTAAAATAATGATAATATTTAAAATAATCATTTCTACTGAGCCATATTTAATACAGCCTAGAATTATTCAACAAATTTTACATGATTAAACATCTTCAATAAATTTGAGAAAATGTAGCTGTCTTTTTATATATTAAAAAATACCATTATCTGTGTATAGATAGGATATTATCCTTTTTAAAAATCTTTCCTATGGCTTCAGATGAAAGTAGACTAAAAAGACATAACAACTGAATGTACTATATGATCCTAGATTGGGACTTGGAATGAGAAAACAAGTATCTATAAAAGACATTATTTGGACAATAATTAAAATGTGAATGTGGACTGTGGGTTAGATAATAATATTGCATCATGTTTACTTTCCTAATTTGTAACATGATTATGAAAGAAAATGTCCTTGTTCTTAGGAGATATATACTAAAGTATTCAGAGATTAAAAAAACTGAAAACATCAATTGTTCATGTAACCCAGAGGTTTTAAGATATGCTCAAGAATGTGTTACTAATAAAATGAGAAACAAGGTTGGGGAAAGAGAGATTAGGGGACCATCAACCACAAACAATCCCTCTAAAACAAACAAACAAACAAACAAGTTTTAATAAAATGTCCTTTGAGGATTATCCTTGTGAGTTGGGTCAATTGGGTAAATCTTATTTACATTTGTTCCTGTTGTAAAATATATGGCAGCTCTTACAGCTGACCATAGTAGGTGCCTTTGCTAGCGTGAAATAGGAACCATGAAAAATAATACTATGCATTGTAGATTATGAATGATAATAGTAAACTGCAACCTATGAATATTTTTGAGTAATACTACAGACTGCTTAGTTGCACAGGAACTGTTTTGATTTTAACATGCTCTTGATGTTTATTATAAAAATACAGATTTGAAATGAACTGGAGCCTTTTTTAAGTTTCTAAATTGTTTTATAATTTTTAGGTTCTGTTCAAGTTATAGCATGGAATGAACAATATCAGAAGTTGACTACCAGTGATCAAAATGGTCTTATCATTGTTTGGATGTTATATAAAGGTATATTTAGGAGAGTTTACTTAATCTTTCAGATTGGAGTCTGGATTACAGTATTTGTGGGGAAATACCATCTTTGAAATAGACCCCCTTTTAATTAGCAGCAAGACTTCACATGACTGCACAGGCATGTTTCTCAATTTATTGCTGCCTGCTTTTCCCTTTAACTTTATTTCCTTTGAATTTTGACCTTGCATTAATAAAGTGTTTAGGTGACTGTTGGTTATCTCCACAATGAGCTTAGACTCTTAGCAAAATAATTTTCTGCTTGAGATAGCTCTTTTTTTCCAAGTTTCCAGTAAAAATTCATTTTTATGTAGTCAGTGGCTAGAGTTGGTTCACTAGATAAAAACACATTTATTAAGAAGTCAAAGGTAATAATTCATTTCCATTATTAAATCAGTTGAGTTCCTCTTCTTTCATGAATACAGATTTTATTTCAGCTCTGACTACTGGCTTACAATTTGTACCTTTTGCCCACAAGAGAGTAAGAGAAGACTTAATTTAGGTGTATCATTATTCCAGAAACATAATTCATAATGTTCTCTTGAGGCCTCTAGCCATCATCTTTAAATGAAAAGGGTACCTTAGTTCATGTGTGTTGTGTTGAAAATATTTAGGGTATACCATTAAAAAATTCTTAATAAAAAAATGCTGTAGTATATGAATGTTTTTAAAGTTTTATGTGTGTCTAGGGAGTAGAGTGTGAAAGTATAGATTAAACTTTGTCTTTTCCCAGGGTGGATCATCTCTGGGCCTCAGTACTGCTCTGATAATACCCTGCTTTGACTAGTTATTCCATATTACATGATTATTTGCCTAGATGCAGGCAAGAGTTCCCTATGGCAGAATGTAGTTAAACTTTATAAAAAATGGAAGAAAATAAAATAACCTTGTGATTTGCCTCTCACTTGGTTATACCTTGAAAAAAGTCTCATTTCACTCCAACCTTGTATACAAGGATGCTTTTTGTTCAGCATTAGTGATACAGTTTCACTAATATGATATGAACTATTTAAAATTTGTTTCAAGCAAACTTAGAGTTTTTACTTCTGTTTATATGTTCATAATTAATATGTTTATATTTAATATGCTTATAATTAATCTTTGGAGAGTTTATGGGTACATATAAAGTTATTGTGGTCATTCTGTTTTTTCCTTGGTCATTATCTGAAGTGTGTTCAAGTGCGAAAAGTTAGGTTTTGAATAAAATTAGTTGTTTTGGCCTTTCAAAACCAAATGAAGTTTTATTTTTTAATTGACAAAAGTAGGGAAGAAAGAAAGAGAGGAAAGAGTAAGTGGGCATTTATTATGTTTTTCTGTGATAGTCTTTGAAACACTTATTAGTCAATGCCTAAGTTAATTTTTTATTTTGTTTATATTAGAGTTTATGGTTTTATAGTTTAATGAGTCAGGTTGTAGAAAGCTTGCAGTTATCTATCCCACAGTGCATTTTATGGGATGTTTTCAACCCTTGAGTACCGTTTAATAGCTATGAAAGTTTTGATTTGTAATTTCTTTTTAATTTGTGAAAACAGGCTGTTGGTATGAGGAGATGATCAACAATAGAAATAAATCAGTGGTTCGCGGTATGAGCTGGAATGCTGATGGACAGAAGATCTGCATTGTGTACGAAGATGGAGCAGTGATAGTTGGTTCAGTGGAGGGTAATGCATTGTTACACGCAGAACTAAGATCATGGTTTAGCTGACATTTTTATCTTTAGGGGTTTTAATTAATTACCATATGTTAGCATCCTGACAAAAATAAACATAAAAAGAGAACAGTTGATATACAGTTTGATCACATTCAAAAATCATTACTTTTAAGTATAGTCAAGTAAAACAATTTATTTAAAAAAAATTTCCTACAGTGGCACTGAAAAAGAGTGAATTAATTTTTCAGTATTATTTTAATTATTATGTCTGCCTAATTATAGAATTTTTTTATACTTGTTAGACTTTATTATACATAATGTAGATTTTAGTTTCAAAGTGTATATAGAGGTATGACAATCTCTGGTCACTTTAAAAAAATTGAGATAATTAACATATACTAGTTTCAGATGTACAATAAAATGATTCCATATTTATATATATTGTGAAATGATTATCTGGTCATTTTTAAAAGAGCTGAACCTTAAAGCTTACGTCTTTCAAGTTCTAGTTCATAGGTAACACTGGGACTTCAGAGAGTCTCTACCTTTGTTTTAATGTGCAACTCTGTCTATAGAGAAATAATTAACCTAAAAATCATTTTCAATATGTTTTCTGTGTGTGACTTTATGTACTCCACAAATGTTTCTGACAGCTTACAATGTACAGCTGTAGTTCTAAGGACTAGGTACAATAAAAAAATTTTCCAGATCTAGATCAGGAGAGCTGGATAAGTATCCAGGCAATTACAATGCCTTGTGAGAAGTGCTAAGGAAGGACAAATACAGCAACATGTAGAAGTATCTAATCCAGAATTGTGGGGATCAGGGAAGGCATCCTGGAGGAAGTGATATCAGGGACAGCATCTGGAGGAAGTGATATCAGGGAAGGCATCCTGGAGGAAGTGATATCAGGGAAGGCATCCTGGAGGACCTGATGTCTATGCTGAGGCGTTAACCACAAGGCAGGTTGGTGTGTAGAATGTCCTAGTCTGAGAACTAGTATTTGAGGAGGTCCAGAGGAGTTGGACTTAGCTGCATGTGGGATATTACATTTTTTTCCAGAATTAGTAGAGTATAATACTAAAGGAGAAGAGTTGTGTGTGGTTAGGGAGATTAGAAGAGGCCACATCATGCAGCTTGTAAATTATACAAGGAGTTTAGATTTAATTCTAAGAGCATTGGGAAGCCAATGCAAGATTTTAGGAATGGGAGAAGTATGATCAGATTTGTTCTTTAGAAATATCTCTGTGACTGTAATGTGAAGAATGGAGAAAAGGAAGGAAGATGGGGGCAGGTGTACCATTAGGAAATTAATATGATAATTCAGGTGAGAGGTGGTGGTGAATGGTGTCCTGAATCAGAGTAATGATGAGGATGGAAGCAAGTAGACATGTTCCAGAGATATTTTGGAGGTAGAATAGTTAGGATCTTAGTATTGATTGGATTGGGGATGAGGGAATGGGAGTGTCTAGGGTGATATCCAGGTTTTTAGCTTTGGCAACTGGATGGACAGTGGGCCTTTCATTGAAATAAAGGTTGTGGGAAAAAGACTGGTTTTGAGGGAAGATTTCAGTTTGGTCATTTTGATTTTGTCTTGCCACAGGACCTCTAGGTAAATATGTCTAGGCATAGCTAGGTATATATGACTACAGCTCAGAAATATCTGGGCTGAAGGCATAATTTTGGGAATTACCAGCATATAGATGGTAATTTAAACCATTGTAATAGATGGAAAACCTAAGGGCCATCTGTGGCGTAAGAACCAGAAATATTTAATGGATGGACAGATGAAGAGAATTCCGGAAAGATTACTGAAAGGTAGAAATCTCAGAGATGGACTCAAAGAAACTAGGATGGAATGAAGGGACGATTAAAAAAAAAAAGGGTAAAAAGGAAAGTAAGAAAGAAAAGCATCTACTGGATTTAGCAACAGTACATTAGTGACCTCCACAAAGGCAGTTTCAGTGGAGTTGTTGGGAAGAAGCCAGATTGGGGTGGGTTGCGGGTTGAGTGCGAGGTAAGGCAGTAGAGACTGCAGGTGATAGATAACTTTCAAGAAATTAGTCTGGGAAAGGAATGGTAGAAGTAGGGTGGTAGCTGGAGAGAAATTTAGGGTTGAGGGAAATGCTTTCTTTGTTTTGTTTTGTTTGTTTTTATTTGAGGTCATAGTTTTGAAGACAGAGGAATCTGAGTATGTTTAAACCCTATGAGAAAGGGCCTGGAGAGAAGTTAGAGAGAAAACATCATTAGTTAGTGGAGGGAAATCTTTGCAAAGCCAGGATGGGATTAGGTAGTAGAATAGGTGGAGGGATTAGCCTAGATGGGTGTCTGGTTGGGCACATACCTTTGTATGCCCTTTGTATTAGGCGGCAAAACAGAAAGCATGAGTGTGGATTCAGTTGTGGTCTGATTGTTTCAAAGTGGGAATGAGGGCTTTCTTTTTAAAAAGCTTTTATTTTCTTTCCAATGTAGGAGCTAAATTCATCTGTTAACTCAGAGTGAGGTCCTGGTTTAGAGTTTAGAAGAGATGGGAGAAAGTTGGAAATAGCTGAAATTTCAAATGGTTAGTTGGATATTTGGTAAATAGTAGGTACTCAACAAATGTTTGGTGACTGAATAAATTGAATGAACCCATGAATGCAGTGAAGAATGCTGAGAGGTCTTTAGGGAAGCAGATTTTTAGAGCAGTTGTTGGGGAATCATGACCTTGAACTTTTGATGAAGTAATTGTGTTTTATGTTTTGTTTTAGGGAATCGCATTTGGGGAAAAGACCTGAAGGGTGTACAGTTATGCCATGTAGCATGGTCTGCAGATAGTAAAATCTTACTTTTTGGAATGGCAAATGGAGAAATACACATTTATGATAATCAAGGGAATTTTGTGGTAAGTATATATATTTATATATTCTTTGGTTTTACTTATAAATTTTATATGGTTATTTTATATATCCTTCACATATGTATACACACACATTTATTTATGATGGTTTATATAATCAAGGAAGTCTTCAATCCAGGTTTTTTTCCAATTACCTAAAACTTTTTTTTGTTAAAAAAACTCCTGGGTTTCTTCAAGAAAAAATAATGTCTTTAGTTCTGATTTTTCTACTAGCTGGAAAGGACGGGATTTCACTATGTTGAAGCTTTAGGATAATGAGTAGGATAATGTGCAGTTTAATGTGTCTTCTGATACCTGGAGCCAAAGTTTACATGAGGGACCAAATATGTTTTTTGTAACAAGTTCTACTAAAGGTTGTTTGTAGAAAGAATGGAAGACTTAAACGGTAAGGAACAAAAAAATTAGGTCCTGGAAAGAAGGCAAAATAGAAGAATAGGCTCAGGTAGCATAAACTCAAGAAAAACTCTGGCTTTGCAAGCTTTAGCTGTGGTGGGTCTCTGAATGTACTTGCGGTGCAGGATTGTTCTTAGGGTTAGGATGTTACAGAAATTCACTCCTTGGTGGAAGTGATAATAACCAATTTTTATATGATGCTTTGCTATTTTCAAAGTACTTTCATATACCTCTTGTCATCTGAGTCACCTATAAACTCTGTGAATGTTTTTCATCCTCATTTTGCAAATGGGGAAAACCAAAGCTCAGTGATTTGTCCAGGGTGGGCAAACCAGTGGGTGCTGGAGCTTTCATTTGAAACCAGGTTGTTACATCCTATTTTCAGTGCTCTTTCTATAATACTCTACTCATACTGATCTATTTTAAAATACAAAATATAAATCTAACTGATCTATTTAGATGAAAATGAAACTGAATTGTTTGGTGAATGTCACTGGAGCAGTCAGTATTGCTGGAATTCATTGGTACCACGGCACAGGAGGTTACGTGGAGCCCGATCGCCCCTGCCTTGCTGTTTGTTTTGACAATGGGAGATGCCAAATAATGAGACATGAGAATGACCAAAGTATGTAATTTTTCTTTTTTTTTAATGTGAAGAATTAAGAAATTATTTAAAAATTGTTCTCAAGATTATAAAGTTTTCTAGGTTAAGTATTTTACCACAATTACCTCATTTTTTTCTTTTTGACTAGATGCTGTTTTAATCGATACTGGCATGAATGTAGTAAATATTCAGTGGAACCACATTGGTAGTGTGTTAGCTGTGGCAGGCTCCCAGAAGGTTGTCACTCAGGACAAAAATATAAACACTGTGCAGTTTTACACTCCCTTTGGTGAGGTAAATGTATTAAACATTTTGTCTTTTTTTCTTTTGATTAAAAATGCAGTGAGTAAGGTAGGGGAAAAATGAGTGGAGGAAGAGGTATAAAATTGTTACATTTCTAAAATGAACATTTTGAGTAAAAATGACATATGGGTAAAAATATCAGATGTGTGTTCTTTGAATAACCTCCTCATAAGTCTATATAATTGTATTTCACCATGAAGTTTATTTTATAATCCGTACATTTAGAAAGCCAGATGTTTCACATAAGAAATGACTATGGAGTGGTTATTTAGAATATTTACTCTGTGATCTGAATAGGCATCTCTTTTCCCAGCTGGTGTTTGAATTATTTTAGTTTAATTCAGCTGTTTCAGATTAATTTTTCAGATTTTTAGGTGATAATTAAATACACATAGATATTAAACAAATATAGCTGTCTGTCCTTTCCCCAAACTTCTAATAGTTTTAATTTGTTATGGAATAATCAATTACTTTAAGAAAATCTATTTTAATAATCTGTGACACTACATTAAATTAAGCATTGTTTTCATACATTTATATGTTATCCTTCTCAATAGTATTGTTAATTTAATTTTAATTAATTTAATTTTTAAAGAGAATTTCTCGTAGTAGCAGTTCAAATAAGAGAACTAATGTATTGTGAGTTTTAAAACATTTAGAAGATGAGAACTTATTAGTAACTAAGCTTAATAAATTTTTTTCCTATTTTATTTTTTAACTCTAGATTATATTCCATCCCTTTTGGGTATCCTGTTATTGTTTATAAATTCACCATAGAGTTCAATAATATATATTTTTGCCTACACAAATGCCTTCACCAGTTTAAATATTTAAATATTTCTGTTTTTAATATATTTTAATAATTCTGTAAGGGTAAGAAATGGTGTCAATTGATGCTTAAAGTTACCTATGGAATGTGATTTAGAGAGTAGGTGCTCTCTGTACATTGCTAGCTAATAATATTTCTGGTAGATGCAAAAGCTAAGAAAAACAGAAGCAGAGTTTTCGTGGTTCCTAAGTAATTAAGAAATCTGAATTCTAGCTATTTCAATGTTGTAGCCTCCCTTAATTCACAGTCTTTATTGGTTATTTTTGTCACCACTGGCGTATTTATCATTGTTTTATCTGCTTACTTTTGTTCGTCCAACCTTCTCCAAGTAAAAAAACATGGATATTCTAAGGCCTATTTGCTTTACCTTGCAAAACAGTGTTTGTTGAATTGAAAAGTGTAAGTGGTTTTTGGCATAGTAGTTATGAAAGGTAGCATAGTTCCTCAGGGTGTTATATTAGTCACTTAGTATTTTTTGAATGAGTGAATATATGAGGGCTTATTTTGGATTTGTTATTAAGATAGGGGAGATAACTTGGAAGGAAGATACTAAAGATTTAAGCTTAAAACTTTAGGGAAGAATTTGCTTTTGATTCTGAAGGGTAGGTTCTCCTGGCTTTTGCATTTTGATCTTAGCCATTGGAGGGGGCAATAGCAGAACATGGGGCTTGTAGTCAGGTTGACATGGCTTTGGCTTCAAATTCTGTTTCCACAATGAAGCTTCACTTAGAGAAGTTATTTGACTTCTAAGACTCAGTTTACTTCTGTTCTGAACTAAAGGTACTGCGCTGTGGCTCTGTTGTGCTGATGAACGCTTACAAAAGCTGGTTTTCTTTCCTGGCTGCCACCGCCTGGCTGGTTGCAGAGTTAGGGAATGGCCTTCATGCGGTGTGAGCTGTCAACACCACGAGAGTGCGGTTGTGAGAGCCTGCAACTTCCCTTTGATTTCATACAGGGCAGCAGAACAAATAGATGCCCCCACCCCCAGCCCCCTGCAGGTTAAAACTTTTGCCCCTTTGGTTTCTTTGGCAAAATGGAATGAACACATTAAATTTGCCTTTAGAGCATATCTGCCTAAGAACAAGGGATACCAGTGTAATTTACTAAAGTTTTTGGGATTGATTTGTTTTGTCAAATAAGCATAGATTAAAAATGTTTTCTTTTTATGGTCACATTAAAAAAAATCTTTGTATTCATTTATTCACTCATTAATGTAGCCACAAAATATACTGTTTGTATATGAGTAAATTAATTTGAATGCAGGATATATATACTTACTTAATAGATATTTGTTGAGGACTTCTTTACCAAGAATCTATTAAGGGATAGGGAAATAAATGTGAAAATGATAAAGTTAATGCTCTCAAGTAGCTCAGTGTCTAAACTCTCTGGAATCATAGAGGGAGGAAAGAAGGCAGGAAACAATATTTGAGTTTTATCTTGTAGGATGAATGGAGTCCTCCAGGAGGACCAGAAATAGTAAGGACAGGGAGGTGTGGGGGCAAGGGAAGAGGCTTTCAGGCAGAAGACATGTTATGTGGGCCAAAGGTATTGAGGCGCAGTAGTTCCCTCATGAGTGAGAACACAGTAATTATGGCTAAAGAGCGGGATACTGAGCCAAAGAATGTAGTTTTGGGCCAGATGGGAAAAGACATTCTCTACTATGCTAAACATGTGATGGTGGGGAGCTAGTGATATTTTTAAATTATTAAAAAATTTTGAAAGCTGGGTAAGATATGATCAGATTATGTTCCATAAAGAGAACTGTGACACCAGAATGGAGATTGAATTTAGGGGGGCGTAGAGGGCAGGAATGAGGAAAGAGATGAATGGTAAAAATTGCAGTTAGGAGGCTCTTCCCCTTAGTTCATTCAAGAAGGGAGGCAGTTGCAGTGGAGGAGAGGTTGACGTGAAAGCAATAGGACTTGATGGCTGGGTGGCTGTGGGGGATGAAAGAGAGGTAAGACTCAAGGGTTGAGTTTAGTACTATAATAATTTTTGACTCTAAGAAGCATAATTTTTTCCAGCTTTAAAATTGGGATGCATCTTATAATCAAAGTTGTCTTATTTTGATTAGCAATGTGTTTTTTTCTGTCCTTAATTGTACATAAAATTGAAGATGGATATTTAAATCTCTGGTAGATGAGATGAAATTTGATACTGTATTCTTTGTCTGCATCTTGTAAATTTCTGCTATCATTTGTATAATTTTCATTATAAAAATCCATGGAAAATGATTTTGAGGTTAGTAATAACCTTTCACAAAATAATTTTTGTACCACTTTTGATCTCTGTGAAATGATTGATAATAATTTGTATTGTATTTGTGATACTTAAGGTTAAATATAATTATTTTTTCAGCATTTGGGTACTTTGAAGGTTCCTGGTAAGGAGATGTCTTCATTGTCTTGGGAAGGAGGTGGACTGAGAATTGCATTAGCTGTTGATTCTTTCATATATTTTGCAAATATTCGACCTGATTATAAGGTGAGTGTTATGGGCAATTGAAAGAAAAAAAAAGGAAACCAAACCAATTTTTTACTTAATAATTTTGTTATAGCTCCAAGTATAATGCTTAATTCTTATGTATATTCATAGCCTCTTTATTTTAGAAACTAGCTGAAAGGAGGCTTTTTTTTAGTGTGAAGCCCTTAGTAACCTTTCCTAGATTACTATATATAACTAGTAAAATTATTCCAACAATCGGGATCTCAGCAGGAAACAGGTGGCATACTCAAAGGAGTAATTGAAGAGAGACTGATGAAGCATTTATGATAGAGGTATGGACAGAGTTTAGGGGACCAGTAAGGATGGTAGTACTTATGACGAAGCAAGTACCCAGAGACTAGCAACAGCGGGCAAGGTGAAGAAGTGTTCCCAGAACCCCCTGGAGCTGTGGCTATGCAAGAGGGACTACCCTGCAGAAGCACAGCCTCTGCCAGCTGGCTGGGCAGAGACAACTTGTGGGAATAAACCCTGCTACCCATATGTCCACCACCTGCTGGTGTCTCCTATTGGCTAAACACAACTGGAAACCAGAAGGCAAGCTCAGGTGACAGAGTTTGTGGGAAGACAGCTTTCAGAGCACAAAGTAGGGTAGAGAAGGGCAGAGAATGGATCGGACAGAAGGAGAAAATGAGAATAAGCAGCATAATAACTAATCAGTATTTTAACTCAAATTTAACATTTGTTCCAAAACAAATTATGAAGTGTGAGATTGATCTGCTAAACTACTAAGAACACTTGTTATGAAAAAACTTAGATATCCAAATTTTAAAAGGCAAAGCACCTTGGAGAAATAGCTGATTCCAGAACTAGCATGGGAAAAAGCAAGATAAGCCTGGAGTATCTTACCATGCCAGAGAGTGCTCAAACAGGAGGTGCTCCCAAACCAGCGGATGGGGGCATGCCAAAGAGACAGGGAGCCAATCTAAAGAGCAACCAGTGGCGGAAGCTGGAGTCATTTGGACAACACATAAATGATAGAATGTTGGGCTGTAACCCAAATTATAAAATAAATGTCCATGAGTGTAAATGGATATAAATTAATTATTTAAGTAATAAATGGGGGCGAAGAAACAAATCTTCCTTACATAAGTATGTGAATTTACCTAGACACCACCCCTTCCAAGAGTAGAGTGTGGCCCGCGCTCTCCCAATTTGAGTGTGGGTTGCATGTAGTGAGTCACTTGCAAAGAGTAGACTATGAAGGGGGGAAAAGAAGTTAACTTACAGTGGAGAAACCTGGCAAACGTTGTTTTGTGCAGGTGATCAAGGTCAGCATCATCAGTGATGTCACATGGATATCACATACCCCCTGATGTGACATGACAGTAAGAGCTCTTCTGTGGGGGTTTTCCTAAAAACTGTTAATCCCATTCTGAGCATGACATAAGCATCAGACAAACCCAAATCGAAGGACGTTTTACAAAATACCTGAGCAGTACGCAAAGCTGTGAAGGTTTTCAAGAACAAGACTGGGAAACCATCATTGCTCAGGGGAGTCTAAGGAGACTTGATGACTAAATATAAGTATCCCAAATAGGATTCTGGGATAGAAAAAGGACTTTGAGGAAATGAGTGCAATCCAAATAAGGCCGGGAGTTGGATTCATAGCACTGTATCAATGCCGGTTTCTTAGTGGTGACAAATGTACCGTTGTAATGTCAGATGTTAGCAAGAGGAGGAAGTGGGAGAGGACTGCAGGAATGCTACTATGTTTGCAACTTTTGTAGACTCCGAATATTGATTTATTCAAAATGGTACATAAATATATTGGGAGAGTTAGCTTGAAGGGAAAGCTGTATGTGGAAAGTTCCATGATCAATACATATGTGATATGGAGATAAAATACCAAAACAGTTAGAGCTAAAAGAGTTGTAAATGGCTATACTGGGAGGAAATTAGGTAGGGGTCTGCATAAAAAAAAAAGCCATGTAGAATTATTTGACTATAAACCATGTGTGTACATTATTCTGATAAAAACAAGTATTAAAAATGTGGATGGAAGACAAAAGGCAAAGCATCTATTTTTGAATTTTGCCTTCGAGACCCAGAATTTAAATTTTTGACAGGGATCAATTTTCCTATTGTTCTTCATGCTTGACTATTGAAAAATCTGAAATTTTCACCATTGAAGCTTAAATCTTACAAATTAAAATAAGGAAAGCTAAACAAATTAAATTTATCTTTGTAGTACATTCTTTGATAAATGTATTACTTTTAGATTTTTTGTTATTTTAGAAAAAAGATACTAAGCTGAATGTTTAGTCCTTCTGTCTTCTATTTCTGAAAAATATTTTAGCACTGATAAAACCAAATATCTGCAATATTTCTAGAGTAAAAACATAATACTAGGATTTTTCTCCCCCAGTGTTCAATATTCTGTCTTCTTTTCTGTCTCTTACCCTCTCTTCTTCACTCCTATTCCCTGCCTCCCCTTCTCCCTTTCTTCCTAGTGGGGTTATTGCTCAAATACCATAGTTTATGCTTATATGAGACCTGATCGTCCAGAGTACTGTGTTATCTTTTGGGATACAAAAAACAATGAGAAGTACATTAAATATGTGAAGAACCTCATTTCTATTACCACCTGTGGAGACTTCTGCATTTTGGCTACAAAAGCTGATGAAAATCATCCTCAGGTAGGTGTTCCTCAGTATCTTAAAACATAGATGAGTTAACTACTTGGCAGATTTGGGCTATAGTAACCTGTCTTATCAAGCATGGCTTCTATACTGGCAGGTACAGCAAGTCTGTTGACCATGTCTGGCTAGACCTCTGTTTTGGAAAATTATGTGACTTCATTGGTTCTGTGTCCCCTGATTTTTTTCTTCTATCAGCTAATCCATTGGCATTTCATATTGACTAGTTCAGTACTGAAGCTTTTTGTCTCTGAAATATATTTAGAATACCACAATTCTTTTCCAAGTTAAAATTCCATAAGTGAAAATGAATATCCAGATGTCTAGTATAAATGCTCACGAAATTATGTAACAATGACCATTATAACACTGGGTAGCTTTGACATTGAGAAATACACTTTTATTTGGAGTTATATTGCTTTAAAAAATAAGGCCTTTTTTACAGGTATGATAACAATGTAAATGTTTGCAGGAGCATGTAAATTATTCAAAAAAGGATTATTACTGTCTTTGGCTATGTAATTAATTATTTTACCCCATTAAAAAGTATAAAACAAATACAAAGTTTTTGTTAAAGGTGGCCATTTGAACAGCCACATGTGGCTGTTACAGTAAAGGTATTTTTTAAAAAGTCATAGCCATAGGGACCAGAAAGGGAGAAAAAACAGAGCTTAGTTTTGGAGCTTAGAGAGTAGGTGAATTAGTGGTAACTACTTAGCAGACCTTAGAAAGCTGAATCCTAAATCATCAGGGGAGAAAACAAAGAAGTAGGCAGTTTCCATACCACAATCCCAAAATGACACAGGACTTGATAGTAGCTGGTAGGAGAAAGAAACAATCAGAAAAAGTAATTTGGAAGTCCCAGAGATTATGCAGAAAAGAGAAAACTTAAAAAAAAGGAAAAAAGGCATAAAAAGAAGCAAGTTCCTAGATCCTTTCCTGAGCCCATAGGCAGCTGCCCTTCTAGTACCTTGGGAGGCTGGGATTTAGTCCCCAGAGAAGATTAAGTGTCTTTGCACTGAAGGGCACCTAGCAGGGGCGAGGGTAGAGGAAATCTATGGGAAAGAAGGCCATTAATTTATTTACTTCTCAGTGTTCCCCAGTGATCATTTCCTATTTGGTTCCCAGAACACTGGCACTGCCGCTTTCAGGCGGGGGATCGTGGGAGTTCCCTCTGGACAGTCTGACTAGGGCAAGAGAAGAGACCTGGAGGGGAGTCCCAGGGAGAGATCCTGCTCAGTCACTTTATTGTGAAGACTAGAGTCAACGAGCCTCACCCCTAAACAAGGAGAGTCCAAACAGCTTTTTAGTGTCCCTCTCTGAAATATAAGCAGATAGACAAGAGTTATCAGACATGTAAGGAAAGCACCTAACTGAACAGACAAAAAGAGAAAAGCCCACCACCACAAGGAGACGAGCACTGGGAGGAATCAATCAGACTGAAGGAAGAACACTTCAAAAGAGTCATCATTTCAAATGATCTGCAGAAAGTTAAGAGATATTACATCCATAAAACAAGGAAAAGATATGGTAGAAAAGGAAGTTTTTGGAAATTGCAAACATAACAGCAATGAAAACTTCAGCAGAGAGTTATAAAGTGAAGTGAAGGAGAACTACAAAGTGGGGCAAAAAGTTAAAGGAAATGAAAAATAGGAGTGAAAAGGTAAGAAAAATAGAGGACCAGGCCTTGAAAGTTCAGCATTTGAATAAGAGTTCTAAAAAGAGTGAACCGGCAAAATGAAGGAGAATTATTCTGGAAAAAAAAAAAAATTAGGAAAAATTTCCTGAGTTTCTAGATGGAAAATGCCTAGCTCAGTGAATAAAAATATTTCCACATCAAGGCACATCACTGTGAAATTTCAGAACTCTGGAGATAAAAAAACGATCCCACAAGCTTTCAGAGAGGAAAAACAGATTTCATAGGATCAGGTAGCATTATGATATTTGACTTGCCACTTGCAATACTTTGGAGAATTGCTTTAAAATTCTGAGAGAAAATGGTTTCGCATCTTGAATTCCATATCTTAAGCAAACTACTAATTAAAATAAAGGTAGACTGAAGGTGCTTTTACATGTACAAGGTCCCTCGAAATGTATCTTCCATGCTTCCTTACCTTAGAAAGTTACTTTAGGATATGGTCTTCCGAAATGAGGAATAAACCATAGAAGAACTAGGATCACCTGACAACAGTGGTGAAGAGCGGTCACAGGGACCCTAGGCAGTCAGCAGATGAGAGCAGGTCACAGGATTCCAAAGAAATTCAAGGTGAAATTAATGGAATACTTAATGTGGTGGAACCCTTGAGAGCAGACATACATAACTGAGAGGTAACTGGGGCCTTGAGTTAGTAATAAATACAGAGAAAACTGAGCAAAGAGAAAAAATAAAGACACTAATTACAGGGAAAGCAAAATGTGCTTGACTGGAGAACAAATCCTGATAATCTTGATGACTCAGCTGTGAATAGCATTTGCATTTTCAAAATGATTTACTCATTGTATTTTTATTAAAATTAAAAAAAGCAAAGTATAATAAACATATTAAGCCCTAAATTCTGATCTAACAAAATTATATGTGGAAAGATGGAGGGAATGAAGCATGCTCCTGTGTGATGGGAAACTTGGAAAGGGGTAAAAGAGAGCTACATGCCTAGCTTTGATAGTGGGAAGTCAGTAGATAATGTCCCAAATTGAAACAAAACAAAACAAAATATGAAGTAGCATTATAAACATGTTACTGAGATTTATCAAGAGGATGAGTTAAAGGTGCTAAAAGTAACTATTTTGGGGGGCAGGAAATGGGAAACTTGGGGGGGTCATATTGTCTGTTAAGTCTTTTGGAACTAGTATTTTTAGTACAAGATATAGAAAAGGTGATGAACAGTAAGAAAAATGAAATGATTACTTTGAGATAATCTGAGTAAACTGTTCATTATTCTTAGTTATTTTTCCTAATATTAATCATTGATAAACATTTGTGTATGTGTTAACTAATGGGCATTTTAAATAATTTTCACATGCTTGGCTTCTGTTTTTTCTGAGTTAATTGAATTTTTTGAATTTCTCATGTCATTTATACATTGCTTCAAAGGAGGAGAATGAGATGGAAACATTTGGTGCAACGGTAAAAAATTAAATGAGCTCTTATATAGCTGGTTACGGGATAAAAATGAGTTTTGAGGTTATAGTTAATTAGGAATTTTAGAAGTGTAAATAATGAAAAGTAGTAAGAGTATTTGTGTTTTTTAAGTGTCCTAAAAATCACAGTGTTCTATTACACTGAGAAGTTTGGTTTTAATTCATTTTTCTTTATTTTTAATGCTGAAGATTATATTTGTCTGCTATTCTTTGCATTTAACAATTTTATCAATTATTTTCCATTTGGTGATATTTGAAAGAGGAATAGATGTGTTAAGCATATTTCCTTTATTGAGCATAAGCCGAATTCTGATACTCTTTGTTCTGTTTGTTCACAGTTTGTGCTAATTCTTTGTAATTCTATTGGCACACCTTTGGATCCCAAATACATTGATATTGGTAAGGAAGTGTTAATATTCATTCCCTCTTTAATTAAGTTGTATTTGTAAGCTCACTTAAAAACCTAACAATGGTATCATTAATTAGAACAGAATTCTCTAAAACAAGGATGGCCATTCTTCGTGGTTCGCCAGGTCTAGTACCAGTTTATGTCTGTTGTCATGGTAAAATTATTAATAATGCTCCATCCATTTCACTCTCAGATGTAGCCTGGTTAATATAATAAATTATAAGGTTAGTTTACCAAAAATCCACAATAATTTCACAACTGCTGTACTGCCATCATTTGTTTGAAATGGGAGATGATTGTATAGGAATTGGTATGCAACGTAATGATTGGTATGTAGTAAGTGGAGGATCGTAGAAGGCAGTATTGCACTTCACCGTTAAACCACTTCATTATTAATAAACTACTTGCAAAACCGCTCTTCCATAAACACACTTCAGCTGCTTGTAAAAGTGAGTTTGCTCTTTGCAGATTTTTCTAATGAGATCAGTTTCTTAATAGGGACAGCTTGCAAAAATTCCTGACTTTGTTTTATAAGACTTCTGTTATTTTAGATCTACTCTTCCTTCTATCCACCAGCTGTGAAAGTAATTGTTAAAAAATTCCAAATCTTACTTGAAGAATTTTGTTGAAAATCATCACCAAATATTTTGTTGCCATTTCGCTATAACTTCCAAAAGTAATGTTTTTTTAAAAATGTATGATAGTTTATTGGAGGTGGTATTAGTAACATTATTAGATTTCAAACATTGAAAACCCACTGAATTATTTCCTGAATCTGAGAGCTAGTCATTTTTTTTTTTTCAGATTTCACACTGAGCCTGAATGAAATATTAGTGTCTGCCTTCTAAATGTTTGTATTTTGCTAAGCTCTTTGGGTGATACAAAAAATGTGAGAAATACTTAGTGGCTTCAAAGATTTTATAGATACTCTATGTTTAGGGTCTTGGTAACTCATTTTTATATATTGAAACTTTCAATTTCATGTCTTATGTTCATTGTTACATAGGTATGTTTATATGTTCCTGTATATTATGTACATGATACATTTTAGTGTTCCTTATTAAAAAAGGCTTAGCTTAAAATTATTACTCTTATAACATGAATATCTTCTATTATTTAGAAACATAACCATCTTTAAGAGGTGAATCCTGTCCATCTTCAGATTATGTGCTTTTTCTTTTGATACCACCTTTTAACAGAATCATAATGATGATAGGGTTAGCCCCAAAGTCATTTTGATCACAGGTAGTCTATTTTTTAATAAAGCCAGATGTAAATCCTTCACCTTCATAAAATAGCAAATACTTGAGGGCATGATTATTTGTATTTTTTAGTCTTGAAACTTTTTGTTTGCAGTCTTGCTGGCTGAAATTTTAACAAACAGTTCTTTCATTGGTGCCAAAGACTCAGTATTTTTGTTTCATACATATCCTGTAAAATTCTTTTTTGAAGTGTCTATGCCAGATTTTCAGGAGGGCTGTATGCTAAAACAAAAAAGTGTGCAACCGATATGTTCTAGAAAATGTAATTTTTGTTTTACTACCCACTTTTCCTCCTGATAATCTCTATAGAAACTTTAATCAGAACTTTACACATTTTTATAGAAGTATAGGTTGTGGGACTGTGTTGTACATGTAGGAGTTAGGTGCCCCGTTTTGGTGCTCTTCCTTTGAGACTCCAAAATACCTTTTATTCAAAGTACTTCTTCCTCTACACTCTATTGATATTCTTATTTGTCTTCTCCACAATATTTTGAGTTTCTTCAAGATCTATGTCTTAAGAATTTTTGTATTCACACTACTTAGCACTGTGCTTACCCTATAACAAATGCTTATTGAATGCATGGAAAATATTTATTTTCTATCATGTAAATAGAAAATGATAATTCACTTATTTAGTAAAGCATCAGTGAGTATACAATGAATATATACTGTTTCAGGAACTGTACGTGAAAAGAAATTATGACATTTCCCATAGTGTCTAAACAAATAAAATACAGTTAATCCATTGAATGACTACGTACTGCTGACCTGCTGTGTGCTTGGTATTGTGCTAGGTGCTGGATAAGTGGATATTGGTGTCAAAGGACGTCGGGGACCTCTTTTCTACTTAGAGAAGGTTTTGTTTTAACTGAGTTTTGAAGGATAAGTATTTCTTCCAGTGACATTTTAAGGACAGAAATCTGTATTTGCAGAGGAATGAAGTCATGAGAAATGCCTAGAAAGTACTATGTGTCAGAATGTACCATGTACCAAACTGCAGCCATTTTGGTCAGAGCACTTGGACGCTGGCTAATGATGTTTTCTGGCGGTGCACTGCGCCTTCCATATATTCCAGAAAGAGGTAATAGTGCAGTGCAATTTCAGTTTCCCAGCTTTTTAAAGGATTTAGAAGTGAATAAGTAAGAAAGTGGGGAAACATTTTAGATGAAGACATTTATTGCAGACTTCAGTATTAAAATGATACAAGCAGGTTCTACTTACGTGTGAATTCCTAGATTGTTCTAAATTATTTTATATCTTTGCTTGGCTACTAACTATGATTTATGTGCATTACAAAGTTCAATTAATGGATGCATAATTATTTATTTAAAAAATTTTTTCCAATATCTTTCTAGGTATTTTGAATTTTTTCTTTCCAGATATTGAATAGTTGAGAAGGACATTGAGTGCTTTTATACTGGTTGTGCTCTCTTCCTAAAATGTTCTCTCTGTTAAAATTTGGATTTCTAACATTTTCCTAGAGACTTAGTTCTAAGAAACTAAGAACAAATCCGCATGGATGGGATGGGTCTGTTAATAAAGATCTAGCCTAATTTTTGTCAGTAGGATTATCTACTCATTTGACTTTGCTGAAGGTACTATCATACTGATTCAAAAGAATATATGTTTCAGACATATTTGTATTTTTTTTTGTAGTCACTAGTGGATTTGTATGTGGTTTTATATTTAAAAAACCTATGTAAGTAATAAAAGTAAAGGCAATAATAACAACCACACCTAACGCTTATTAACCCTTAGGAATAGGCAGTATGCCGTAGTGCTTAAGAGCACAGGTTCTGCTGCCACGTTAACTGGTTTTTTATCCCAGATTCACCATTTTCTAGCTGTGCAACTTTAGCAAGTTATTTAACCATTTCATCCTTCAGTTCTTCATCTGTTAAATGGGGATAATAATAAGGACTACCTCATAGAGTGGTTGTGAGTGTGAGGATATATAATATGTAATTATTGATTATGTTATACATATTACAATTATAAAATTATAATTGATATATTTACCTTAAAATATATGTCTGGCATAGTTTTAAATTCAATAAACATTAGCTTTTCATGTTATTATTAAGCATTTATTCTATACCAGGCACTGCACCATGCTTTATATTTATTATCTTTTAATCTTTAAAGCAGCTGTGTAAGGTGCATAGTACTATCATCTTCAATTTCAGTTAAGTCAACTGAGGTTCAGAAAGAATAAGAGATTTGTCTAAGCCACAGGGTTAGCAAGTGCTTATGATTTGAAGTCTAAAAGTCTAACTCTTACCATGAACCACTAACATTTTAATTTTGAATTAATCAGTCTAATGATAAAATCTTGTAATTATTTAGGGTGTATCAAAAAGAAAGGAAGTGAGTGCAGTTTATAATTGTAGGTAGTCATTGGTTAGAGGAATGCTTTTATATGCTCAGGAAAAAATATTTTATTAGAAAGCAGTTAAGGTTTATTGTGAAAATCACACTAAGGGCTTAATATCAGCATCTGAGTATCTATGGTAGAATTTATGAAACATTTAGCAAATGTCTTAATGATTTAGTGAAGATGGGGTCAGAAAAAACTGAGCAAAGCCTGGGCCTGGCATGCTAATTCCAGGGGCTTTGCTGCCATCCTCAAAGGACTGCCTTTCCACAAATTGTTCCCCACATGAAAGGCTTCTAGCTCCCTCTGGAGTTTGGTAATAATACACGTTTTTGAATAGAAAAATCTTGACAATTTTTAATGAAAACATTTTTTAAAATATGATTCAAATGTACTGATTTATTTAGCATATAAAAATTCATGACTTTGAATCCCAAAATTGTTATCTACTCAGCTAACATTGCACCACCAGTCTGGTTTCTAATTCTTTTTTTCAGTTTCAAAGTCTCTTACTACCTTAAATGTTCCTTATTTGGGGTGTGGCAAGAACTCTAAAATAGAGTAGCTGCCATTTATACCATTCCTTCACACCTTTATCCAGGCCATATTAATGATTACTTTGCTTAATACTTAAGAATAGAAACATAAGTCTTACACTATTTTAATTATTTGTAAATCTAGAAAAAGGTATTAAAATGATCATTTATGAAGGATTTTGATAATATGTATTTTGTGTGAATGAGTGTGTTCAGTTTTATGTTATTTAGTTTGTGTTTCATGACCTTGGGCAAGTTATTTTAGTTCTTTCATCCTCTGTTTCTTTATCTTTAAAAAGGATTTGATTAGACTATGTTGTCAAAGGTTACATAGGAAGAGCTTAATTAAATGTTCTCCAAGAAACAGGGAAGATTAAAAAAATTGAATGTTTAGAAGAATATATCCCTAAATTAGGAAGGAATATTGGAGAAATTTTCTTTTCTAAATTAATGAGGAAATATAAGGCATATGAGATCAGAGGGAAGGTCAATGGTCTGAACCAAGGAAAAACAATAGGGGGGATGTGAAGAAGTGGGATTTGACTTATCTATTCATCAATTAATGGCCATTTAGGCTGTTTCTGCTTTTTGGCTATTATGAACCATTAATGCTGTTATGAACATTTGTGTATGGGTTATTGTGTAGACATTTGTTTTCATTTCTCTTGAATATACCTAGGAGTTGCTGGGGCATAGGGTAATTGTATTTTTAACATTAAGAGCAACTGCCAAACTGTTATTCAAAGTGGACGCACCACTTTACATTCCTACCGTTTCTCTACATCCTTGCCAGTGCTTGTCATTGTCTAACTTCTTGATTCTTGCCAGTGCAGTGGGTGTGAAGTGGGATCTTATTGTGGTTTTGATTTGCATCTGCCTGATAGCTAATGATATTGAGCATCTTTTTATTTGCTTAGTGACCATTTGTATATCTTCATTGTAGAAATGTCTGTTCAGATCCTTTGCCCATTTCTTAACTGGGCTATTTGTCATTTTATTGAGTTGTAAGTGTTCTTTACATACTCTAGAAATAATTACTTATCACATTTATGACTTGCAAATATTTTCTTCCATTCTGTGTCTTTTCACTTTATTGGTGGCATCCTTTGAAGCACAAATGTATTTCATTTTGATGAAGTGCAATTTTTTTCTTTTGTTGCTTATCTTTTGGCTCTACATCTAAGAAATGATTGCCTAATCCAAGGTCAAAAAGATTTACTCTGAAGTTTTCTTCTACGAGTTCTATAGTTCTAGCTTTGACATTAAAGTCTTTGATTGTTTTTGATTTAATGTATTTGTATGGTCCTACAAGCTTCTGATTCTTTTCTGGCTTCAGAGATAGTATGTGGGGTGTATTGTCTGTAAAATGAGAGGTTGAATGCAGTGATCATTGAAATTCTTTGTAGCACAAACATTCTGTGATGCTGTGTAACTGAAACCTAATTGTCTTAATGTTATTTTCAATAGTGCCCTTATTTGTTGCAATGACTAAAACCCATGTGATAGCAGCTTCTAAAGAAGCATTTTATACCTGGCAATATCGTGTGGCAAAGAAGCTCACAGCATTGGAAATAAATCAGATCTCACGGTCTCGAAAAGAAGGGAGAGAAAGGTATATCTTTTGATGCACATTTTTTAGTAGCTCAACAATATATAATTAATTATAAATTGTCATTTGAAAATTGTGAATTGTTTTGATTACTAGAAATATTTTTCCATTAATCTGAAAATCAAATTGATGTTTAAATTTATCAAAATAAAATCATTTAATAAAAGAAAGCTCTTAAAGACAAAGGCAGGAAGTCTGAGTTTTTATAAGGAAATAGCCACTCTCAGTCATCTACTCTTACCATATTAGGATTATTATGCTATCCTGAAAGGATAATCCTTGAATTGATTATTCAGTTGAGGTCTGCCTGTCTAACCAAAACTACAGTCTTAAGGGTTAGTGGTAGCGGTGTTTCCAGGAGGTTGGAGGTGATTCTAGTTTAAATCACCTTTTGAGAGTCAGATCCTTAGACACAGATTTGGAGGAAGTCTGTGGATGGGTCACTTGGCTTCTTACTCTTGATCTGGAAAGCAGAGAGTCTGGGGTTGGAACTATTTCTGGTAAGCAGAGGTAAAGAGAGCTCTCCCACACAGAGAAATTAGGATCCAGGATGGGGGATTCCCTAAGTAAATCTCCAGGTGTGCTGCATTTACTGTGTTTTGTAGGCTATATTGTCTCTGTTAGTGATACTGTGTTTTTTTTGTCCTTTGTTGCTCACCTGAGCCTTTAAGTAAAGCATTTTGTTCAGTGTTTCAACCTAATGATTCTGAATGAGGGCATAGGCCTGTGTTGGTGGGAGTGGGCAGTGGGAAGTCATGTCGGAAATCCCAGGTTGCTTTCTCAGATCATCTTCCCTCAAACATACTTGAGATCTGAATGCAATCTTCCCTTCTCTTTAAGGCTCACACATGTACTGAGTGCATGGTTAAGATACGAGATATGTCCCCAGTAAAAGTGTTTTGGACATGTGAATTCATGTGGAAGCAGGAAAAAACAACTGAAAAATATTTTATCTTGTCTTCTTGGTAGTTCCGAAAGACTCAATGGGAAGAATCTCTGGCATCTTCTAGGACAGCATGTAGCAATGGTAGCAATAATAAGCAATAGTTCCACAATCCACAGGGAGAAGGTACATTTTAGGACAAATTTGGGACCGAAAAGTCTAGCCTCTCCATAGAGCGAGTGCCCTCTGTGAGCCAGCTAAAGAGATTCTGGTGTTTGTTTTAATAATAAAGGCAGCATTCCCTCATATTTCTATCTGAGATATACTTTCTGGTTGTAATGACTGAGCAGATTCTCTCTGGACCTGTTTCCTCATCTGTAAAATATGGTTGATGACAGCCAACACGGACTATTTCTTATATGCCAGACACTATGGTAAGTCTAGTCAATACTCTTACTATTCCTGTTTCACAGAGAGGAAGCTGAGACACAAGAGCTTAAACCATTTGCCAAAGTCCACTAGCTGATAAGTAGGTAAGGGACTTGAAGCCAGGCTTATCTGGCTCTGAAACTCTTTACTCAGATTGGCTTTTCTTGTACTAAGTACTGTACTTATTTTAGGAGAGGAAAGTAGGTCAAACGATCTCTTGAGCGATCTCCTATTCTAACCTTTGACTTTTATTTTGTGATAAGAAAATAGAAATAGTAACTGGATATACTTAATAGAAGTATATTAAAATGCAGAAACACAGCACCTCTAAGTTCGTATACCTTTCTGCATGAGTATATTTCTATTAAATTTATTTAGCATTTGATCTCATTACATTGATGAAAGTACAATTATGATTTCAATTTAATGATGAAATTTCATAGTATTTTAAAGATAGAAAATGGCATGATTTCCCTGTGATTATATTACAACCTCAATTTCTTGAACCCCTTTTGTATATCAGGCTCTGTGCCTAAGTGTTTTGCAATAATTTTATTTATACCTTTGAAAACACTTGCAAAGGGGGAATTGTTACCTTTATTTTCCAGATGGAGAAACTAAGGCTCAGAGAAGTATATAACTTGCTCAGGACCATATAGCTGCTCTATGATGAATCTTCTCTATTCTCCATTCATGTTAGTATTTTTTCAGCAGACATTGAGCACCTGACAGTCTGGGACACTGCTAGGCCCTGTAGATACATGTAGTTTTTGCCTCTAGGAAACTCACCATCTAGTGGGAGAGACAAGTAAACTAGCAGTGATACTGTGGTGTGAATAGTTTTATAATAAAGGTATCAGAGAGATGGCACGTCTTCATAACACAGGAAACACAGGGAAGGATTCTTTACTGCAGAACAAAAATTCCATTAATTAGAGCTTCCCAAATATGTTTAAGTTTTACCTTTATTAAGCGTATCAGTAGAAGGGCAATTATGGAGAAACAACAGGGAAACTTAGCAGATTAGAAATACTCCTGATTCATGTTCATTTGCAGAGTAATGTAAATATGAGGCTTCATGAAAGTCATTGGAAATATGTGATTTACTGCTTAGATGTATTTTTGGCCCAGCTTTCAGGAACAAATCACCTTCATAACTAGGAAACACAAAGCAGGTAGTTTCTACCTTTATAAGGTTGATGTGTGTCAAGAACTCTTTAAAATAATTAGGGTATTTATATTAAATAACAATATTTATTGGTGCCCATCCAATTCTTTAATCGCTCTGGAGATGATGAAATGGTATAACTCTTCTACATTCTCTGAAATTTTCTTTTCAGGATCTGTCATGTTGACGATACTCCTTCTGGGTCAATGGATGGGGTGCTTGATTACAGTAAAGCCATTCAAGTGGGTGGTTTTTAATTATGTTATTATTGCCACAAAATGTTAATATCTATAGATGTGGAAATACTGTAATTTTATTTTCAGACCTGAGAAAGCATTTCTTTCCAGTGAGTACATATTATTCTATTAATTCTTTTAAAAAATTTCTATTCTGAAAAACTTTTCCTAAATGTTTTTTTCTTCTTTGATTTTTAAAACCATTGTCTTTGAAGTAATCAGTCTCATAGGAAATCACAAAAATAGCATATAGAACTTCTTTATCCAGCTTCCCTCAATGGGGACATTGTATTTAACTATAATATAGTATCAAAATCAGGAAATCAACATTGGTAATGGTACTGTGAACTATTCTTATATAGCAATTTTTTATTCAGTTTTCACTACTCTTTAATCTCTAAGTGTGTGTGTGTCTAATTTTGTGTAATTTTATCTCCAGAAAGGAACTTTCCTCATTCTCTTAATTTTCACACCCACCCTCCGATCCCTGTCCTTTGGCAACCACTGATCTGTTTTCGCCTCTATAGCTTTTCACTTTGAGGATGTTTTATGAATGGGATCACGGAGCATGTAACTTTTGAGATTGGCTTTTTTCACTGAGCATAATGCTCTTGAGATCCATCCGGGTGGTTGCCGTGCCATGCCGTTTCCCGCTTCCTCATTTGGGCACGCGCTGGGCCTTCTGCCATCTGTTCATCTTTTATGTCTAAGCTCAGTGCTGTGCCTGGCATGTAGTAGGTGCTCAGGCAGTAAATGTTATAAATACGTTGTTGAAGTGAAGTATTTTTCTTAGTGAATTGTTTACTACCTTAGACCAGATTAGTCATTCAATAAGTTTTTGTTAAGGATTAACAATTGATTCATTTTAGGGCACAAGGGATCCAATTTGTGCCGTCACTGCGTCTGATAAGACACTGATTGTGGTAAGTTGTAAAGAAAAAACTTATTTTATGAATAATTAAATTGTAAAAGTAGGGAAACATAATATGTTTTGGATTAGAATGTCATTTTGTGAGCACCTTAAGTTTTACTAAGTCCAACATAAGAAGCAAGAAAGTTTTAAAGATTTTCTGACAAATTGTTAATCATTCTCAAAAACAGCTGTGTGTAAATAACAGTAGTAGATTAGGGGCTGCTGAGAGAGTTTGACGCTGGGTTGAATGAGCCCCGGAAAGGGTTAGCAGATGCGGGGGTGGAGGGGGTTGGATTGGATGGCGGTAGTGGTCTTAGGAAGTTTCCTCCTCTGTGTGGCCTGCTGTTTCGTATTGGAGAAAGTGCTTTGGCTCAGCTGCTTTCCTAGGACTTAGAATGCAGAGGTGGTGTGTTTGCTAGCCAGTAAAATAAAGAACTCCATGGCATATTTTTGCTGAATTTTTCAAATAAAATCAATATTACAGTGTCTTTCTTGAGCTCTGACATTTGAAAATATTAATTTTAGAGATACATGTTTGATGTAGTAATGTTGGTGGAATTATTGAATTTGAATTATGTAATCAGAGCCTTAATAACATATATTTCCATTTCTAGTTCTAGTTACATTCTTTAGCAATTGGCTAATTCTCTGGGGGAAAAATTTCTTAAGATCGTGGTATTCATTTTTCCTCACCAAATGAATTTGGTGTGCTTTAAGCAGTTTGGTGCGTCTCAGATGGGTCTGTGGAATGTTTGTTTTTGTTTTTTTTAGATTCTTTGCTATATGGTGGGGGTTTTTTCTTGTTACTTGTGTTTCTGCCATTTGCAGAAAAATAAAACATGCACCTCAACTCAATCACAGAAACTGATGTAATTCCTAAATGACAGAGTCTACTTATTAGAAACACTCAACTAGTTTTTTAAATACTAGCTGTAAGTTTTAAAGGAGAAGATATCTTCTGCATTTAAAACTGCTTTCCACTATTGAATTGTAAATGGTTTTTAGAGCCATTACTTTTTCAAACTTTTGAAGCCACAGGACCCCCTTTTTCAAAACCAAAATCTTATTTCATATGCCAATCTATTAAATCATTTAAAGCCCACACCTCCTTTTTATACATGAAAAAATATCCTCTCCTTCTCCCCTCACTTTCCCCAGCCTTTCTGATAGGGCCCTCTTGAGAATCATGCCACAGCAGCACTGCTGCTCTGATTAAAAAGAGGAGAGGGAAAGACAGGCTGAGTGGGGCCCTCCACTTCATCCCACTGCCGTAGTGTGAGGCACAGGCGGCTTCAGAAACCACAGCTCTCCCCTGTCTGTTGTACTAACTGTTGATCTGTCAGGCTCCAGGCTGGCACAGAGTTGCAGAGAAACATATTCTGTTTTATTTTTAAGTACATTTAAATTAATATTCATTGTATCACTGCTTTCTGATCATTGCCTTTTTGCCACAAAATAGTACCAGATAGATATGGCTATTGGATAAAAATGTCAACTTTCATTAACAACTATTTCACATAATCTATAAGATTTTTTCACATAAGTGAAATTTAATTCAATGAGTGCTTTATATTTTAGCTTTTGATGTACCCTGATTAACTTCTACAACTGTAAATAACCCTAGATGTTTCTTCTTTGTGATGTAAGAATTTGTGTGTTATAAAGAGCTAGGTTTCTAACTTCTTCCTTGAATGTTAAATGAAAAAGATTAGACTACCTTCAGCCTCTTTAAAAAGGTTTTAATTAAATTAGGAGATAAATATATACTCCATAACATGAGTTGGTGTCAGAATTGAGAATTTGCCATGACACCATTTTCTTAAACAAATGTGTGAACATATAGAGGGGTCTGTAGTTGTAATTTAATGTTATTATGGCAAACATACTTTGGTAATCAGAAATAATTTCCATAGGGTCGTGAATCTGGCACCATTCAGAGATACAGTCTTCCTAATGTTGGTTTGCTTCAGAAATACTCCCTAAATTGTCGAGCCTGCCAGTTGTCCTTGAATTGTAACTCCAGGTAGGTCTGAGGACTCCTCATGCAGATGTTAAGTTTAGAAGTTACCATTTGGGATTGTTGGATTTATGTAATAAATGCTAAAATATGTGTTTGTTTTAAACTTGTTTTATAGTTCAGTGTGGTTTTACTATTCTGTATTCGTATTTAAATGTTTGTGTTTGCTATACTGTGTTTGGTTTAGATGCCTTTCTCTAATGAGCAAAATGTAGAAATTATAGTATAATATTTAAAGTTATTTGCATACCAATTGCTTTAATCCTTTTGGATACTTTGTCATCACAATGAAGCAAAATAGGGTCAGTCCCTGTCTTTTATCAAATTTATAAAAGTTTGCTTAAAGCTATTTATTTAAAACCACTTCTACCTTATGCCCAGGTTCTGATGAAACTGATTTTGAAAAAGAATGGTTGTAGGTAATTATATTTGTGATCACTGCTGTCAATTGTACACTTTTTTCCCTTCCTCCAATTTCATTTTTCGTAGTCGTCTTGCTGTCATAAACATCTCAGGCATTCTCACCTTCTTTGACTTGGATGCTCGGGTGACAGACAGCACAGGACAGCAAGTCATTGGCCAGTTGTTGAAACTGGAGCGGAGAGATGTCTGGGATATGAAGTGGGCCAAAGACAATCCTGATTTGTTTGCAATGATGGAGAGAACAAGAATGTATGTTTTCAGAAATTTGGATCCTGAGGTAAAAACAAGAAGTGAGCATTAATAGTACATAAATAATGATCCAACTATCAAAACCTGGATATTCCCCACTTGTTTCTTTAAGAGGTTTGCTGGTGTTGGCTGCATGGCTTTCTGAAAATAAACAGAAACACTTCTCTGGAGTTTTAGAGCATTTGGTCTTCAGTGGGCTTGTTACTCACCCTCTAAATATTCTCTGCTTTCTATAAAAAGCACTTTCTAATAAGCATTATCTGTTCTTTTTAAAAGATGGAACCATGATCACTAACTATAAAGTCTTTTTGTTTTTCCTCATCAAAGTTAAACAAAATTAAGAATATCAGTAGTCTATCTTGTTTACCAAAATTGCTTAAAACAACCTAGCCAAAAAAATGTGGTTTTGAAATTGCCTTGTCCTTCCCTTCTCTTCTGCCTAGTCTGTGCTTACTGTGTCTTCCTGAAATTTGTATGCTTTCTGTCACCATTTATCCATGTGCTTTCTTATCCTGATAAGTCTAATATGCAGGTGTGAATGGAGATTAATCTGCTCTCCCTGGAGTATCAGGGAGTTCCTTTTCCATTAATTTTAAAGTTGTATTTTGATTTTCTATTTGTGGCTCACATCAACTGATTTTTAGGCTCTGAATTTTTCTGTCACTTAGTCTGCTCCGGATCAACTGTTAGCTGTCATGTAAGGAAACTCAGAATAATGTGAGTGGCAGCCTAATCAAAAATCATTAAGAAGATAAATCTTTTAAATAATTTTTAAATTATTAATGGACTTTCAATTTAAAATTTTCAATGCTCCTGCTATACTCTAAATAATAAGAGATGAGTTAATAATGCTGTGTGTCATTAATTGATATTTGTTTGGACTTATAGCTTCCTTCTTGGGAAGGAACTGCTGGCTTGGGCCCCTGAGCTGCCAAAGATGATCTGTAGTAATTTATTTAATGGTAAACTATTTGCTTCTTTAATATCCTAAATTATTTTCATATTTCCCTATTGGAGTCCCACTCAGGATCTTTGGGTTGGTAAGTGATCTGATGTAAATTGCTCTCAAAGACTCTATTAAAGTTTTTAGGAGTCTTGAGGACCTTTGTAATTTTTAGACCCTGAATAATGGCTCAAAGGAAGGGCATTCAGGGCCACTGCATTTGACCTGTAAGCACAGGCTTCTGACACAGGTCAAAGGGAAATTTGACCCTTGCCACAAAACAAGTATGGAAACGTGACAGGATAACCTTGAGGATGGGAGTAGAATACTTTCTGAATGTTAGGGCCCTTATTCCATCTTTGACCATACTTATACTAGTTCAGAAATCATATGCCTAGATATGCCTGAACTAGAGTGTTATGCCTGGCTGTTCATAATGTGTGTGCAGCACACACGAGCAATCTAGTACCAAGTGAAATCTTTGCCTGGTGGGCAGTGTTTCATAAGTAGTTTTAAACAGAACAGCTTTCTTTCTTTTTTTAAAAATTTGAGTTTGTTGTCTAACTTGGCAGGTACTTTTATTTCTATTAGATTTAGAGCTAGAGGAATTTCTTATAACCTTACTGCTGACTGGATTTCTTTATAAACCATGCTGTAGTGTTCTTTTCATTCATGAAAACACTGGCTGGCTGTGGTCCCTGCTTGGTTAGTTTCTCTGCTGTTCATTCCACTAGCAGCTTATTGACTGATCATGTAAGGACATACTCCTCAAAACAGAACGTACTGGAACTCCTTCAGGGCATAGCATTCTATTCTCTCATTCAGGTTATTGTTTGATTAATTAATACTAAATATATTTTTATCCATTTTGATGTTAATATAAATTCTAGATTCATAGCTTTAAATTGTAAGCCTCTCCAGAAAATATATGAGAAAAGGGTGCCCTTTGTGTGCAAATTTCTAATTTACTGATAAAGCACATTTTTTTTGAGAATGTGGGAATGCGTACTTGATGTGATGTTCCCTGCTTCATCATTTTCATTTCCAGTGACCCTTTCAAGGTCCTGGTTGACTCTTTTCTCTTTTTCTTGGATCTTCCCTCTCAGTGGTACTATTTCATATTCAGATTCCCTCCTCTCTCATCTTTTCATCAATCAGGCTCTCATTTTCGTACATTTGTTCTTTTCTACACAGGGGTTTTCCAGACTTTTAAATACATACCTTCATATATACATACTTACTTATTTAGAAATTATATACATGACCTACAGTATTAATATAGGTACATTGTGAACCATGTCCCTCAAACAGAAATTTTAAAAGAATGAGAAAAAAATAAATTTTAACAGGATGAAAAACTTTATTTTAAAATGTCATGCTAATTGTTATAGTTCATGCTACCATTAGCTGGTGTCTCAAGCTTGCACACTTTAGGGTGAGGAATTATTAGTGTAGTGAGTGCAGTTCCCATGTTTCAAAAGTCTACTTGATAATTTTGATTTTCTAGCTGAATTTTTGTCAGACCTGATTAGAATGCCACTGTTTTCACTGTGTAATGTTGCTGACCCAGGAGTTGGTACTAAGAGTAAGAGAGGTGACAGTTCTGCCTTTTCTCATTTGCTTATGTTGCATTGTCAATATTACCTTTAATTCACAAATGCTTTGCAAGAAGCTTTTTAGAACCCTTGTCCAATTTACGAGGATCAGCCAATATTAGATGCTATAATCCCTAAATACACGTGGGTATGCACAAACTTTGGTGTGTCACAATACGCCAGAATGCAACGGAAAAGTAAAGGCCCTTCAGACACCTCACCTGCAGTATTGTGCATGTTGTAAGACCTTCTGACTTGTGTAACTGAATAAGAGTGTGAGTGTTTCTTGGTATACTATAGATTAGTAAAGTTTTAAATACTTTTTGATAAAAATAAATACCTTGGCTATTGCTTAGGTGAGTGCATCCTGCTTTGTAGACCACTGGTCTAAATTCATAGTCATTTGAAATGTAGGTGGATATCTAGTGAATGTTGGAAGATAAAGAGAGTAAGTTGTAATAATTTAAGCAGAAGTTGAATTTTTAAAATCTGAATTACGTAAATATTTACATATTTACTTAGGTGGCACTAATCATGGATTATTTTGGAAACTTTTAGTTTCTAATCTCTCCCCCACTTCTATTTTTCTTCCTTTCTCATTGTTTTTGGTATAGAAGTTCTTATCACAGATCATCTTTTATGTCTTTATCTTTTTGCTATTTTTTTTCTTATCTAGCCAAAGTAAAAAATTTTTCTAATGATAGACAATTTTATACAGGTATATGGTTGGGTTACATGTAGTCTCAAAATAAATTATACAAAAAGTCCCTGTCATTCATAAGAAGTATTTCACTATGTAAACTTTCTTTTTGAATTAAATTTTGTTCTGATTCTTTCTGTGTTCATAAAAGCATTTTTTTTGCCCTTGTGTCATATAATCTTTTTTTGAGGAAATAAAAAGATTTTATAAAATTTTGTTATATAATTTGAGTATTTTAATCAACAATGTCTACTTTTTAAGGAAAATATAATCAACAATTTGTACTTTTTAAAAGAAAATATGCATCTTAAAACCCAATAAGCACATGTAATATGCATATAAGAGCCTCATTCTCAGTGTTAGAATACTAAGCTAAGTATAACTCAATTTTTACCTTTTCTTTTCATCTTTTTGGTATCTTCCTATTATAATTTTTATAGTTTCTATCGTATATGAAGGACTAACTTTCAGAGGTCTGTCTTCAATATGTTATTTCATTTGACTTTTGCTTACTTTCTGGTTCATTATTGTATACATTTAAAAAGTTACATTCTGGTAGTTACTTCTTTTGCCAGACAACATTATCCTATTTTTTTTACAGTGTTCTTGGAAATAATAATTATATTGGGATTTTGTTTCTTTTTGTTTATATAATATTTCTGTCTGTTTTTTCTACTAGGGATTTAGGGCAGCTACTTTATAATATGCATTTACTATACTTTACAGCTACAAGCCTGTATAACACTAGGATAAGAGACAGACATATAATAGACTCATGTATTTGCATATTGGCAAATTAAAACTTCTTATGAAGAAAATTTATCAGTAACACTCTAGTTAATATTACAGAGGATGGACTTTTCAGCATGCTATGGGACATCTTTGACTTATGTACATAGATACAAAATAGTGTTTGTCAGTTTTATTAAGAACTAAATTTAAAGTTGAATCCCATGAATAAGAATTATCAAGCTGTGTAAGTCATTTTTGGATTAATTGGCAATTTGGGCAGATATTTGATGCTATTAGTGAATTAGTATTATGTAAAGTTTGATAATAGTAATGTGACTATGGAAGAGAATGTCTTTTATCTTCTAGAGATAAATATTTGAAATATTTAGGGGTGAATGTCATGATGTCTTAAATTTACTTAATTTACTTTAAAATACTTCAGCCAAAACATTAAATGAAGCTTACTTAGCAAAATGTTAATAATTATTTAGATGAAGGGTATACGGGTGTTAATGACATTCTATTTTTTTTTTTTGGTTTGAAAGTTTGATAATAAAATTTAAAATGTGATATGTTGAAGGAAAATTTTGTATAATTCAGTGTAACATTTGTTTTTGTCTTTAAAGGAACCCATTCAGACTTCTGGATATATTTGTAACTTTGAGGATTTAGAAATTAAGTCTGTTCTTTTGGATGAAATATTAAAGGTAATTCTTAAAAAACTTATATTTTTGCTGCTGTCTTGCCTGGGATTCATTTTTTCTCCAGACAGCATAGTGAACCAGTTTAGAGTGGGGACTGAGGAGTCAGATTTAGGCAGTTTTCTTCAACATTTTGAGCTTCACTTTAGTTTCCCACTTATGAGCCTCAATTTTTCCCTCTATAAAATGTGGATAACAATAATACCTATCTTATAGGATTGTTATTTTATACAACAACATATGAAAAGCTCTTAGTACAATGCTCAGATCAGGAGCTCAAAAATGGTAGCTAGTTGTTTTTTTTTTTTTTTTTTTTTTGAGAGGGCATCTCTCATATTTATTGATCAAATGGTTGTTAACAACAATAAAATTCAGTATAGGGGGGACAACGCTCAATGTACAATCATTAATCCATCTCAAGCCTAATTCTCGTCAGTCTCCAATCTTCTGAAGCATAACAAACAAGTTCTTACATGGTGAACGAATTCTTACATAGTGAATAAATTCTTACATGGTGAACAGTACAAGGGCATTCATCACAGAAACTTTCGGTTTTGATCATGCATTATGACCTATAAACAATCAGGTCAAATATGAATATTCGTTTGATTTTTGTACTTGATTTATATGTTGATCCCACATTTCTCCTATTATTATTATTATTTTTATTTTTAATAAAATGCTGAAGTGGTAGGTAGATGCAAGATAAAGGTAGAAAACATAGTTTGGTAGCTAGTTGTTTTTTATATTTATAACAAAGAGGTACTGAAGAAATATTTGACAATTTAGGCTTTTTCTAGTTCTAGGATAGTTGAGCAACTTTTTGTTTGGAGGTTTACTATTTTTTGGTATCTGATTGCAGATATCTTTTTGAATCCCTACTTTGGCCTTCACTGACCACCTATTGAGAATCTTTTTCTCTAAGAATATATGGAGAACAGTTTTACCTTCATTTTATCTGAAACATTTACTTTTTCTATGTACTTCATGTAATTTTTTTGGAATTTGGATAGCAGGTTTTAAAATTTCAGTAGTTGCAGTTTGTAGCATGTTTTCATATTTTGTTTGGATATATAAATTGCAGTTGTTTTATTATGAGCTAGTTTCTTTTTTTCTGTATCATGACCACACTGTAGCAGTAAGACAGGCCCCCACCCAAAATTTGGTTTGGCTGTCAAAAGTGATGACCCTACGGACACACCGAGAGGATGTTAAAAGGTTATTACAGAATAAGGCTTCTGGGGGAGGAGAGAAGGGTTGGCTTCCCAGGCTGGTTCAAAATGATCTGAGAGAGCAGGGAAAGGAGGCTGGGGTAGAGGATGTGCTGGGGTGAGGGTTCCCAAGGGTAGGGCCGTGTGTGGTTTGAAACTCCTGCTGTTGCCAAAGGATGGAGCACTTGGGCTTGCTTATCAACTTTCCCTGAAGTGAGGAGAAGGGGAAGGGTGAGGGATGAGTCTTGAAAGCTGTCAGCATCAAAAATGAGGTCTGAAGGTTTATTGCAGTCTAGGATTATTTAATATCCAAATTTGAGTGTTTGACTCTTCTCTGTGTGGACAGAACTTCTGCAAAGAGCAAATAAAAAGATCTTGTCTCTGTTTAAGGTATAAGACTTGTAAAAGATTTGAACTTGTTTCTTATTGGCCTATTTAATTTGAATGCGTAACATCAGAGAATATATATTTTCCTCTTTTCCTCTCATATGAATGATGGCAAGTTTGTTTGTTTGTCTTCTTTCCCAAATGATTTAGGGTTTGGAAACACTTTTTAGAAGATGTGGTTTTGCCAATGTCTTCTTAAAAATAAAACCACATGTGGGTAGAATCAAACTAAGGTGTCTGAAATGGCTTGTCCACTTTTATTTATTAATGGTTTGATAGAGAGTGAGCTTTATGAATCCTCAGCTTCTAGCAAGGGTCTGATATATAGTTGGTTTTCAGAAGTGTTTGGTAAATTGATCCTTACAAAATGAATAATTACTTTATTGTTTTAAAAAATGACTTATTGTTATATAGAATTCAATCAGCATAGAAAAGCACTGAAAATAAAGAAAAAAATCCCCATAAATCCCACCACTCAGATATTTTAATCATTAACATTAGATAAACATCAGCACATCATTCCATTCGGTAGTAAACTGTTACCAGAAACAGGTTGGGGGTGCTATGGGTCAGCCAGTGTATGTCTCCAAAGGTCTGAAGCAGGAGAACCCTGGGTCAGTTCTGAGACTGAACAGTGTAAGACACACAGCTAGGCCTTGTACTCCATGTTTATGTGTTGTCACATTTAATCCTCACAGCTCTAGGACGTACACTTATCTCCTCCATTTGCTCAGATGAAGAATCTGAGACTTGGAGTGAGAAGCTAATTTTCTAGTGACACCCAATTAGCAGTAGGCAAAGACATGATTTGACTCCATGCTGTCTGGCTTCCAAGCTGGTATGTGTAATTAGTAGCATTGGTAGAAATGAGGAAGGAGAGGTAATGGGGGCAGGAGCTCAGGTCATCTGAAACCTTGTATGCTTTGCTGTGCAGTTTGGACTTCGTCTGGAGTCAGTGGGAGAGTAAACAGGAGAGTGACATGACTGGGTTTCTGTTTCAGGAAGGTAGTCTTGGCTTCCTGGGTGGGCAGGGCGGGGTGCCTCAGGAGGGACTTCACTTGTGGGTTGTGGGTGTTTTCCAGATAATTCGTAAGACCCATTCATGGGGATTTCTTTTCTTCCCAGCTTTGCTTACAATGTGATGCAGTTTTTTTTTAACTGTATAAAAGAAACACATACTCTGAAGGCAACTATTGGAATTCCTTTCTTTTCATCTTTACTTGTAGAATCCAGAACATCCTAACAAGGATTATATAATTAACTTTGAGATACGCTCCCTGAGAGATAGTCGAGCCTTGATTGAGAAGGTTGGAATTGAAGATGCATCGCAGTTCATAGAGGACAACCCACACCCCCGACTTTGGTATTTAAAAATAAAAAATCCTTCCCCAATGTCTTGTTTATGCCTTTAAAGTCACAGCTCTATTGCTCCCAATCTCATGCTAGCCTCTGTGGGAATAGGCTTCCTTCTCGCTCCTGTCTTTAAAATACAGAAATTCATTTAAGATTTGGAAATACTCAAAGTAAGTACAATATTAAAGGAAGCATGTGTAAATGTATTAAAGTAATCATGTGTTATCATGTTTCACTGGTAACAATAGGTATAGTAATTGAATTCTGCTTCAAGACTTGTTCAGCAGTAATTTGCAATAGGCTTTTCTGTTTCTTTTGTAAACAAAGGCGCCTATTGGCTGAAGCAGCTCTTCAGAAACTGGACTTGTACACTGCAGAGCAAGCATTTGTGCGCTGCAAAGATTACCAAGGCATCAAGTTTGTGAAGCGCCTGGGCAATCTGCAGAGTGAGTCCATGAAGCAGGCTGAAGTTGCTGCCTACTTTGGCATGTTCGAAAAGGCTGAAAGAATGTATCTTGATATGGACAGAAGGTAAGTAATGAATGGGCAGGCATCCCAGAATACTTTCACAGTTCATGATTTTTTTTACAAATGAGGAAATAAATAGAATAAATGTATCATACCTTTACTTTGAGAAAGTAATTTAAGTTTGAATTACAACCTAGATATTCCACGTGCCCCTCGTTTATTTATGTTTTGTAACTTGGGAGCAGTTTTCTTCTCTGTTTTTATATATATTAATGGCTGGCCATGGGACTTTCTCATTTTGCAGAGCAAAAATATCATATTGACCACAGAGACTGGGCTCTTTTATCATTATTACACAGCCCATTATTTGGGATCTCTCTGTTGGCTTAGGCCATTATTTAATTGTCCATTTTAAAGGAGCATGAAATGAAAATCAAAGGTATTTAGGGGTTGAGTTTTATTCCTTATATTTCATTTTAGATTTATATTATATAATTATGAACTTCATTTCAGCTGTAATCATTATGTCTAATTTTCATTAATATTATTTGTACTTCCAGGAGAGCCCTAATACAATTTAAGCCCTGAAAAGAAAGATAAAGCTCAAAGTGTGTGTTTTTAAATAAGCCTGATTAGATCAAAGAAATCAGTGAAAGAAGCAACTATTATTGAAGTAATTATTTTGCCAAGGAAATTGGAGGGCCAAAAAAATAAAAGGCAGGAAGTTGTTTCCTTTTGTCTATTCCAGGTTCTCCCTGAGGCCTTTACTTGGTCAGGTTAAGGTACTAAAATGTTTGGAGACTAAATCTGCCTGTCTGTTCACTGCTGGGTATTCTCAGTACCCTACAATTGAACCCAGTACATAGTAGGCACTTGATCAATGTTTGTCAAATGTCACTGAATGAATCAGTGAATGAATGAATGCCATTGCTTATAGAGATCTTGCTATCGGCCTCCGGCTGAAATTGGGAGACTGGTTTAGAGTGCTCCAACTCCTGAAAACTGGATCTGGTGATGCAGATGACAGTCTCCTTGAACAAGCTCACAATGCCATTGGTGACTACTTTGCCGATCGCCAGAAGTGGTAGGTAATCTCTCGATTGACAGAAGTGGTAGGTGATCTATCTGAACCACTTCATTCATTCATGCAGCACTTAAAATGGTAGCTGCCTGTGAACTTCCCTATGAATTAATGCTAGGGAAATAGAGACTATCTGCCTGGATCCTAAAATTCAAATAGCTCTAGATTCACAATGGGGAGCAAGAGACCCTAAAAGTTGTCAGGTAAGCACTCTAAAACTTGGGAGTTTCCAAACTCACAAACTTGCTCTTAATTCCTGGCAGCTTTCTACTGTTTGAGAATTGCACCACAGGGTGTGATTCTAAGACATTTTAGGATTTTTTCTCTGAAAAAGCCAAAAGAAAGCATTTTTATTGCTTATTTTACTATAGATTATTTTCAGAAATCATTGGCTTTTATTTCTAAGTTTTCATTTTGATCAATCTTTTTATATCAGTGTTTGGGAGTACAACTATATTTGAGATTTATAGAATGTTTCTTAATGCTCAAAGACTGTTGCAATTAAAATATTTGGCAAACAGTCTTTAGGTTTTTTTCCCCAGTTCATATGCTTCAAAGATATTCTGTAACTGAAGATGTTGACTACAGTAATGCTCGTAATTCTAATGAAGGAACTTTTTTGTGAAAGTGGTAGTTATCAGGAGATTCACCTTAGTTTTTTTTTCTTTTGGTATCATTAATATACAATTACATGAGCAACCACCAAATACCCCATTACAGTAACTGTCCATCAGTGTAGTAAGATGCTATAGAGTCACTACTTGTCTTTGTGCTATACTGCCTTCCCTGTGCTCCCCCCTACATTATGTATGCTAATCATGATACCCCTATTCCCCTTCTCCCTCCCTTCCCACCCACCCTTCCCAGTCCCTTTCCCTTTGGTAACTGTTAGTCCATTCTTGGGTTCTGTGAGTCTGCTGCTATTTTGTTCTTTCAGTTTTTGCTTTTTTCTTATGCTCCACAGATGAGTGAAATCATTTGGTACTTGTCTTTCTCCGCCTGGCTTATTTCACTGAGCATGATCCCCTCTAGCTCCATCCATGTTGTTGCAAATGGTAGGATTTGTTTTCTTCTTATGGCTGAGTAATATTCCATTGTGTATATGTACCACATCTTCTTTATCCATTCATCTACTGATGGACACTTAGGTTGCTTCCATTTCCTGGCTATTGTAAATAGTGCTGCGATAAACATAGGGGTGCATCTGTCTTTTTCAAACTGTGATCCTGCAGTCTTACTATAAATTCCTGAGAGTGGAATTCCTGGGTCTAATGGTATTCCTATTTTTAGTTTTTTTTTTTAAATTTTATTTTGGTATCATTAATCAACAATTACATGAAGAACATTATGTTTACTAGGCTTCCCCCTTCACCAAGTCCTCCCCACAAACCCCATTACAGTCACTGTCCATTAGCGTAGTAAGATGCTGTAGAATCACTACTTGTCTTCTCTGTGTTGCACAGACCTCCCTGTGCCCCCCACCCCCACATTATACATGCTAATCGTAATGCCCCCTTTCTTTTTCTCCGCCCTTATCCCTCCCTTCCCACCCACCCTCCCCAGTCCCTTTCCTTTTGGTAACTGTTAGTCCATTCTTGGGTTCTGTGGTTCTGCTGCTGTTTTGTTCCTTTAGTTTTTCTTTGTTCTTATACTCCACATATGAGTGAAATCATTTGGTACTTGTCTTTCTCTGCCTGGCTTATTTCACTGAGCATAATATCCTCTAGCTCCATCCATGTTGCTACAAATGGTAGGATTTGTTTTCTTCTTATGGCTGAGTAATATTCCATTGTGTATATGTACCACATCTTCTTTATCCATTCATCTACTGATGGACACTTAGGTTGCTTCCATTTCTTGGCTATTGTAAATAGTGCTGTGATAAACATAGGGGTGTATCTGTCTTTTGCAAACTGGGATGCTGTATTCTTAGGGTAAATTCCTAGAAATGGAATTCCTGGGTCAAATGGTATTTCTATTTTGAGCTTTTTCAGGAACCTCCATACTGCTTTCCACAATGGTTAAACTAATTTACATTCCCACCAGCAGTGTAGGAGGGTTCCTATTTCTCCACAACCTCGCCAACATTTGTTGTTGTTTGTCTTTTGGATGGTGGTGATACTTACTGGTGTGAGGTGATATCTCATTGTGGTTTTAATTTGCATTTCTCTGATGACAAGCCATGTGGAGCATCTTTTCTTGTGCCTGTTGGCCATCTGAATTTCTTCTTTGGAGAACTGTCTATTCAGCTCCTCTGCCCATTTTTTAATTGGATTATTTGTTTTTTGTTTGCTGAGGTGTGTGAGCTCTTTATATATTTTGGATGTCAACCCTTTATCAAATCTGTCATTTATGAATGTATTCTCCCATACTGTTAGATGCCTTTTTGTTCTATTGATGGTGTCCTTTGCTGTACAGAAGCTTTTCAGCTTGATGTAGTCCAACTTGTTCATTTTTGCTTTTGTTTCCCTTGCCTGGGGAGATATGTTCATGAAGAAGTCGCTCATGTTTATGTCCAAGAGATTGTTGTCTGTGTTTTTTTCTTAGAGTTTTATGGTTTTATGACTTACATTCAGGTCTTTGATCCATTTCAGATTTACTTTTGTGTATGGGGTTAGACAATTGTCCAGTTACATTCTCTTATATGTAGCTGTCCAGTTTTGCCAGCAACAGCTATTGAAGAGGCTGTCATTTCCCCATTGTATGCCCATGGCTCCTTTATTGTATATTAATTGACCATATATATTTGGGTTAATATCTGGAGTCTCTATTCTGTTCCACTGGTCTGTGGCTCTGTTCTTGTGTCAGTACCAAATTGTGTGGCTTTATAGTAGAGCTTGAAGTTGGGGAGCGAGATCCCCCCCCCCACCACTTTATTCTTCCTTCTCAGGATTGCTTTGGCTATTTGGGGTCTTTGGTGTTTCCATATGAATTTTTGAACTATTTGTTCCAGTTCGTTGAAGAATGTTGTTGGTAATTTGATAGGGGTTGCTTTGAATTTGTATATTGCTTTGGGCAGGATGGCCATTTTGACTATATTAATTCTTCCTAGCCAGGAGCATGGGATGAGTTTCCATTTGTTAGTGTCCTCTTCAATTTGTCTTAAGAGTGTCCTGTAGTTTTCAGGGTATATGTCTTTCATTTCCTTGGTTAGGTTTATTCCTAGGTATTTTATTCTTTTTGATGCCAATGTGAATGGAATTCTTTTCCTGATTTCTCTATTAGTTCATTGTTAGTGTATAGGAAAGCCACAGATTTCTGTGTATTAATTTTGTATCCTGCAACTTTGCTGAATTCCGATATTAGTTCTAGTAGTTTTGGAGTGGAGTCTTTTGGTTTTTTATGTACAATATCATCTCATCTGCAAATAGTGACAGTTTGACTTCTTCTTCACCAATCTGGATTCCTTATATTTCTTTGTTTTGTTTAATTGGCATAGCTAGGACCTCCAGTACTATGTTGAATAACAGTGGGGAGAATGGGCATCCCTGTCTTGTTCCCTATCTCAGAGGAAAAGCTTTCAGCTTCTCGCTGTTCAGTATGATGTTGGCTGTGGGTTTATCATAAATGGACTTTATTATGTTGAGGTACTTGCCCTCTATTCCCATTTTGTTGAGAGTTTTTGTCATGAATGGGTGATGAATTTTGTCGAATGCTTTTTCAGCATCTGTGGAGATGATCATATGGTTTTTGTCCTTCCTTTTGTTTATGTGGTGGATGATGTTGATGGATTTTCGAATGTTGTCCTATCCTTGCATCCCTGGGATGAATCCCACTTGGTCATGGTGTATGATCCTTTTGATGTATTTTTGGATTTGGTTTGCTAATATTTTGTTGAGTATTTTTGCATCTACATTCATCAGGGATATTAGTCTGTAATTTTCTTTTTTGGTGGGGTCTTTGCCTGGTTTTGGTATTAGGGTGATGTTGGCTTCATAGAATGAGTTTGGGAGTATTCCCTCCTCTTCTATATTTTGGAAAACTTTAAGGAGAATGGGTATTACGTCTTCTCTGTATGTCTGATAAAATTCCGAGGTCAATCCATCTGGCCTGGGAGTTTTGTTCTTGGGTCAAATGGTATTCCTATTTTTAGTTTTTTTTTTAAAAATTTTATTTTGGTATCATTAATCAACAATTACATGAAGAACATTATGTTTACTAGGCTTCCCCCTTCACCAAGTCCTCCCCACAAACCCCATTACAGTCACTGTCCATTAGCGTAGTAAGATGCTGTAGAATCACTACTTGTCTTCTCTGTGTTGCACAGACCTCCCTGTGCTCCTCCCTATTTTTAGTTTTTGAAGAACCTCCGTACTGCTTACCACAATGGTTGAACTAGTTTACATTCCCACCAGCAGTGTAGGGAGGTTCCCCTTTCTCTGCATCCTCGCCAGTATTTGTTGTTCCTATTCTTTTCTATGTTGGCCATCCTAACTGGTGTGAGGTGATATCTCATTGTGGTTTTAATTTGCATTTCCCTGATGATTAGTGATGTGGAGCATGTTTTCATGTGCCTGTTGGCCATCTGAATTTCTTCTTTGGAGAACTTCCTATTCAGCTCCTCTGCCCATTTTTTTATTGGATTATTTATTTTGTTTGTTGAGGTGCATGAGCTCTTTATATATTTTGGATGTAAACCCTTTATTGGATCTGTCATTTATGAATATATTCTCCCATACTGTAGGATGCCTTTTTTTTCTACTGATGGTGTCCTTTGCTGTACAGAAGCTTTTTAGTTTGATATAGTCCCACTTGTTCATTTTTGCTTTTGTTTCCCTTGCCTGTGGAGATATGTTCATGAAGAAGTTGTTCATGTTTATATTCAAGAGAGTTTTGCCTGTTTTCTTCTAAGAGTTTTATGGTTTCATGACTTACATTCAGGCCTTTGATCCATTTTGAGTTTACTTTTGTGTACGGGAATAGACAATAATCCAGTTTCATTCTCTTGCATGTAACTGTCCAGTTTTGCCAATACCAGCTATTGAAGAGGCTGTCATTTCCCCATTGTATATCCATGGCTCCTTTATTGTATATGAATTGACCATATATGCTTGGGTTATATCTGGGCTCTCTAGTCTGTTTCATTGGTCTATGGTTCTGTACTTGTGCCAGTACTAAATTGTGTTGATTACTGTGGCTTTATAGTAGAGCTTGAAGTTGGGGAGCATGATTCCCCCAGCTTTATTCTTCCTTCTCATAGTTGCTTTGGCTATTCAGGGTCTTTTGTGGTTCCATATGAATTTTAGAACTATTTGCTCTAATTCATTGAAGAATACTGTTGCTATTTTGATAGGGATTGCATTGAATCTGTAGATTGCTTTAGGCAGGATGGCCATTTTGACAATATTAATTCTTCCTATCCTTGAGAACAGGATGTGTTTCCATTTATTGGTATCTTCTTTAATTTCTCTCATGACTGTGTTGTAGTTTTCAGGGTATAGGTCTTTCACCTCCTGGGTCAGGTTTATTCCTAGGTATTTTATTTCACCTTAGTTTTTAAAGTTTTTCTTTTTTTTTTTCTCATAGGTTGAATGCTGTACAGTATTATGTACAAGGCCGGAACCAAGAACGCTTAGCTGAATGTTATTATATGTTAGAAGATTATGAGGGATTGGAGAATCTTGCCAATTCACTTCCAGAAAACCACAAGGTGCTTCCAGTAGGTGTTGCAAATTTTCATTTTTGGAGTTTTTAGGTTACTTTATAAGGTTTTTGTGTTATAGTGGGGAAATATTTTCTTCAATAAATAAAATGTTTAATGTATAATCTTTAGTTTCTTAAATATGGAATGACACTTTTATTTTAATTGTTAAAACAGTAAATCAATAGTACAGAATGCTAGAAAATGGAGGGAAAATTAGTCACATTCCTACTACTTTAACATGATCACAGTCTCACGTAGTCTTGTTGGTTTTATGAAATTGCTTTTAAAGGTTAGCTGAACACATGAAATATTTACAGATAAAATGATATTGTGTCAGAGATTTGCTCCAAAATAATCCAGGCTGGGCCTGGGGATTAGTGCATGTGTGTGTATATATATATGTTGGAAATTTTCCATAATAAGAGTTTAAAAACATAGTTTGACTTTTATTATGTTATACTGACAATGCAGTTTAATGTTAAAAAGAAACAAAAGGCAGAGTTCTTTGCAACTTTGTTTTGAATGTTCTTTTTATTTTGATATACTGTTGAATTATGTTAATGAGTGTTTTTATTTATTTTATCTAAAATGTAAACTGCTGAGCTGTATGATACCAGTTTATTAGCAGCTCTCAACTGCATGGTCTGGAAATGTATCAGTTCTGAGTTCTGCCACAAATATTTTGTCAATAGATGAGTATAAAATTCTAATACTCAGTTTTCACTATTTATTAGAGAAATTATCTCTATAGCAATGGCATTTTCATATACTATTATTCTCAATTCTGTATGTTTTCTTGCATAAGAAAGAAACAGATTACTTATTGCCATGGGCATGGGGACAGTGTATCCTACATTAGTGTTAGGTGTTTGTTAGGTGTGTCTAATGACACAGGAAAAAAATGTTGCTGTAGAGTATCCAAAATAGTGATGTTATTGAGTAAATACTAGGTAATCTTAGCTATGATAATAATCAGATAATAAAAATAATTAAAAATGTTGAATTAACTTTTGGAGTTTTTAATAATATGGGATCTTCTTTGCTTGACCTTGCTTGACCATATATGCTTGGTTTATATCTGGGCTCTCTAGTCTGTTTCATTGGTCTAAGGTTCTGTACTTGTGCCAGTACTAAATTGTGTTGATTACTGTGGCTTTGTAGTAGAGCTTGAAGTTGGGGAGCATAATTCCCCCAGCTTTATTTAAGTGGAAAATGCAGACTACAGAATCATTTAGTATGATCAGAATACATACACCAGCTCACCAATACATATCTGTTCACAGGACAAAGATGTTAGGAAATTATATTAGACTATTAATAGAGAGAGGTTTCTCATGGGTAAGAATATGGGTAATTTTACATTTTTGTGTTTTCTAATTTTTTTAAATCATAAGAATATATTCTTTATAATCAGAAAAATGTAAGCGTTACTTTATTTTATTTATTTTATTTTGATATCGTTAATGTACAATTACTTGAACAACTATGGTTACTAGACTTCCCCTATTATCAAGTCCCCCCCACATACCCCAGTACAGCCACTGTCCATCAGTGTAGTAAGATGCAATGGAATCATTACTTGTCTTCTCTGTATATACTGCCTTCCCCATGTCCCCACCCCCTTACATTATGTGTGCTAATCATAATGTCCCATTTTCCCCCTTATCCCTCCCTTCCCACCCATCCTCCCCAATCCCTTTCCCTTTGGTAACTGTTAGTCCATTCTTGGGTTCTGTGAATCTGCTGCTGTTTTGTTCCTTTAGTTTTTTCTTTGTTGTTATACTTCACAGATGAGTGAAAGCATTTGATACTTGTCTTTTTCTGCCTGAGTTATTCCACTGAGCATAATACCCTCTAGTTTCATCCATGTTGTTGCAAATTGTAGGATTTGTTTTCTTCTTATGGCTGAATAATATTCCATTGTGTATCTGTACCACATCTTCTTTATCCATTCATCTATTGATGGACACAGGTTGCTTCCATTTCTTGGTTACTGTCAATAGTGCTGCGATAAACATAGGAGTGCATATGTCTTTTTGAAACTGGGATGCTGCATTCTTAGGGTAAATTCCTAAGAGTGAAATTCCTCAGTCAAATGATATTTCTATTTTTAGTTTTTTGAGGAACCTCCATACTAGTTTCCACAATGGTTGAACTAATTTACATTCCCACTAACAGTGTAGGAGGGTTCCCCTTTCTCCACATCCTTGCCAACATTTGTTATTGTTTGTCTTTTGGATGTTGGCTATCCTAACTGGTGTGAGGTGATATCCCATTGTGGTTTTAATTTGCATTTCCCTGATGATTAGCAATGTGGAGCATCTTTTCATGTGTCTGTTGGCCATATGAATTTCTTCTTTGGAGAACTACCTGTTCAGCTCCTCTGCCCATTTTTTAATTGGATTATTTGCTTTTTGTTTGTTGAGGTGTGTGAGCTCTTTATATATTTTTGGATGTCAACCCTTTATTAGATCTGTCATTTATGAATATATCCTCCCATACTGTAGGATGTCTTTTTGTTCTACTGATGGTGTCCTTTGCTGTACAGAAGCTTTTTAGTTTGATATAGTCCCGCTTGTTCATTTTTGCTTTTGTTTCCCTTGCCTGTGGAGATATGTTCATGAAGAAGTTGTTCATGTTTATATTCAAGAGAGTTTTGCCTGTTTTCTTCTAAGAGTTTTATGGTTTCATGACTTACATTCAGGTCTTTGATCCATTTTGAGTTTACTTTTGTGTATGGGGCTAGACAGTAATCCAGTTTCATTCTCTTGCATGTAACTGTCCAGTTTTGCCAATACCAGCTATTGAAGAGGCTGTCATTTCCCCATTGTATGTCCATGGCTCCTTTATCATATATGAATTGACCATATATGCTTGGGTTATATCTGGACTCTCTAGTCTGTTTCATTGGTCTATGGTTCTGTTCTTGTGCCAGTACCAAATTGTGTTGATTACTGTGGCTTTGTAGTAGAGCTTGAAGTTGGGGAGCATAATTCCACCCCTGCTTTATTCTTCCTTCTCAGGATTGCTTTGGCTATTTGGGGTCTTTGTGGTTAAATTTTAGAAGTATTTGCTCTAGTTCATTGAAGAATGCTGTAGGTATTTTGATAGGGATTGAATTGAATATGTACATTGCTTTAGGCAGGATGGCTATTTTGACAATATTAATTCTTCCTAGTCAAGAGCATGTGATGAATTTCCATTTATTAGTGTCCTCTTGAATTTCTTTTATGAGTGTCCTGTAGTTTTCAGGGTATAGGTCTTTCACTTCCTTGGTTAGGTTTATTCCTAGGTATTTTGTAAGCATTACTTTTAAAAGGATAGTTGGATACAAAATGTGCTTTTATGATATTTCCCAAAATGTTTTAGAAATAAGGGTGGAGAGGAGAACTGGCCCATTAAATATTCAGAAAGAAAAAATGGGGGGTTTCTGAAAATGGAGAGTACTGCCAAATGGGTATGATTGGTTTTTGCTGTGATTCTCTCTCCTTGCTACCAACCTCCAAGGGAGCCTTGTTTTGGATCAGCTTCTTGAACTGAGGAATGGCCAACTTGTCTGGGCATTTCTTTGTAGAGGTATTTGAGAACTCTGTAAAAATGAGGTTTTTCCTTAAGCCTCTCATACTGATTATGATTGATTATACCATCAATTGCCTTAACGTTTTTTTACCTACTAGTGTGGGGTTTGTTTCAGAGCTTGACATTACTGTAAACTAGCTAGTGAACTGAGGGAAGAGTGCAGGATCTTCAGGACCTGATTAAGAAACAGATCCCATGTGAGCCATAGAAGCACAGTTTATTTTTTTATTAAGGTATCATTGATATACAATCTTATGAAGGTTTTTACAATATTCACCCATATTATCAAGTCCCCCCCCCCACCCCATTGCAGTCACCGTCCATCAACATAGTAAGATGCTGTAGAGTCACTACTTGTCTTCTCCGAGAAGCACAGGTTTTGTAGAAGGTGATGCCTTAGCATCCTTTCTAGTTTGTAGCCTCTGTCCCTATGTCTAAGTGAAAAATCACTGTAACCACCAGTAAATTCAATATTCTTATGTCCCATATATAGAGTTTTGTAAATTAAAATAAGCAATTTTCTTGGTCTGTGAAATCAGGCAATATTGTTTTGTCCTTACAGGAAATAGCACAGATGTTTGTGAGAGTTGGAATGTGTGAACAAGCAGTAGCTGCATTTTTGAAATGCAATCAACCAAAGGCGGCAGTGGATACCTGTGTACATCTCAACCAAGTAAGGAACTGAAAATTCTAGTCACTTATTGAAGGCTGTTGCCAATGGAAGGATTGGAGAGCTTGAGATAAACTTTGTGAAAGGAGTTAGGTGTTCTCTTACTTAGTTGAGGACTGAGAAAATGTTGGCGTTTGCATTTAGTTCTTGAAGTGCACCATTAAGGGTGATGTGCTTACAACTAACTCTGAATGGGAGCTTGAGCAAACATTGTGCTTTTTGTCCATCAAGTTCTTGTCTGGAATTTCATAATTCTCTGCATTTTATTAGGGTTGAGTTTTGTTTCCAAGAAGGACCAGTTAATGGTCATTGCAAGAGGATGGAATTGAGTTACTTCATCAATATTTATTTTGGCAAATCTATTTTCCTTTCTGTTTATAGAAAGACATATATTTGATATTTTTAAGAGCTGGGATTTAAATAAAATTGACGTGCAGAATTGCTGAAATTGTTGACTATTACTTTATTCTTTTCAGTATTTTCTTGAAATATTTTACACAGCTCCATTTGCTTTATAAAAGTAGCTTTTAAATTTAAGTTATCTGATAGGATATTTTCTTAACTGGTATTGCATATTTTGTTTTACTATAAATAAGTTTATCTTTTTCTTCATAGTTTGTGCAAAATTAGAATTATAAGGTTAATATGGATTATAAACTTTGTAGCTTTCCTTTTCAGATGTACTTCTTAAGCAAATCAAAGCCTTAGGTCATTTAATTATTTTGACACCTTTTACTTATAAAACTCACAATTTCTTTGATTGTGATTTTTAAAAACATATACCAGTTTCTTATTTTGATATAGTGTTATTTATTATTATAAACTTAAAGCTTTATTGTGTGAATTTAATGGAGTATGTGACTAAATGCTTGGGCAACTGAGTGGTGCATTTTTTCCTTAGTGGAACAAAGCTGTTGAATTGGCTAAAAGTCATAGTATGAAAGAAATTGGACCCCTGTTAGCGAGGTATGCGTCTCATTTATTGGAAAAGAATAAACCTCTTGATGCCATAGAGCTCTATCGGAAGGCCCATTGCTTTCATGATGCCGCTAAACTGATGTTTAAGGTAATGTAATCATCTTGCTGCGTATTTGGCTTGCTCTAGTTATCAGTGTTTTCTTATATACTAAAGACCAGAGTTTTCCTTTTTTCCTGACAACAAATATTTGTTATAGCAAAAGCCCTCTGGCTTTATTACTACTGTGTGTGTTATCTTAGTCTTATTACCTTTTACTAACAAGGCTATTTATTAATGTTAGCACTTTATTGATACCTTAACTATTGAATATTTATTTGATGCTAAAGTTAACAAAGAGACTTTTCAGGGACCATAAAGTATGAATTCCCTTCACTGGGAATGAAATTCTGTTAATAAAATTTTGAGTCCTTTTAGATGAACAAGTCTTAAAGACATTACATTTTTCATAATATGCATTTGAAAGGAAGATGACTAGTACAGTATTAATGTATGCAAATTGTACATTCTATTCTATTCTATTTTCCCATTTGATGTAAGGGGAAATTTTTCCTCAGAATCAACTGAAGTGAATTTGAATTTCTGAAGGATGTACTATGTTAAAGCATCTTTGCTTTATATTTGGAACATTATTTAAAAAATCTCCTTGTTGTATAAAATACTACCCATTCCATGAAAGCATTCTTCATTCTGACATAGTTATTTAAACACATCTGTTATTTTTCTAAGATTGTTATGAGTTCTAACTCCAAGACCTAAACGCTGCAGAAAGAACTAAGTACTTTTCAGCACAAAGGAAAATATTTATCATAAATAGGTGGTATTTATATTCCATCCTACTGACTTTCTTCCTTTTTTTAGAGAATAAAATTTCAGAATGATTACATTTGTACAAATATAGATTAAGAAATATCTTCCCCCAATTCTTTAAATGTTTAAAGATTGCTGATGAAGAGGCAAAGAAGAGAACTAAACCTTTACGGGTGAAGAAGCTCTATGTACTATCAGCCTTACTTGTAGAGCAATACCATGAACAAATGAAAAATGCCCAACGAGGAAAAGTTAAAGGAAAGAGCTCAGAGGTGCGGAAGAACATTCGGTAACCTTAAATCATTTTAAGTGTTTGAGGAAAAAATTATCAAACTTTTCTTTATGGACAGGCCATTTAGTTTACTTGTTTGCATTTATTTTGAGGAAAAAGAGTGACTGACTTGGAATTAGTACCCAAATTTAGAAATTTATACTTGGAAATATTGAAATTTTTTCTGTGTGGCTAGTCTTTTATCTTTGCTTTAATTCTTTATTCAGTAAATCCTTTCCAATCATTGAATTTAAAAAACTTTCCTCAAATCTTATAAATTATTTTAATATGTAAATGAATCTCTTCTTAACTTAAAGTTTAATAAGTTTTATTTTAAAATTTGATAACCATAGAGAGAATCCTTTCAAAATATATGTATGTCAACTTAACACAATGTACACTTTAAATAACTTACAGTTTCGTCAATTATACCTCAATAAATCTGAAAAAAAAACTTTAATCCTACCAGTTTAACAACATATGAATTATTCTGGTGTTAATTCTGTAACACTAATTTTATAATGCTAAAATCTGCTTATTTATATATTTAAATGTGTAGCTATTTCAGAAGTTGTTCATGTTGCAATGACCGTTGATATGGTTGTGCTGACAAAATGTGGGTCTGTTTACTTGTAGGTCACCTCTGCTTTGGCAGGCTTTCTGGAAGAGGAAATTCTGTCTACAACTAGTCATTTCACAGATAATGCCTGGAGAGGGGCTGAAGCTTATCACTTTTTTATACTTGCACAGAGGCAGCTCTATGAGGGATATGTTGACACTGCATTGAAGACAGGTATTACCTAATATACCTAACATGTCAAAGAGATTATAAATTGCATGTGAAAGGACAGCTCCTTCAATTTGCCCTTGTATTAATTTTAGTAACATGGTTTTCCATGGGTTTATTTTCCTTTGTTTGAGATTTGCCATCTCTTATTTGTTTTGTGCACTGCCCTCTTGGAAGTTCATTTTTTTTTTATATAACAAAAACAATACATACGGCTCACAGAAAAATCGAGGTTTGAGATAAGCAAAAAGAACATTTATAGCATTTACCATTCTGTTTATTCAAAGTTAAACACTTGGTAACTCAGTTGGTATGCATTTGGAGATATATATACACAGGCACAGAGACATATATAATTTTTTGTATTTTTAAGAAAAAACATAATATGTTCTAAAATATTTCCGTATTAGTAGATACCATTTCACTTGTTTGTAATAAAAATCATATTTATGTAACAATTTCAATCAAAGCAGAAAAAAATACAAAGAGAAAGGTAAAATAATAGTATAATCTTATAACCCAGAGATAATCATTTGCCAACATTTGGGTGAACTTCCTTTTAGACGTTTCTCCATGCCTATAAAATTGTATAGTTTTATTTTAAAATATCATACACTATATATTGGTCAGAGGCTTGCTTTTTACCCTCGACAATATATTACAGTTATCTTTCCATGTTGTTAAGTATAGATCTATGTCATCATTTTTATTAACAATGGGACTGTAAATTTTTTTCTAATTGGTTACTAGTTATGCATAGGTATCATTTTTATTTTTATATTATATGTTTATAAATAATCTTCATTTAATTTTAACTGATTAGTGATATAAATTATGTACTGTTTAAAATAATTATATTTATATAATTTATGCACAATTTCTAGACTTACACAGTAAATTAGACCTTTAATGTGAGGTTCTTTGACTACTGGGTGAAGAGATCCATATACTGTAATATTTTTGTTTTTCAGTGACCCTGTAAATTATTGCCTATGAACCTGTGAAATCTGAGGGTGTCTTTCTTGTAATTGAATGAATTTACGTTTTGGTAGATTTCTTTCACTAAACTTTTTTGTAAACACTTGACCCTCAAAACCAGCTTATAGGAGTCTAATTTTAAATAGGTGAACATATTGTTTTAAGTTGTTTTAGAAAATTTCCAGTGTTATTTAACAAGATACTTTTAAGATTGCAAGGTCTAGCAAAGAAAAGGATATAATTTGTTTACAAATCTGATACTAATTCTAAAGAACATTTTAAAGAAATAGATTTTGTCTCTCGTATATAAAAATTGAAAATGTAGCTGTCAGAATTGTCTGAACTGACAACTTAGAGCCTTGTTTAACTTTTTTCTCAAAGTTCTATTGTTTTAATAAAACAAACAAAAAAGCAACAATCTGTTCAGAGAACACAGAGAAAACATGATTTCATACTCCTTTGCTTTATTTTACAAAGAGAAACATGATGTTATCTTGAAAGTCATGACCAACATAGTATAATTTGTTGTTAGATTTTGATTGAAGTATAGTTGATAGGTAACATCATATGATATTAATTAAGTTTTTTCTGGAATTCAGAAATTTGTAACATATTTATATGGAACAAAAGATGTGTGTTTTGACACCAAATTTTCTTATCAGTGTGTATATTTCTATATGACCTAGTCATGTGCATTATTTGGTTGTGGTTGTTTCAAAGGGCCTGAGCTGTTAGCTGGCATTTACAGACCTTTGGAGATCATGCAGCCTACTTCCTCCTACTAGGTGCATCAGTCTCACACTGCTTTTTTTTGAGTTTGTTAAAGTTCATGTAGGTTAAACTAAAACAGCTTAATGTAGATTCTTTGCTATACCTGTTCATATCATGATTCTTTTTCAAAATCCAAATTGTCCTCTTTCCTAGCTCTGCACCTGAGAGACTATGAAGACATTATCCCTGCCATTGAGATATACTCCCTATTAGCACTCTGTGCATGTGCCAGTAGAGCTTTTGGTACTTGTTCAAAAGCTTTTATGAAACTTAAATCTTTAGAAACCCTCAGTTCAGAACAGAAACAGCAGTATGAAGATCTTGCTCTAGAAATATTCACCAAACATACTCCAAAAGATAACAGAAAATTTGAACTGGACAGACTTCTGGAAGGGTAAGCTAATTAATAGATGTCATTTTACTTTATTAGAAACTGGGATTTCTATGTGTATAAGATGTGGTGTAATAAAGCACTAAGTTTTGAAGTAATTTACCTTAACATTACAGCCTATTGTATGAAGTCTTAACAAGCATATTAATGTTTTATTTTTTTATTGTAAGAAAAGTTTTTATTTGAAGTTTACCTTGGAATGTTTTTGTTCCTTGGTTTTTAAAAAATTTTTAAATACAGTTGACCCTTGAACAATACAGGGTTAGGAACACCCCATGTAGTCAAAAATCTGTTTAACTTTTGACTCTCCAAGAACTTAACTACTAATAGCCTACTGCTGATTTTATGGTAGTAAATGATAAATAGATGGGTATTTAGTTCATGGCACACCTAACTTTTTCTTAATTTTTTTGATATTTCTAGGCTATATGGTTCATCTCCAAGTTTTTTCAAATTGTTGCAAATCTCCAAGAAATTTCCCCAATATATTTATTTTAAAAAATTCATGTGTATGTGGACCCCCACAGTTCAGACCCTTGTTGTTCAAAGATCAACTTTAATGAGAAGTTTTAAAGTAAAATTGTTTTTCCTCTTATTCTTACAGAGGGGAAGGGAAACTGCCAACATGTGTTGCCACAGGAAGTCCAATCACTGAGTGTCAGTTCTGGATGTGCAGTGTGTGCAAGCACGCTGTTCTGGCTCAGGAAATCAGTAACTACAACTTCTGTCCTTTATGCCATAGTTCAGTGGAGTAAAGAAATGACAAATTACATATAACTGTAAAATATATGTAGCATATACACATAGCTATAACTCTATATATATTAAGGTTGACTTGCATACATTTTATGAAAATCAACATCATTATTTCATAGTTGTACTTTTAAACAAAACTGTATATATGTTATATATACATAATATCTGTATTTCCTATTTGTCTGTCTATGTCTGTCTACTTATCTGTCTATCTTGTGGTTGGTTATATAATACTGTGGAAATATTCCAAATAAGAAATTTTTTCTTACAGTGTCAAGGTTTCTAATTCATTAAAAAATTTTGGTGCAGGGTAGAGAAGAGGGAAGCATGGGAATGGGGCAAAGTAGAAGGTAGGGCACTGGCATAACCTGTTTTAGAAGGTTGTTAAACAATTGTAATATTGAAGTGATCTCTATTATAGCTAGCTGTATTTAATGAAATAAATATTGATTATCTTTTATAGTTTATATTCAGAAGTAAGGAGAAGCATTTCAAGGCTTTTTCAAATAATTTGAATTGTTTCTAATACCTTTATTTTTTATATAGTTTCCTTTTTATCTACCCCTTTAATCTCATCTAAGGGATGGCATTTAGCATTTACTCTTTATGATACTGCACAGAAAACTTGGCTCTATTTGTAATGATATAGATTTATACAGAAACATCCATTTTGTAGTTAGTTTCAGTTGAAACATTGTCATTAAGCCAGACCCTTCATTTAAACAACTCTCAGGCTGAAGGCAGTTATTCTTCCTCAAGATATGTTTATTTTGACTTATGATTAATTAAAAGAAAACATTATAATCAGTAATGGGTAACCTCTTACCTGTTTTATATTGCTAATAATGTTCATCATTTATTTCTTCACTTAGGACTCCTCATTTTGTGGCTGCAGACCAGACTCTAGCACTATTTTATCAAGGTTATTTGCTGAGTCTGGCTGATGTTTAGTAGAGGCAGTGGATAAAGAGGAATATACACCATTGCTAGTGTGGTATTGCTAGTAACACATGGCTGTGATACTAGGTCAATCAACTCTCTCAATGTGATGTTTCTGGCCTTTTACAGAGAAAGTGAAGCCTGTTGCCCGTTAAGAATAGTGAACTATGAGAAGAGGTTTAGAGCCTAGATGAGCTTACTATAGAGGGCTCATGTGCCTAATCAGAATGAAAAGACCAGAAGTCTTAGAAGTGTCTGTGGTCATGTGCCTTGTGGGAAGTTACCTTGATACAATGGTAGCCTCCAAATACACTTCTAAGCAAGCCATTCCAGAGGTCAATGAACAGAAAGGGTTACAAACCAAATGGGAACACTCAAGTCACATGCTTTACTGAATCAATCTGGAATACACAGTGAGGAGCAAGGGGAAGATGATCGGGCAGATAGGGTACAAGTAGGGTAGAAAGATGACAGTACCTGAATCCTGAGTTATATACTGTTCTAATGTCCTCTCGCTCTGCCTCGTCAGCCAACACCCCCGGCCCCCGACCCCACAATAGTGTGGGGAAGGGGACCAGAGTTGAGGTTTAAGCGGGGGACCCAATCAGATGGAATGTGCCCGAGGCCAGTGATGCACACTTTGTCTAAAGAAGAGGCCCTGGGGCAAGTACACCTGGCTGCAGCTGTTAGTTCCAATTTGCCTGTTGAGCAGTAATGGATTCAATTCTATTTCTTGGGTAGGGGATTGGCCAGAATAAGTATCAGGATGGGCAGTTGAATCAAGGCCTCACACCTATTGAGCACTTTATAGGTTTCATGCATATTTAGTGTGTCATGAATAATTAGTGCCTTGGTTGTCTTTTATATTTTTAGTGCCTCATCCATTTTAGGTATGGTCACACATATATGCTCCATTTACTTTGTCAATGTGCCTCGTAAGTTACTTAACACAATGAATTTCATCTGCCTCATTTGTTTTCTTCTATGACAGAATAGAATATTTCCTAAACCAGGAAATAACATCCTAACAAAAACATCAGCCCTAAGGAATATATCTCCTGTTGAACTTAATTACATCATTCTACCAGACATTATATTTTCAGGATGAAACTATTTTCTGCTTCATCAGTGAAAAGAGAAATTTTTCAGGGACATAGGCTGAAGATTTTAGGGACATAGTTACCTCAGAACTATATGGTCAGAGTTGTGATTCTTGGTCTATGTTCTAATGCCTGAGTATCTCTTCTTTCCCTGTTTCCCATCCCAGGGATCAGCTCAGAACTCAAAGTTAGATTGTCATTCATCTAGAACTTCCTATGACTTGCTGACTACACTTCCATCTGCCTCAGTTCCACAATTAGCTGTTGGCTTCTTAGGCCTTTCCTAACATGTCTTTTGGGAACTCTCTTTTGGAGCTTTCTTGTTTGATGCTAACTCCATTCCACCTGAGCCCTAGAATTTTCCTCCAACTAATTATTTCAGATAGATCCTGAGTTGCTCTCACTACTTCTTATTCAGTTTAATCCAGATAGTAAAATCTCTAAAAACAACTTCATACTTTGTAGACCTAATTATTCCATATATGTATACTTGTACATACACATACATGTATATACACTTATACACACACACACACACACACACACACACACACACACACATATATATATAGACACCTCTTTTCAACTATTGTAAACATCTTTGACTGCTTGGGAGTTATATCTGTGAGTTTTAGTGATTTACCATAATGTCTTAGAGGCCTTTATCTTGCTTGAAAATGGTACTGTAGAAAGACCCACACTAGGAGTTGACCCAGTTGGTTTTTTTCAACATGAAGGAAATTTCAGGATAATAACACCAACTAAGTCTCTCCTGATGAAGGGGCAAAGAGAAGCAGAACTGTCTATGTAGAACAAATACTTAGAAGTTAGATAGACAGAATGAGGCAGTGTATTGAAAACATTACATTGAAACACTTATTTGGTTTCTTCTTGTAATAAACATGAACTGGCTTTAAGTAATGCTGAGTTCTTTGTCATAAAACTTGGCCTGAGTTAAGTTTCAGAGTATTAATGTGATGGAACTGACTGATAAAGCTATTCTTGCAAGCAATGTGTCTTACAACCAACATACCTTGTTAACCTGCTATCATGCACAAATGCTAATTTTATTATACATTTTTTTCTAAAATATTTTGAAATGACCTTTTTGTATTCCAGGCGCTGAGATTTTAGGTTTTCTGTAGGATTAAGCAAAAATAAATATGAAAATAATAAATATTGAAGTAAAGATGACTTGTTTTTATACTGTTTCCTTTATCTAAAACTTATGGATAACTTGGTATGTTTTGTTTTGATTTCAATGTTTTGGTGGGAGTTGGTTAGTTGGGGCTTCAGCGTGGATAAGGGGAGAAAGGGACAGGAGGTACAATAGATGTACAATATTACTTTTGCTACCAGACAGAAAAAACAACTTACAAAGGTACTAGGCAGATGTCAGATGATGGGGTTGCAGTGAATGAATTACTTCTTAGAGGTCACAGACGTTTAGAAATGGGGGAAAAATTATGTTACCAGACTATTAAGAGAAAATCAAGAGTACTTATGTGGTGATGTTCTAGCTCCAAGATACTGCTGAATTTCTAAAATGAAAATAGCAATATTATATTGCCCCCTACTGTCTACTCTTATGATTATTTTCTCAATTCATTTGTTAGAAATTAACATTTATTAAATATGTAAGTTAACATGTCTATGGTAGAAAATTTCAAAAGTACATAAAGAGCATAGATAAAAAAGTAAAGAGACTCTTAACCTCTTTAAAAATAAAAGGCATTAATTTATATTTTAGTTTAATTTAGGAGGAAAAATAGGTGAAACTGAAGAAATTGCTGTTTTCTTCATATCAAGAGCTATTCTTAACAGTTTTTTCTAAAATCAAAAGAAAAAGTAGACATAGAAGGTTAGAGTGGCTCTTACTTAACTACTGCATACCTTGTTTTATTATACTTAATTGTACTTCACAAATAATGTGTTTTTTACAAATTGAAGGTTTGTGGTAACCCTGCAGTAATAAAGTCTATCAATGCCATTTTTCCAACAGCACTTGCTCATTTTGTCTACGTCACATTTTGGTAATCCTTCAATATTTCAAACTTTTTCATTATTACTGTATATGTTATGGTGATCTGTGATCAGTGATTACAACTCGCTGAAAGCTCAGATGATGGTGTTTTTAGCAATAAAGTATTTTTAAATTAAGGTTATGTATATATTTTTTAGACATGCTATTGCATACTTAACAGACTATAGTGTAGTGTAAACATAACATATATACTGGGAAAGCAAAAATTAATTTGACTTGCTTTATTGCAATATTCACTTATTGTGGTGGTCTAGAACCAAACCCATGATATTTCAAAGGTATGACTATACTCATTTCTTATTTAAGTTTTAATTTCTAGTTAGTAAAATTTAGAGAAAAATTAGATACCGCTACACATCTACTATAATAACTAAAATCAAAACTGACAAGTGTTGGTGAGGATATGGAGCAACTGAAACCCTTACTCGTTGGAAATGCAAAATAGTATACTGACTCTGGAAAAGTTGTGTTCTAGAAGTATATATATATATCTGTACTTGAACTGCTCCGGTCAGTGAAAAGGAAGCTTTACGGAGGCCCCAGGCCATGAGGATGTGAGGAGTGTGCTCTGTGGGGGAAGAAGCCTGTGGAGGTACTTTACTTGACTTTCTTCTTGGGGCACACTTTATGTGTCAGTTGACAATATGGGGTTGCAGGTGAGCATTAACAACTTTGGCAGGTCATCTCATTGCAGTTTTATTTTTGGGTGAGCTGGCAGAGGGAAGGCTTGTCAATGCCACCATACAGGCGAAGAAGCACCAAGTACAGGTGGGCTTTGGAAGACAGGCACGAGACATAGAGGGCCTGCAACTGAGCCGGACTCGAGCACCACAGTCACAGGGCAGGGCCCTCCAGTGTCCTGTAGAGTCAGACTTTCACAAATGTAATGGAGACACCAAGTCAGAATCCCTTGTGTGCCCTATGAGTAGGTGGACACACAAGCCTGGCCTGCACCACCGAACCTCTATTACTGCATTTCCCACTCTTATCAGATGCATGATTTGTCGATATTTTCTCCCATTCTCTGGATTGTCTTTTACTGTGTTGATAGTCTTCTGATACACAACAGTTTTTAAGTTTAATGAAATTCAATTTGTCAAGAATTTATTTTCTGTGCATTTGGTATCATATCCAAGAAATTGACAAATCCAATGTTGTTAAGATTTTGCCTAAGAATTTTATATTTTTAGCCTTTAATTTAGTTTTTAAAATCCACTTTGAGTTAATTTTTTATATGGTGTTTAGGTTCAACTTTTCCATGTGGTCAGCCAGTTTTTCAGTAATATTTATTGAAAAGACTTTGCCAATATAAGTTTTGATTACTGTAACTCTTGTAAGTTTCAAAATCAGGAAGTAAGTCTTCCAACTTTGTTCTTTCAAGATTCTTTTGGATATTTGGGATTCCTTGAATTCCAGGTGAATTTTAGGATGTATTTTTCTATTTCTGTGAAAATACTGTTGTGATTTGGTAAGAATTCCATTGAATCTGTAGATCGCTTTAGCATGAACATGGGCTGTCTTTCCATTTATGTCTAATTTCTTTCAGCAGTGTTTTGTAGTTTTCATGGTACAAGTCTTTCACCTCCTTGGTTGATGCTATTGTAAATGGAATTGCTTTCTAAATCTTAGGTTGTTCATTTTACATTATTTTTAGTTTCATTAGACATACTGTACTTTATTTTCTGGGCTTCCCCTGTGGCATTAACAGTCAGGGAATGTAAACTAACATCAACAGATCATAAACTGTCAGTAAAAGTAATACTTAATCATTAATACTATTCCAGAGGTTCCAAAAGGACAAGAAGTTTGCAATCTATAGGATCTTGGGAGATAATAAATGGTAGTGTGTGAATTCTGACTCAGAACCGTGAGACAACTAAATTCATGGGATTTCAACACAAGCTGTCTGAGGTAACCACAGCCTACTCAGGGTGTCTTCTACGGGTGTGTTGTCACGGTGGACGCTGGAGCCCGAAAGGTGCCACAATAAACCCGCTTGCCCATTAGCCATTTATAAAACAAACCAAGGTTTCTTCCGCTTCCGGCAGTCAGGCGCCCAGCCCTCCAATTCTCTGTTAACAAAGGGCAAGTTCCTCGGAACACCAGCCCATAGACTTGAAGTCAGTTTGGGACCGTGGATCTACTGCTTTTCTGGGAGACGAAGCAAGCGGGACCAACATTAAGAACAACACTTCTCAAGAGTCTTCAGTTTTCCCGGACGCCAGGGCACTTCACCTGCAGCGCTTCATTGATCTCGCGAGACGATGGGTCCTCGGAAGGTACAAACTTCCCCCTTTGCTACTGCCGAGACTTTGCTGTCAGGTTAAATTCCAGAGTACGGAAGTAGCGGAAGTGGTGCCGCCTCTAATTTTTCGGAGGACAACCGCCCTTCTGCACGGAAAGCTAGGCCTCCGACCGCAATGGAAGGGCAGCAGGGGCAACAAAGCCACGCGACCCTAACACTCGCCCACGATTATTTCAAGAAGTGTGAATACGTGGAAGCAGAGGCGCTCTACTCCGCTTATATTCGCCAGTGCGTCTGTGCAACCTCGGCGGGAGCGGCGTTCGGGAGGTAACTATCGCGAGAATTGGGTGCAGCCGTGTCTAGGCGAGGTGCGGGCCGGGTCGTCTGGGTCCTTGCTCAGCAGTTTGGGTTCAGCGCCACCGAGGGCGGAGCTGGCAGGTGTTCGTCGTCCCTCGGCTCGTGCCTCCGGCGCAGCGGCTGCTTTTCACCCGGCGTCTCTCTTCCCCGTTACTCCCTTTCTGATCCAGAGACTTAGAGGAGGTAGGGCGTTCCCACCTGTCATTTTAACAGGTGGGATCAGCGAGACCTGGTGAGGGCGAGGTGACACGGCCGGGCGTGCCACGCTAGCACACTCGGCGACTCCATCCACAGTGTCACGGCAAGGGTGTTTTGTTTTGAAAGAAAAAAACAATTTAAGTGGAAAATGGTGTAATGAACCTACAGGTAACCACTCGGTTTAAGCACTTTCATTTACCCAGTCTTTCGTGGGTGTTTGAAATGATTTTGCAAATACTAAGGATTCTTAAGAAACAAGCACAGTATCACTAAGGATTCTTAAGAAACAAGCACAGTATCATTATTATCACATAATTCTTTAATTAATCAAATGCTTCATCAGTGTAGCAGCATACACGACTGATCAGTAAAGGTTTTTGGTTTGGTTGGTTTGTGTTTGGCAGTTGGTTCAAGTCAGGATGCACAGCAGGTCTCTCCATCTATGGAACTCCCCTTTTTTTCCCTTGCCTTTTTTTTTTGTTGTTGAGGAAACCCAGTCATGTGTCTTGAGAGTTCTCCATATTTTGGATTCGCTGAATCCCTTATGTCATTTAATATGGTCATCTGTCTCCTACATTCTTTTTGAGTTGGTAGTTAAATCATAAGGTTTGATCCAGTTCAGATTCAGTGTTAGGGCAAGAATGCACAGGTGGTGTGCATTTCCCTCAGAAAGCATGTAATGCTTTTCTTTTTGTGATGTTAGCTTAGCAACCTCACTTGCAAATACCCAAAGCGTCTTGGGTCTACGCCTTGCTGTGTAGCATTTGGTGTTACTCCAAGTCCTTTTTGCCTTTGTTCTTAGTGGTGTGGAGTGGACCACTTGAGAAAAGAACGAGCAGAGAGGGGTTGAATGAACAGCTTTTTTGACAGTTTTGACTTTACCTGCACCATCACCCTCCTTTTCTCCTTCAGGATTTGTTTTTTTTTCAGCAGGACACTTGCTTGTCTTTTCTTTTAGGCTTAAGATTCTTCTGTTTGTTAAATTCATATGAAATTAAACCAGAAAAATGAAATTGCTTTCTCATTTTAATGATACACCAGAAAAATAGCTAATAGAAGTATCTGAACAGGTAATAGGATGGTACCACCATGACGCCCCACCTCCACAAAAGAAAAGATTAGTAAACATAGAAAATGGAGTTTTCTATTCTTGTTTGAAATTCTAAAAATAGATTATCTAGTAGATTTCAAAGAGTATTCATCAGCTGAAAGGTATAGTGGTACCATGTAGTCTTGTTACACTCTTCTTCCTTTGCATATCCCAGCCTAAGAGCACAAATGTGTATCTCTGGCAAATGTAGTTTCTGCCCCTTACTGGCGAAGGAAAGAAAATCTGCCATGGTTTAGTGAAAGGTTCCTCAGCATGCCTGAATGAAACCCTTGTTTCCTTACAGTTCTGAAATTCTTAGAGGACCTCATGGATTTAAACTGAATTGTGTCATTTCAACTTTTTTACCTAAATATATCATTTGGAGTTTGAATTTACTTTTAAAATAATGGTTCACTGAATCATATTGAAACAGGATTTGCAATCTTTGCATGCCTGTCACTCTGAATAGTCTTTAACATTTTATTTATTTTTTATTTATTTATTTATTTATTTTTTTGAGAGGGCATCTCTCATATTTATTGATCAAATGGTTGTTAACAACAATAAAATTCAGTATAGGGGGGTCAATGCTCAATGTACAATCATTAATCCATCTCAAGCCTAATTCTCGTCAGTCTCCAATCTTCTGAAGCATAACGAACAAGTTCTTACATGGTGAACGAATTCTTACAGAGTGAATAAATTCTTACATGGTGAACAGTACAAGGGCATTCATCACAGAAACTTTCGGTTTTGATCATGCAATATGACCTATAAACCATCAGGTCAAATATGAATATTCATTTGATTTTTGTACTTGATTTATATGTTGATCCCACATTTCTCCTATTATTATTATTATTTTTATTTTTAATAAAATGCTGAAGTGGTAGGTAGATGCAAGATAAAGGTAGAAAACATAGTTTAGTGCTGTAAGAAGGCAAATGTAGATGATCAGATGATCAGGTGTGTGCCTATGGACTAAGTATTAATCCAGGCTAGACAAGGGCAGCAAGACATCCACGGATGCAGAAGATTTCTCTCAAAGCAGGGGGGGTGAGGTTCTGAGCCTCACCTCTGTTGATCCCCAAATTCTCACCTGATGGCCCCCCTGCGACTGTGCCTGTCTTAGGTTGTTCCTCCCTTGAGGAATCTTACCCGTCTCTGGCTAACCAGTCATCTTCCGGGGCCATACAGGGAAATGTAAAGTTGGTAAGTGAGAGAGAAGCCATATTGTTTGCAAAGGTTAGCTTTTTACTTCTTTGCAGATTTATGCCCTGTGGCTTCTATGCCCAGCACTTGTCTCGAGGTATCTTTACCACCTGGAGGAATTATGATACTCGGTAAATTCGATATGAGGCACGAATTCTATTTAAGGGTTGTAATTAGGAAGGAAGAAGAAAAGCTACAGAGGTAGCATATGGAAGAAAACATGGGAGGATTGATTATTTCTTTGACATATCTTCTTGTAAGTACCTTAAGCATGTATAGGTTTTAAACTACCAACTAACTTGCGCTCACATATTAACATAATAGGAATACGGTGACATAAACAAAGCAAATCTATAATTACCAGCCATCTCCAGTGAAGCCAAGAAAACCATTTAGGCACCCTAGGCATTTGTGAAAATTTATCTATGATATGATGGATATTTTCCAACTGTACTTGAACCATCAGACAAATTAAAGCAGCCCATTTCTGGGATCTGTTCACATCCCATATGTTCTTTTAACCATAGATAGTCTATAGTCATGAGATTTTGGGGTGCTACAACTTGCACCCCTCCCAACTCCTGGTTGAGTTCCAACAGTACAGATCCAGTCAAATTCGTTGTCTCACTGTATGCACATGCCAGCCTAGACATCTCCCTCCTCCTTCTTATGGCAAGTCCAGGAGACGGTGGGCTGGATGCAGCCACAACCGCAGCATCGTCCGGATCCCTGTGGAGGCTTTTTGATGATCATCCCCCGGCACGAGTCCTCCAGAGAGTGCTGATGCCGGAAGCTCCTCCTCATATCGTATCTTAGTTCATTTTCTGGGTATCCAAGCTAGGCCTTGATCTTCTGCGTAGAAACAAACAGACCCTTTGCCCACACTTTGACATGCCCTCTATACCACTGTGCAGAACTCATTGGAGGTCAGCACACAGTAACTGCTTTTTTTTTTTTTTTTAATTAAGAGAAAGGAATATTATCAGAAAAGAGTACCTCCATAGCTGATCATCTGACACCCTTTAAGTGATCAACATTAAGGATATTTAAAGCATGCGTTGATCTTTGATTTACCAATAGTTTTATCCTGTTAAGGAGTAATCCCCCTTTTCTTTCTTTCTTTCTTTTTTTTTTTAAATTTTTAATCTACACTTACCTGAAGAATACTATGTTTACTATGCTCTCCCCTATATCAGGTCCCCCCTAACAACCACATTACGGTTACTGTCCATCAGCTTAGCAAAATGTGGTAGAGTCACTACTTGTCCTCTCTGTGTTGTGCAGCCCACCCTCCCCTTTCTCCCTCCCCCCCATGCATGCTAATCTTAATACCCCCCTTCTTCTTCCCCCCCCTTATCCCTCCCTGCCCACCCATCCTCCCCAGTTCCTTTCCCTTTGGTACCTGTTAGTCCATTTTTGGGTTCTGTAATTCTGCTGCTGTTTTGTTCCTTCAGTTTTTCCTTTGTTCCTATACTCCTCAGATGAGTGAAATCATTTGGTATTTCTCTTTCTCCGCTTGGCTTATTTCACTGAGCATAATACTCTCCAGCTCCATCCATGTTGCTGCAAATGGTTGGATTTTTCCACTTCTTATGGCTGAGTAGTATTCCATTGTGTATATGTACCACATCTTCTTTATCCATTCATCTACCGATGGACATTTAGGTTGCTTCCAATTCTTGGCTATTGTAAATAGTGCTGCGATAAACATAGGAGTGCATCTGTCTTTCTCAAACTTGATTGCTGCGTTCTTAGGGTAAATTCCTAGGAGTGGAATTCCTGGGTCAAATGGTAGGTCTGTTTTGAGCATTTTGATGCACCTCCATACTGCTTTCCACAATGGTTGAACTAATTTACATTCCCACCAGCAGTGTAGGAGGGTTCCCCTTTCTCCACAGCCTCGCCAACATTTGTTGTTGTTTGTCTTTTGGATGGCAGCTATCCTTACTGGTGTGAGGTGATACCTCATTGTAGTTTTAATTTGCATTTCTCTGATAATTAGCGATGTGGAGCATCTTTTCATGTGTCTCTTGGCCATCTGTATTTCTTTTTTGGAGAACTGTCTGTTCAGTTCCTCTGCCCATTTTTTAATTGGGTTATTTGTTTTTTGTTTGTTGAGGCGTGTGAGCTCTTTATATATTCTGGACGTCAAGCCTTTATCAGATCTGTCATTTTCAAATATATTCTCCCATACTGTAGGGTTCCTTTTTGTTCTATTGATGGTGTCTTTCGCTGTACAGAAGCTTTTCAGCTTAATGTAGTCCCACTTGCTCATTTTTGCTGTTGTTTTCCTTGCCCGGGGAGATATGTTCAAGAAGAGATCACTCATGTTTATGTCTAAGAGGTTTTTGCCTATGTTTTTTTCCAAGAGTTTAATGGTTTCGTGACTTACATTCAGGTCTTTGATCCATTTTGAGTTTACCTTTGTATATGGGGTTAGACAATGGTCCAGTTTCATTCTCCTACATGTAGCTGTCCAGTTTTGCCAGCACCATCTGTTGAAGAGACTGTCATTTTGCCATTGTATGTCCATGGCTCCTTTATCAAATATTAATTGACCATATATGTTTGGGTTAATTTCTGGGGTCTCTAATCTGTTCCACTGGTCTGTGGCTCTGTTCTTGTGCCAGTACCAAATTGTCTTGATTACTATGGCTTTGTAGTAGAGCTTGAAGTTGGGGAGTGAGATCCCCCCTACTTTATTCTTCTTTTTCAGGATTGCTTTGGCTATTCGGGGTCTTTGGTGTTTCCATATGAATTTTTGAATTATTTGTTCCAATTCATTGAAGAATGTTGCTGGTAATTTGAGAGGGATTGCATCAAATTTGTATATTGCTTTCGGCAGGATGGCCATTTTGACGATATTAATTCTTCCTAGCCATGAGCATGGGATGAGTTTCCATTTATTAGTGTCCCCTTTAATTTCTCTTAAGAGTGACTTGTAGTTTTCAGAGTATAAGTCTTTCACTTCCTTGGTTAGGTTTATTCCTAGGTATTTTATTCTTTTTGATGCAATGGTGAATGGAATTGTTTTCCTGATTTCTCTTTCTATTGATTCGTTGTTAGTGTATAGGAAAGCTACAGATTTCTGTGTGTTGATTTTGTATCCTGCAACTTTGCTGTATTCCGATATCAGTTCTAGTAGTTTTGGAGTGGAGTCTTTAGGGTTTTTTATGTACAGTATCATATCATCTGCAAATAGTGACAGTTTAACTTCTTCTTTACCAATCTGGATTCCTTGTATTTCTTTGTTTTGTCTGATTGCCGTGGCTAGGACCTCCAGTACTATGTTAAATAACAGTGGGGAGAGTGGGCATCCCTGTCTGGTTCCCGATCTCAGTGGAAATGCTTTCAGCTTCTCGCTGTTCAGTATAATGCTGGCTGTGGGTTTATCATATATGGCCTTTATTATGTTGAGGTACTTGCCCTCTATTCCCATTTTGCTGAGAGTTTTTATCATGAATGGATGTTGAATTTTGTCAAATGCTTTTTCAGCATCTATGGAGATGATCATGTGGTTTTTGTCTTTCTTTTTGTTGATGTGGTGGATGATGTTGATGGATTTTCGAATGTTGTACCATCCTTGCATCCCTGGGATGAACCCCACTTGGTCATGGTGTATGATCCTTTTGATATACTGTTGAATTCTGTTTGCTAATATTTTATTGAGTATTTTTGCATCTACATTCATCAGGGATATTGGTCTGTAATTTTCTTTTTTGGTGGGGTCTTTTCCTGGTTTTGGTATTAGGGTGATGTTGGCTTCATAGAATGAGTTTGGGAGTATTCCCTCTTCTTCTATTTTGTGGAACACTTTAAGGAGAATGGGTATTATGTCTTCTCTGTGTGTCTGATAAAATTCCGAGGTAAATCCGTCCGGCCCCGGGGTTTTGTTCTTGGGTAGTTTTTTGATTACTGTTTCAATTTCTTTGCTTGTAATTGGTTTGTTTAACTTTTGTGTTTCTTCCTTGGTCAGTCTTGGGAGGTTGTATTTTTCTAGGAAGTTGTCCATTTCTTCTAGGTTTTCCAGCTTGTTGGCATATAGGTTTTCATAGTAGTCTTTAATAATTCTTTGTATTTCTGTGGAGTCTGTCGTGATTTTTCCATTCTCATTTCTGATTATGTTGATTTGTGTTGACTCTCTTTTTCTCTTAATAAGTTGGGCTAGAGGCTTATCTATTTTGTTTATTTTCTCAAAGAACCAGCTCTTGGTTTCGTTGATTTTTGCTATTGTTTTATTCTTCTCAATTTTGTTTATTTCTTCTCTGATCTTTATTATGTCCCTCCTTCTGCTGACTTTAGGCCTCATTTGTTCTTCTTTTTCCAGTTTTAATAATTGTGATGTTAGACTATTCATTTGGGATTGTTCTTCCTTCTTCAAGTGTGCCTGGATTGCTATATACTTTCCTCTTAAGACTGCTTTCGCTGCATCCCACAGAAGTTGGGGCTTAGTGTTGTTGTTGTCATTTGTTTCTATATATTCCTTGATCTCTATTTTGATTTGTTCATTGATCCATTGATTATTTAGTAGCATGTTGTTAAGCCTCCATGTGTTTGTGAGCCTTTTTGTTTTCTTTGTAGAATTTATTTCTACTTTCATACCTTTGTGGTCTGAAAAATTGGTTGGTAGAATTTCAATATTGTGGAATTTACTGAGGCTCTTTTTGTGAGCTAGTATGTGGTCTATTCTGGAGAATGTTCCATGTGCACTTGAGAAGAATGTATATCCTGTTGCTTTTGGATGTAAAGTTCTATAGATGTCTATTAGGTCCATCTGTTCTAGTGTGTTGTTCAGTGCCTGTGTGTCTTTACTTATTTTCTGCCCGGTGGATCTATCCTTTGGGGTGAGTGGTGTGTTGAAGTCTCCTACAATGAATGCATTGCAGTCTATTTCCCTCTTTAGTTCTGTTAGTATTTGCTTCACATATGCTGGTGCTCCTGTATTGGGTGCATATATATTTAGAATGGTTATATCCTCTTGTTGGACTAAGCCCTTTATCATTATGTAGTGGCCTTCTTTATCTCTTGTTACTTTCTTTGTTTTGAAGTCTATTTTGTCTGATATTAGTACTGCAACCCCTGCTTTCTTCTCACTGTTGTTTGCCTGAAATATGTTTTTCCATCCCTTGACTTTTAGTCTATGCTTATCTTTGGGTTTAAGGTGAGTTTCTTGTAAGCAGCATATAGATGGGTCTTGCTTTTTTATCCATTCTATTACTCTATGTCTTTTGATTGGTGCATTAAGTCCATTTACATTTAGGGTGACTATTGAAAGATATGTACTTATTGCCATTGCAGGCTTTAGATTCGTGGTTACCAAAGGTTCAAGGTTAGCTTCTTTAGTATCTTACTGCCTAACTTAGCTCGCTTATTGAGCTGTTATATACACTGTCTGGAGAGTCTTTTCTTCTCTCCCTTCTTATTCCTCCTCCTCCATTCTTCATATGTTGTGTGTTTTGTTCTGTGCTCTTTTTAGGGGTGCTTCCATCTAGAGCAGTCCCTGTAGGATGCCCTGTAGAGGTGGTTTGTGGGAAGCAAATTCCCTCAGCTTTTGCTTGTCTGGGAATTGTTTGATCCCACCATCATATTTAAATGATAGTCGTGCTGGATACAGTATCCTTGGTTCAAGGCCCTTCTGTTTCATTGCATTAAGTATATCATGCCATTCTCTTCTGGCCTGTAGGGTTTCTGTCGAGAAGTCTGATGTTAGCCTGATTGGTTTTCCTTTATAGGTGACCTTTTTCTCTCTAGCTGCCTTTAAAACTCTTTCCTTGTCCTTGATCCTTGCCATTTTAATTATTATGTGTCTTGGTGTTGTCCTCCTTGGATCCTTTCTGTTGGGGGTTCTGTATAATTCCATGGTCTGTTCGATTATTTCCTCCCCCAGTTTGGGGAAGTTTTCAGCAATTATTTCTTCAAAGACACTTTCTATCCCTTTTCCTCTTTCTTCCTCTTCTGGTATCCCTATAATACGAATGTTTTTCCTTTTGTATTGGTCACATATTTCTCTTAGTGTTGTTTCATTCCTGGAGATCCTTTTATCTCTCTCTCTGTCAGCTTCTATACGTTCCTGTTCTCTGGCTTCTATTCCTTCAATGGCCTCTTGCATCTTATCCATTCTGCTTATAAATCCTTCCAGGGATTGTTTCACTTCTGTGATCTCTTTCCTGACATCTGTGATCTCCTTCCGGACTTCATCCCACTGCTCTTGCATTTTTCTCTGCATCTCATCCCACTGCTCTTGCATTTTTCTCTGCATCTCATCCCATTGCTCTTGCATTTTTTTCTGCATCTCTGTCAGCATGTTCATGATTTTTATTTTGAATTCTTTTTCAGGAGGACTAGTTAGGTCTGTCTCCTTCTCAGGTGTTGTCTCTGTGATCTTTGTCTGCCTGTAGTTTTGCCTTTTCATGGTGATAGAGATAGTTTGCAGAGCTGGTACAAGTGACCGCTGGAAGAGCTTCCCTTCTTGTTGGTTTGTAGCCTTTTCCTGGGAGAATAGCGACCTCTAGTGGCTTGTGCTGGGCAGCTGTGCGCAGACAGGGCTTCTGCTTCCTGCCCAGTTGCTTTGGGGTTTGTCTCCGCTGTTGCTGTGGGCTTGGCCTGGCTGGGGCTGTTCCTCCAAAATGGTGGAGCCCCGTTGGAGGGGGAGCAGCCAGGAGACTATTTATCTCCGTAAGGGGCCTCTGTGCTCCCTGCTGCCCAGGGGGTTAGAGTGCCCAGAGATCCCCAGATTCCCTGCTTCTGGTCTAAGTGACCTGTCCTGCCCCTTTAAGATTTCCAAAAAGCACTCTCCAAACCAAAACAACAACAGCAACAATGAGAGAGGGAACAGAAAGAAAGAGAAAAAAAAAAGGAAAAAAAAGGAAAAAACAAGCGATTTTTTTTTTTTTTTTTTGTCCTCAGGTGCCCGTCCCAGGCACCCGCTCACTGGTCCTGCTGCCCTGTCTCCCTAGCACCAGGGTCCCTGTCCTTTCAAGGCTTCCAAAAAGCACCCACCCACCGGTCCCGCAGGGAAGGAACGCTCAATATTCTTTGTCCTCAGGCACTGGTCCCACGCACCCGCTCACCAGTCCCGCCGCCCTGCCTCCCTAGCACCGGGGTCCCTGTCCCTTCAAGGCTTCCAAAAAGCACTCGGCAAAAAGAGAGAAAAAAAAGGGGAAAAACGCGCGATTTCTTCCGTCCTCAGGTGCCGGTCTCAGGCACCCACCCACCGGTCCCACAGGGAAAAATGCGGGATATTCTTTGTCCTCAGGTGCCGGTCCCAGGCACCCGCTCACCAGTCCCGCCGCCCTGCCTCCCTAGCACCGGGGTCCCTGTCCCTTTTAGGCTTCCAAAAAGCACTCGCAGAAAAGAGAAAAAAAAAAGGGGAAAAACGCGCGATTTCCTCTGTCCTCAAGTGCCGGTCTCAGGCACCCGCCCACCGGTCCCGCAGGGAAAAACGGGGGATATTCTTTGTCCTCAGGCGCCGGTCCCAGCCACCCGCTCACCAGTCCCGCCACCGTGCCTCCCTAGCACTGGGGTCCCCGTCCCTTCAAGGCTTCCAAAAAGCGCTCGCCAAAAAGAGAAAAAAAAAAAAAAAAAGGGGAAAAACGCGCGACCTCCTCCGTCCTCAGGCACCGGTCTCAGGCACCCGCCCCCAGGTCTTGCAGGGAGAAACGCGGGATATTCTTTGTCCTCCGGCGCCGTTCCCAGGCACCTCCTCACCGGTCCCGCCACCCTGCCTCCCCAGCAACGGGGGCCCGTCCCTCTAAGGCTTCCAAAAAGCGCTCGCCAAAAAAAAAAAAAAAAAAAACCGCTCCGGTTTCTCTCCACCCGCCGGGAGCCGGGGGGAGGGGCGCTCGGGTCCCGCCGGGCTGGGGCTTGTATCTTACCCCCTTCACAAGGCGCTGGGTTCTTGCAGGTGTGGATGTGGTCTGGATGTTGTCCTGTGTCCTGTGGTCTCTATTTTAGGAAGATTTTTCTTTGTTATATTTTCATAGCTCTATGTGTTTTTGGGAGGAGATTTCCACTGCTCTACTCACGCCGCCATCTTGGCTCCGCCCTCAACATTTTATTTTAATATCTAAAAGTGAACCCTTAGCCGCAAACCCAATTTCCAAATAGTTTTTCTTTGCTAAACTTTGCAAATGCAAAAATGCACATTTGTATTAGGTAACTGAAAGGAAAGGAGCGACACACAGCAGCAATTCACCAGAGAAATCCGCTTTATTGGGGAAAGGTGCTGGGTTATATAGGAAGGGGCATGGGGTGATTGTGGTGTTACTTCTACGGGGCTGGTGGCTATTGGCTAGGTGCTGGGATTGGGAGGGGGGGCGAGAGGTGATTGGGCTTCAGGTGGTGCCGGCGGGAACCGAGGACCCCCCCCCCACAAAAGAAGCCGGAAGTTCGCCATCTTACTGGTGGGGGGCCCTTCATTCCCCCCTTTCTCCTCTATGGGGTTGTGGACGTTGCTTTCTCTCTGACTGTTTCCTGCTGAGTGGGGGCGGAGAAGGGAGTGAGGGCTTGAGGATTGGGAGGAAAGGGTTGATAGGACTCCCCACAGTAAGGATGAGTAGATGTGGACTTCTTCAGGTTGGAAATCAATGAAGGTTCCCTGTAACCATAGGTCGAGGACCTGTTGATTTCAATGGTGCCAAGAGGATATGGGTGTCAGGAGCCAGGCGTCTGTGGCTATTGTTTTCAGGAACAGTTTCCAGCGGAGAGAGGGGTCCATCTCAGCGTGTGGTGAGGAGGTTACGTGAGGGTGAGGGACTTCTGTGGCCAGAAGCTGGTAGTTCCTGAGTAAAAGCTGGTTGAAAGCTTGATTAGAGATTTTTCCGACTTGGGATTTGATGAACTTTATTATACAGGGTAAGAAGAGACAGGCGAGAAGAATGATTATTATGGGGCCTGCAATGGGCCAGACCCACGTAAGGAGGGGGTTTGTTAGTATTGAAGAGAATGGGTTAGAATTGGAAGCAGAGTGGAGGCTGGAGACAAGGTCGGTGAGTTTGGTGATGTCAGTTTCTACAATGCCGGATTCGTTGATGTAATAGCAGCACTCTTCCTGGAGGAAGACGCAGGTGCTGCCCTTCTCGGCTGTAAGCAGATCTAGGGCCCGCCGGTTTTGAAGGGTGACCTTAGCTAGCGAAGTGACCTGTCTTTGGAGAGAGCCTAGGGAATCGGCAGTGGATGTCAGGGCTCCCTCAAGTTTGGCGTTGAGATCTCTAATTGTCCATAGAGAGTGACCCAAGGCTCCTCCCGAAAACCCTGCCCCAATGGCTGAGGTGGTCAAAGAGATACCGACCATGATGGGAAGGAAAGCAGCCCTTTTTGTGCGTGAGGGCAAGGGAGGTTGGAGCTCAAGAAATTTTGCCATGCTGTAAAGTGTAAGCTGTGGGGTTAGGGTGACGAGAATGCAGGGTGTATCGGAGTTGGGAGGCAGTGAGTTGAAAAGACTGCCGTTACACCAAAAGAAGTGTCCCGGTTGCGTAAAAGTCTTAGAGCCGGAGGTAGGGGTGTAGATAGAGAGGCAGTGAAGTGCGCTGGAGGGGGGTGGAGTTGGGCCTAGACAGTGGTGGATGGTGGGATTATCTGCGTATTCTGGTTCCCATAGGGGTATGTCTGCCAGGGGGCAGAGGGGTTGTCTTTCTGCATGGAAGGAGTAGTTGGAAATATTAAGGGGCACGGCGGCCAGCAGTGGGCGCTGTAGTGATGCGCACAAGAAACAATTGGCGGTGTTGAGGGTGTGGTTGAGAAAGATGGTGGTGTCCTGAATGAGCTGTAACCAAGAGTAGGAGGAATAAGAAGATGAAGAGGTGCCGTCAAGAGTTTGGATAATGACTTTTTCAGAATGTCCGATATCTGATGCAACTTGAGAGATCTGGGAGCGAGAGGGAACATACTCTCGAGAGATATGAAGGGTACCGTGGGGGGTCGAGGACCCCCCATAGTAAACTGAGGCTGTGACTCCGGCGGCCCATCGAGAGTCCCAGGGATCTGGGATTGATAAGGAGAATGAGCCGTTGGGATATTTCATGAAACGGTTGGAGGAGTAATACTGTGAGTACTGGAAGTTACCCATGTAGTGAATGGCACAAGACCAGTAGGGACATCTCCTGTAGGTGTCTGGCCATCGCCTGCAATAGGCTTGTTTTTGGTCATAGAGGAAGCAGAGGTAGGGAGAATAAAGGTAGCTGTTAGTGAACACTTCGGTCCAGGGAGGAAAGTGGGGGTATAAAGGCTCAGAGCAGCCTTTCAGAGGGCAGTCTGATGTGGCAATGAGGGCAGTAACTTTTGTTTGATGCTGTGTGTAAGTATGTCTGACTTTGAATTGCCACACAAAGGAGGCTGGGGTGGCGGGGAAGACAATAGGAATGAGGGAAAAAAGCGAGAGAGCAGTAAAGGAGGAAAAAGTCATGATTTGGGTATGGATGGCAGAGAGGGTGAACGGGATTTTTGAGGAAAGAGGACAGTAAGGTCAGGAGTCTGGAGGGAGGGAGAGTCTGTAAACTTTTGTAGGTTAAGAGATCTTTTAGGTGATGTGGGGACAGAATGGTAAGGGGTGCCCCGAATGTTAGTTTATGAGCTTCTTTCTGCAAGAGCTGCCCAGCGGCTAATGCCCATAGGCAGGGGGCCCATCCCCGAACTGTGGGGTCTAATTGCTTGGAGAGATAAGCTACTGGGGCAAAGGATGGGCCATAATATTGGCCTAAGACTCCTAGAGCTTGACTGGACCTCTCATGAATGTATGATGAGAAGGGTTTCGACAAATCAGGGAGATGGAGAGCTGGAGCTTCCACAAGGGCTTGACGGAGCTTAATGAAGGAGTGTCGGGGTGAGGATGATAATGGTTCTTCAGGGGGGCCATTGCTGAGGTTGTATAGGGGTCTTGCCAACAGGGAGAAGTTAGGGATCCACGCTCTAAAATACCCAGCCAGGCCTAGAAAGGAAAGGATTTCTGTCTTAGTTTTGGGAACGGGCAGGTCAGAGAGGAGCCGTTTTCTGTCTAAGGTAATGGACTTTCTTTGTTGAGACAGAAGGAATCCAAGGTAAGTGACAGAAGGGGAAGAGTTGAGCTTTGACGGGGGATACCCGGTAACCTCTGGAAGCTAGAAGGTTAAGTAGAGAGGCAGTGTCAAGTTGAGACTGTTCCCACGAGGGACTGCAGAGTAGAAGATCGTCTACATATTGTAATAAAGTGGACTCGGAGTGATCATGATGAAACTGTTTGAGGTCCTGAGCTAGGATTTGTCCAAAAATATGGGGACTATCTTGGAAGCCTTGTGGCAAAACTGTCCAAGTAAGTTGTTCAGAATGTCTCGTGCATGGGTCCGTCCAGGTGAAGGCGAAAAAATCTTGGGAGGAGGGGTCCAGAGGGATAGAAAAAAATGCGTCCTTGAGATCTAGAACTGAGAAGTGGGATGCTGAGGCAGGGATCTGCGATAAAAGGGTGTACGGATTTAGAACTAAGGGATGGATAGGGACAACGGCCATGTTGATGAGGCGAAGGTCTTGGACAAGGTGGAAAGATCCGTTGGTTTTTTTAACAGCTAATATGGGGGTATTAAATGGGGAGTGAGTGGGTCTGAGGTTATTTTTGTTTAAGAGATCTTGAATGATGGGTTGGAGGCCTATGAGGGCTGAAGTGGTTAGGGGGTATTGGGCCTGACAGATATACTGAGAGGGGTCATGTAATTTGATAGAGGCAGGGGGACATAGGGCCACGGAGGGGCTTGTAATGTCCCAAACTTTGGGATTCACAGGGTGTATGAGGGCAGAACCGGAGCTTTCATTGGGTAGAGGGGGGTCGTTGGCTAAAAGGGCCATCAGAAAGGGAGTACTGGGGGCTGTGGGAGTGGATATAGTTATGGAAACATGGAGGAGAGAAAGGATGTCCCGTCCTAGTAAAGGGATGGGACACTGGGGCATATCCCTGATAGGAGTGGGAGAAAGGTATGGGATTGTCTTGGATTGTACATAAAAGGATGGGGTTAATGGGAAAATCTGTTTACCTCCTACCCCGACTATTGGAGTAATGGCAGGCGTGGTAGGGCCCCGGTATTCTCGCAAGACTGAGAAGGTGGCTCCTGTATCTAGGAGGAAGGAGATGGGGCGACCGTCTACTGTTAAAGTAACCCTGGGCTCCTGTTTGGTGATGGAAATGGTCGGGCGAGAAGCCCCCGGGCCCCGTCAATCTTCTTCTGCCAGCCCCACTACGGCGGGCTTAGGATGGGGGTTGTTCGTCCAGCCTCCCCTTCGGGTGGTTGGGCAATCAGACCCCCAGTGGCCCTTTTTGTGGCATCTGGGGCATGGGGTGGTAGGAGATCTGGGGGAGGGGCACACCCTTGACCAATGTCCCTCTTTTCCGCACTTGAAACAAGCTCCTGGGGGGCGCTTGTTTGTAGAGGGGCACCCAGGTTGTGGTTTTATCAGCTGGGCCAACATTTGGAAATTGGCCTGATCAGCCTTTTGTTTACGGCGTTCTTTCTCCTCCTCCCAGTTATGGAAGACTTTAAAGGCCACTGTTAGGATCTCAGTCTGTGGGGTAGCGGGGACCTGTTCTAACATTTTGAGTTTAGCTTTAATGTTGGGGTAGCTTTGAGCTAGGAAGTATGTCATAAGGACATGTCTTCCTTCAGATGTTTCTGGGTCCAGGCTGGTATACTGTAATAGGGCTTGAGTGAGTCTAAGAACTCGGAGGGGGTTTCGTCTCTCTTTTGAATTACGTCTTGGAGCTTTTGAAAATTGACTACTTTACGAGCTGCCTTTTTCAGACCTGCTATTAAGCAGGAGGCAAAAATATCTCGAGAGTGGAGACCCACGGCGGTGTTATAATCCCAGTGTGGGTCTTGTTTAGGGACAGCAGTGGGGCCAGGGGGATAGGTGGGGTCAGTCCTGTGGGTTTTGGTAGCGTGCGTTTGGGCGAAATCCCAAACTCGTCTACGCTCTTCAGGGAGGAGAGTATTGGCCAGGAGCATGAAAATGTCATGATGTGTGAGGCTGTAAGACTGGAGAGTCCATTGAAATTCCCCGATTATGTCATGGGATCAGTGGAAAAGGAACCTAGGCGTTTCTCTAGTTGGGCTAAATCTCCTAAGGAGAAAGGGACGTGAACGTGCATGATGCCTTTGGATTTTGCTACCTCCCGGAGGGGGACGATAATTTTGGGAGGCCCGCGGGACCGAGTCTGAGGGGGACTGAAGGGTTCTGGCTCAGTCTGTGGGGGGGAAACAGGTGATGGGGGCAAAGCCGCGATAATTTTGGGAGGCCCTCGGGACTGAGTCTGAGGGGGCAAAGATGGAGGAGGCTCCTGGAACTTAGAGGGGGGCTGAAAGGCTCAGGCTCGATCTGAGGGAGGGGGGGAGTTGAGGGGGACGGAGGTGGAGGGGGTGAGGTGGGGGAGGAGATGGTGGTGGAGGGAGGAGAGGAGGGGGAAGGGAGAGGACAGGAGGCTTCTGCGGGGGTGGAGGCAGGGGCAGTGGTGGAGGGTGGAGGGGTTGTAGGAGGTGGAGGGGCCGAAGGGGGAAGCCTGTATGGCGGAGGCTCATCAGCTGGGTCAAAGGTAATTGAAGAGGGACTGGGAGTGTGGGGAGGGGAGGGAGACGGCTTGCAGGCTAGGAGAACTTGGGGCGGGGAGCAGGTGGTGCAGAGGCTGGGATTTTGAGCTAGGAGGCGAAAAGCTTCGATATAGGGAATGTCCTTCCATTTTTTCAGGCGCTGGCAGTAGTTAAAAAGATTGCGAGTGATGTTAGGATCAAGAGTTCCCCCTGCGGGCCATTGGTTGTTATTGTCTAGGGGGTATGTCGGCCAATCTTGGGAGCAGTATTTACGGAGAAGTTTTGGTTTTATATCAGGCGTCAGGGAGAGGGTAGCCAGATGCTTAAGCAGGCATTCAAGAGGTGAACTTTCAGGGAGGGATGAGGAGGCTCCCATGGCTGAAGGACAGAGAAGGAGACAAACAGGGGAAGACAAGCGGAGATCCTCGGACTGGAAGCAGACCGCAAGGAGACAAAGGGCGTCCCCGATGATCCTTGGTGGTCTGCGGAAACTCATATACGAGTCGGAGTTTCTTAGGAAGTGTGGGTCGTCACCCAGACTTCCCTAAAAAGGCAGAGTGCCGGAGTCACGAGGTACCTAGCACTAGGAATTTTCGGCAGACAGAACGGATTTCGGCGGACGGAACAGAAGGAAGAGGGGGGAAAAAAGGGAGCATTCTCATCCGCAAAGGAGTCACCTCATTTATGGCTGTTGGAGGAGGGGCCTGAGGGTCCGTCGCAGCCGTGAAGGCCGGAGGCGGGGAGAGTTCCCTCCTCATCCCCGAGCGTCAGAACCTTGCCAGACCATCACTGTCAATGGCACTGTGATAGCTCCGGGGAGAGTGGCCCACTCTGGGGGGAAAACTTACCTAAAGGCCAGAGAGGAGTGGTGAGTGTGATGAGCCAGCCCCGGAAAAAGAGGACGAGGGCAAGCTGCTGCTGGTGTTGGGGGGAAGATGGGGCCCAGTTGGGGTGTCCCGTCTCCCAGGTTTCGGCACCAATGAAAGGAAAGGAGCGACACACAGCAGCAATTCACCGGAGAGTTCCGCTTTATTGGGGAAAGGTGCTGGGTTATATAGGAAGAGGCATGGGGTGATTGTGGTGTCACTTCTACGGGGCTGGTGACTGTTGGCTAGGTGCTGGGATTGGGAGGGGGGCGAGAGGTGATTAGGCTTCATGTGGTGCTGGCGGGAACCGAGGACCCCGAAGAGAAGCTGGAAGTTCGCCATCTTACTGGTGGGGGCCCTTCAGTAACCATGTTAAATTCCATTGTGGAAAATACTATCATTACAAAAACCTCAATATTACCAAAAATCTTTTATCTTTAATACTTAGCTATGTCTTTAAAATATGAAAGAATTCCCACATGAAAAGTAGACTTGATGTTTGTTATAATGACATCTAATTCTAGATCAAACATTCTATCTTCCTCCGAACATAAAAAAATGTATTACAGAGTTCTGAAGCTTTGAAATTTAATGACTAAAACCTTACTGGAGTCCTGAAGCTGCATTTTTCTTAAAACTGTTTACTGGACATCATAACAGGGTATCACCTGATATCACAAAGTTGAAGGCAGTGTGCCCTCTTATTCTCTAGGTTTTAACAGTGCTACCGGTGGCATCTGGAAGTAGCCTTGTACTTGATGTCTCTCATTGGTAACTCACAGAAGCATAAATTGTCTAAATATTTGTTCCTTGAAGGGGACTCCTAGGCTGTGGGTACCTCTCGTGGCAGCAGTGGTTATAGTCCCTTTCTATGATTAAGGGTCAAGTGTTAAGAGAAGTAACTTTTAATGTCACTGATTGCAGTCGCATGTTTTCTCAGGACTGTACTTTTATACTTCAATTCTGTTTGGTTCAAATTTGAGAATCCCTTTGGGAAAAAAGAAAGGAAAACAGAATTGCCTCTGACAGAAGAGCTCTGTGCAAATGATCTGCCCAGTAGGGCAGCGGGGACAGAGGAGGGCTGTTGATGCCGGGGTTCTTGTTTGCGGAGCCTAAGAATGAGCTTCACAAACAGTCAAGGTAGGAGAGCAAGGTACAGGCTTTTATTTAGAGATAAAGTGAAAGGACAGAGCCCCCGGCTCACGCCAGGAGGGGACTAGAGAGTCCGTAGTGGTACGTTGTCTAGGGGGTTTTATAGGCAGTTGAGGATTTCTCGAGAACATGAAAAAACTTAGGGGTAGGGACTTGTTAAGTGGTCCCTGAATATTAAAAATTAACTTAACTGTAAGGAATTTCCTGCCTTGATTTCTCTCTGGGACACCGGAGTCTTGGTCTGGGAGCATATCAAAAGGCTGCCTGCCCAGCCCCCAAGGTGGGCTGAGGTATTGTCTACTTGCTAAAGAATCTTGCCTCTTGAACTTCGTGGGTGTTAAAATGCAGTCTTATCTTTAAGATGGAATTCTTCCTACCCTTTACCCTGTCGTCTGCAGCTGGGACTGCAGGCTAAGTTGCTCAGTTTGCAGAATCACCTCGTCAGATCTGAAGGAGGAAAGACAGCACATAGGCCCGGGCCTTTTAGCATGCTAAAGTGAATCTTACACATGGTTACAAATGATTAGCATAATAAAACATGTGCTACTCTTTATCTGAGGAACATTAACTGATTTCACTGAAGAATGATTCTAGAGCTCAATGTTTAACATAGAGTTTTAGTAGGGGGGTTTCCTTGCATGTAGTTATATTGCTCTGACTGCAAATATCCTGCTCTGCCCCCTCCGGAGGCCCTCACCCTACTCTGACTACATCTATGGTCCCTGTCTCACTGTGACCTGCTGAGCTGGTGGCTGGTCAGAGCTGCCTGGGTGTCCAGGCCCTTACAGTACAGTCGGCTTGCTTAAAGCTCCTTGGGCAGCCTCAGGAACCCTCAGATGCAGAGCCGATCTGCAAAGGTTCCCCCTAGAGTGGACCAGGGCCTTGATACCCTCCTGAGCAGGAAGCCGGTCTGGCCTTGCGGAAGAGCCCCACTGAGACTGGAGGGAGGGCAACTCTGTCCCCAGAATGAAATTGATGATTCCCTTTGTGACATGCGCATAGCAAACCTGAACTTTGAGCTGGCTTTCCCTCCTCGCTCAGAGTGAATCTGATCTGTCTTCTTTGCCAGGCTGGTCTGTGCTCAGAAAGTGAACAAACATTTAAATATATTTACTAAAACAAGTTGGCAATGAACAGGGGCTTTGAACACACTGTAAGGTTAATACACTTTTTGGACTGACATTGTAGAGCGGTCACCATGCAAACATAGACAATGTGATTAAACAAAAATGGATCCTATCGCTTTAGTTCTTTGCACTTTGTTTCTTCAGTGTGGTTTTTTCCGTGCAGATACTATGTGTTATAGGCTATGAAGTTTGACAATACCCAAAAGAGAATGAAAGCGGAAAGGAGTGGAATTTGGTAACAGTGTTTTTAATGTGAACTTCTTGTTTAATGCAAATACAGCCCTGAGGATTTGGCTATTGCATATAACAACAGGGGGCAAATCAAGTACTTCAGAGTTGATTTTTATGAAGCCATGGATGACTACGCATCTGCCATAGAAGTCCAACCCAATTTTGAAGTTCCATATTACAACAGAGGGTTGATATTGTATAGGCTGGGTAAGAAAAATTTTTTCCCTTTTGTCTTTGTGTTCTATGAGTTCACAGCTCTCCAGTGTTATATACTTAATGTAGGATTGTCAAGCCTTAAAGTTATGTGAAATTTAGGTTTAGAGCCTGGAACAAAGGAAGCAAACCTGAGTTTATTTTAGGCTTTTGATGGCCATTTCAGACCACAGTGGAGCACTGGGGTGGGGACTGGACCTGGGCGCTGGAGTGCAGGTGACCCCGTTATTTTGTGCCCGTGCCTTCCCAGCTGTGAAATGAGGGTAATGCTGAGGACCACCTGTGCATCTTTTGCTGAGCTAAAAATTTTTAAAGGCACAGGAGACAATAGGAAATGAAGGGGTTTTAGTTCTGTGGATTAAAGGACCATAGACACTATTTCTCCTTTAAAGTGTTAAGAAGATTAATATCTTTTTAATAAGTTTTAAAATCTTACTGTAATTATGGAAAATAGGTGATATAATTTGGTTGACATTTGATGATGATCTCTCCTATTTGCCTGTTAAATGTCAACAAGTAAACCCAGAATTAATTTTAAGTGTATTGTTCTCTAAGGGCATGCAACATGATTTTGAGAAAAAAATTCCTTTACTAGGAGTGGTTGAAATGTTGTAAATATAAAAGCAAAAAATCTGTGTATCCAACCTTTGTTATGAATAACATATAGAAACACTCAGCTTTTATTCTCTTTCCCATTTTTTGGGTTCTCGTACAGGATACTTTGATGATGCTTTGGAAGAGTTCAAGAAGGTATTAGACTTAAATCCTGGATTTCAAGATGCTACTTTGAGCCTAAAACAGACTATTGTAGACAAAGAAGAAAAACAAAGAAGACATTATTGAAAAAAATTATTGGAAGTTTTAACTTATTTTTTGAAATATTAACTAATCGTCCTTACACCTGGCATCTCATTGCATCTAATTTCAAGGAGGTATTGAGCTGTTTTGATTTATGTTTAAGATAAAGAGACTGTAGTTAATTTCAGATTGAGTAACTATGTAGAATATGTGTGCCTGTTATAAAGTGTAAATAAGTAATATCAGTGTATAATTGTATACTCTTATAGTAAAATTCTTAAAGAAATGTATGGCATTTTCTTCAGTGAAACTTTTTTTTTTTTGCCATTTTTTATTCCCAACTTTCATTTAAAGAATTTTACATCTGCAGAAAAGTTGAAGCATACTAGAATGAAACACCTATAAACACTTGACTTAGATTCACCAGTTGTTAACATTGTACCACATTTACTTTCTCTATATTTAAATATGTAACTTGTTACTGAACCATTTGAAAGTAAGTTGCAGATAACACAATTCTTTACCCCTAAATATTTCAGCTAGCATTTTCTAAGAATAGAGACACCCTCCTTTATAGCCACAGTACCATTATAATACCTAATAAAATTATTGATTCCATAATATCATCCATACTCAGCCCATATTTGAATTTACCCTGTTGTTTCCAAAATGTCTTGCTTAAATTTTTATTTCTGGATTTGGAGTCAGTCAAGTTACATTGCATTTCATTGTTACGTCTGTTTGAGTTCTTTTAATCTAAGAAAGTCCCCTGCTCATTTTCTTCCCATGGCATTTGCTTTGAGAGCAAAGCTATTTCATAGAGGTAAGCTAGGGAGACATAACATTTGGGCCTAAAAGTAAACACATGTCCTAGATGAGAGGACTTAGAAAGAATTCAGCTTCTTGATTTTGTCTAGAAATCACTGATAAGATAGCTTAAGATTTCAATACTGAACACAGTTTCTTTCTCTGGATAATGACAATAAGGATTGTTGTCATCAACATTTAGTTGATGGCACAGTAACTTCTGTGGCCCAAGAAGCAATCACCATCATCAGCCTTCAAAGTTATTTTCTGTGTTTTAGTGATCTCATGAAGCAGAAGAAATAATCTCCCAGTTTGTAGTTCATAAATAATATCTGGCAACATGCAGGAAGAATTTGGGCTGCAGGTGAATGAATATTAAAAGGTAATGAAGTTTGAAAGGAAACTCAAAGTCTCTGTGTTTCTGGAACTATTCACATTTTCCAAGATGACTTATCTTTGTTGGAAATGTCTTTAAAAGAATTTATAAAGTTGCATTAAAATGTAGAAAAATCTCCCTTAAGAAAAATTGTATTTAAAAAACCAGGTCCCACGACCTTGAGAAAGCTTAAAGACGTCCTACCCAGAATATCAAACACTTAAAATAAGCTTCAATAACTTTATTTTCTCTTGGCTCATATTCTCTTCCTTACTCTTGACTGGGATCAGATGTAATATGAAAGAAAAACTTGTTAAAAATGTTCATTTGATTTGTGGGATTTTATTCAACATTTCTTCATGTTTTATCAGAAAAAAAAATCGCTGAAGTTCCGAATTAGCACTTGTTGATTAGAACCTAGACACTATTTTTCTCATAAGTTATTGGAAATAATTAAAGAATAATATATTTTCATCATTATTCTTCTTCAGAACTCTAGGCATTACACATTCAGGTTCCAAATTTCTGATTGGAAAATACCTTTGCTGTGTGCTTTCAAGATCGTCTTTTGTGTTTGCTATTGTTCACATTTCCCATAGTTCAGTATTTGTTGAGCTCTTTCCTTTTACTACTAGAGAAGTACCCAAGCTGTATCATTTTCCAGGTTTTCTCTCTGCAACAGTGAGGAAGAAAACTGTGGTTTATTATAAAATAAGGTAGATAAATTAAATGGCTTTAAGTTACTTTTGAGCTTAGAATATATTTCTTATGTTAGTTGAAAAGCAGGGAGTTATTTTTTTTCTGAAATCCAGAACTGAATGAAACCCATGGACTTATTATAATAGCAAACTATAGTCCAGCTGGTACAATAGGAAACGAAATTTCCAAGTCAACTTTTAGTCATTATCGATTTGCTCTTTTCTGTATCTTCTTTGGTTTTTCTGTCTTCCACTGACCTCTCTACCCTTCCAGCACTGTATACATGTTCTTGAACCTCTGCCATTTTGCAGGTCTTAAGTGTTTCTCAATGCACGTAATGTATTTCAAGCCTGCCACTCAGGTCAAATCAATTCAGCAACATTTATATTGATACTCGTCTCAACATCTCCATCTCTGCCAAGTCTAATTCTCCTTAAAAATTACTCAAAGCTTTAAATAATTAAATCTCTCTCTTGCATAACAACTTTGTCTCTGACAATGCTTCTGCTAAGTAAAAAGCCATTAAGTGAAAAGAAGTTCCCATTACTTTTAACTGGAAAAATGATGACTTCCATTTTAACCCAGGATGCCCAAATACTCTTCACAGATAGAAAAACATATTAATTGAACAATGAAAAAGGTTTACGTAAATAACAATTTGAAATTACAGTTACAATTACATAAATGGTAATGGCATGAATGCTTGCTATACTCATTTTTTTCTTTCTGTACCATTTTAGAAAAAAGCTGTTTTGCGATAATTATTCACATGTCATACAATACACCCCTTAAAGTGTGCAATTAAGTGGTTCTAAGTATATTCAGAGTTTGTGTACCATTTTTAAAACTTTTCAAGCTTTTTGGGTCTCCTGGTCTTCTTGCAAACTGTACTTAAGTTGTAACACGGGAAAAAACACCTTTGGGCAAATTACAGGCTACACATGAAAGTGCTTCAAAACACCTAACAGTGCGCACCCAGAATGGACGGGGGGAGTTACTGCCTCTACACTTTTCATCCAATTCAAGTAGCATGATTCCAACCTGTGCTGAGTACATGGGAGACTATGTCTCTGCCTGAGGCTATGATGTTGAAATTTCACTTTCTATAGCATATTTATTTGTGTTTGAGCAGGATGCTATTTAAAAAAATGGTTGACAACACATCATATACCTTTTCAAGAGCTTAGTGAAAAGCTAACCGCATGGTTGTTCTGTGAGCTAGGTATGTAATTGTAACAGTTCTAGGTAAATTTATGTTTTGGTGTTTTTCTATGTTTCTAAAAATGTGACAATTCTATGAAAGGTATTCCAGTTTAAAGTGGTATTTGGTCAGAATAAGAAAGACCTTTGTTAAACTTCACATCTAATGTTAGGGTACTTCAGAAAACACCAGTCTTTACAAAAAGGAAAGAAGGATGAGAAATACAGTATAACTTTTTGGGGAAAAACAAAACAATTGGTAAGATTAAAAAGCATCATTTACATTTTTTTTAAATCACAGGAAGATGAAAGGACACATCCATGTAGCAAAAGACAAGTGATTAAAAAAAAACTTGAAGATAAAAAGCAGAAATTATAAATATGCATATGACAGTGAAATGAGAGTGTGCAGTACAGTCCTAGTTTTATGTAGTCACACATGCTATAGTGCCCTGAAGAAGGTCTAATTTTTCAGAGGAGGAAGCTGAGGCTAAGTAATTTGGTAACTTGCCCAACATTAGGTGCAAAATACAAACTTAGAAACTGCAGTTAGTGTCAATTGTTTTTTCATAGCTGGCATCAACTCAAACCAGATATGTGGACTTTATTTTTGTCTTAATACAAAATTTAAATTGCTCCTAAATTTCTCATAGATGTTTTCATACCCATCAAGGTGAGTACCAAAACAATATTAAAACATACTTAGTTTTTATAATGGAACATTGCTGCAATTCTAGGATTACTGGTAATTTTCCTTCCTGATTGAAAACAGACACAAAATACAGTGAAAAGTAGAGTAATATTAAGAGCAAACTCCATTTGGAAAGTTGAAAGCTGCCAATATGTAAATTTGTATCTTATGTTAAGAAAATGTATCCAGCATTTATAAATAAAGAGAAAAGGAGGATTGCATGTCCCTTCAGTATTGTACTGAACTCTGCTCAACAGAGCCGCCCAAGGACTATTCTGGAGGGCTGCTGCTTCGAGTTTCTGATTTACTGTCGGTTAGGAGGCAGACTGAGATTATATGCAACCTGAAGATTTTTGTCCGAAGGAGACACAAATGATTTCTGTCTGCCAGAAAGGATAACCCTAAAGATTATAGCATTATACTCCTGGAGGTCATGGACCAGTTTTAATTCTAGTGATTTGTGTTTGAGTGAACAGGATGCTATTAAAAAAAATGGTTTTTTAAATAAAAAAATAGTAATACTATTTTAAATAAAAAAAATCGTAACTTGAGTCTCAAATTCTTTCTTCATTGGCCATAAATAGCAGTTCCTCAGATGCTCTTTTACCATCCCGGTGGTTCTCTCATTCATGAGTTAAATAAGTATCTGTCATGTGTTCATCTGTATTCTTACAAGAGGCATGCTCAACTTTTAAAAATTAGTTATATTGACACTTCAATTGGAAAAGCAAAATCAACTTTAATAGAGTTGGTCATTATATAGTCACTTAAGTTATTTCTTGAAGGCATAAGAAGGGGGGCCAAAAAGTTTCTACTGCCTGTTTATTTGAAATATCACAAATTCTTGTTTGGATTATGTAGAGGTTTAATTGAGCTCTGCCTGAGGCGAAGTATAGGGAAGGCCTTAGCCTTAAATCAAAACATATGTAAGTCCTCTCTTTAATTAGGCAAAAACTGCAGAAGAATATACTGTAAAAAGTGAATGTTCCCCCATTACGTCCCTGTCCATTCTCACTCTTCAGGGGTAACCATTGTTAAAAGTTACATCTATCCTTCTAGACCTTTCCCTTTGTGCAAATATAGACACATGTATGCATATTCATGTATAGAATTATGGTATACATATTAGGTAAATCATTTGTTGTCTTAATATTCTTTTATGTAAGAACACAGAAATCTACCTTCTGCTTAGCCAGTGATTTTAAAAACCACATTAAGAATGCCAATTTGTTGAAAGATGAATATATGCATATGCTAATAAAAATTAAATTCTACAGGAGAAACAAGTGGAGAGTAAGACCCCCGGTCCTCCAGAGGAATCCACTTTTAAGCAGACGGCTGGGTGCGAGGGTTAACAGGCTCACTTTCCTAACCCTGCTGGCCACGTCAGTAAACACTTGGTTTTAATTCTTTTCATCACCTTTGTGGCTGTCATCTAGGTAATTTCGAACAGTTTGTACCTAAAATACCTCCGAGAATATCCATTTGCCACAGTTTTTTGAACCTGTTTTCACTTCATTAGAGCGCTCTTTTTAGGACTGAAGAACTGCTACAGTGCAAACTGCTTGTCCAAAGCTGAGCCCTTGGGCCTCCCGGACTCCACTGTCCCACTGCTTTGGGCCAGGCTCCTTGGACCTGGGGACCCCCCGCCCCTGCTCCCCCAAGTGGTGAGCAGCAGGCATTTAACCTCAGCAAGGACCCAGCAATTTCCACCATCTCCTGTGCTACCGCCCCAGCCCTCTCCTCCTTCCGGCCTTTGCCTGTCACCTTATGGTGACCCTGCTCTGACCACCCTGTTTAAAAATGCAAATCCCGATCATACTCCTCATCTCACTTAATTTTTCTCCGCTCCTGACTGCCTGTCTCCCAGCTGGGAGGAAAGCCCCTCCTGGGCTGCTTTCTTTGGTTCACTGCTCTGTCACCAGCACCTGGAACAGTGCCTGGCACAGAAGGGCCTCGACTGTGTCGAACGGATGAGTGGATTGGTTACTGTAATCTGCTAATTCACCTGTTAAGTTTACATCTTGCAGACTGATCACTGGCTATTAAGTATGGGATGAACAAGTGTTTGATCCCTGGTCTCTCAGTTGACTGACAAAAGGCCTGATTTTTAGTTGTTTTTATTTTATTTAAAACAGCTCAACGTTCTAGTTTAATTTAGAGGGAGAAGCCTCTCTAAAAGACAAGGTCAAATCCAACAGGAACTTTATGCTTCACTGTGGCTCAATAACAGGTACCTGTTGTGGGTTGAGTTGTGTTCTCCCAAAAGATATGTGGAAGTCTTAATCACTGATATCTCAGTGTGACCCCATTTGGGAAAGGGGTTATTGCAGATGCAATTAGTTAAGATGAAGTCATGTTGTAGGGGTGGGGGTGGGGCAGGCCCTTACTTCAACAGACCTGGTGTCCTGACAAGAAAGGAGCTTGACAGAGACACGGGAAGAAGCCATGTGAAGGCCTAGGCAGAGGCTGGAGTGAGCCGCAAGCGGGGGGATGCCACAGCCCTGGGGGGCTGGAAGAGGCTGGAGAGTCCTCCCCTACAGGCTTCATAGGGAGCACGGCTCCCCTGACTCCTCTATTTCAGACTTCAAATCTCCAGAATCGTGAGAGTATCAGGTCTTGTTCTAGCCCCCCGTCTGTGGTACCTTGCTTTGGCAGGCCTGGGAACCCTTTGTGTTCCTGCACCCACAGAGGCAGATGGCCGGGGAAGGGGTGAGCCTCTTGTTAGAACAAGCCTGTAAACTAAAGGTTTCCAAAGGAAGGGAGGAGGGAGAGAGCTTATTTTCTTATGTGGTCATGACCCTGACTGAATGAGGAGAGGGGCCCTCAAGTGAGCACTCCACAAAACATCCTGGGTGGCCCTGGCTGCCTGCTGCCAAGTTCACAACCACCCCTCTGCCTTCAAGACACTCATCTCTTAGAGGACAGAGGCTCTGGCTTGAGACTGGAAAGGAAAAGTCAAGAGTCCCTGCAGGCTGCCAAATAACCAGCCATTAGAGCAAGCCTGCTCAGCGGCCATCCAAGTCAGCTGAGCTTGTGCGGGTGGGAGCTCTCAGTGGGGCTTGCAGAACAATAATCATTTCTATTCTGCAGACCAGCTGCCAGTACACTTACTGGAACTGGTGCAGTCCCTTGAATGGGGAGGGTGGTGAAGGGGTGAGTGGTGAGAGGCGCCTGTGTGTGGAATCCCAAACCTCCCTCTGTCACTGATGCCAGTGTGTGACAATGGCCAGTGGCCACTTCTTTAGCCTTGTTCTCTCTCCTGCCTTCCTGTCTACTCATGGTGTTCTCTCCACAGTACCCTCATTTATTAAATCCTGTCCATTCTTCAAGTCCTGACAACTACCATTAACCCCCTCTTTGCTAACAGCAGCCCAGACCCACCTGCCTACTCTCCGGTTTTCCAGGATGATCTAGACAGAGCACCTGTGCCACTGAATGTGGTCCACAACCCAGCAGCAATGGTATCACCCAGGATCTTGTTAGAAACAGACTCTTAGCCCTGGGTCAGAGCCCTCCAAGAGACTGATGTGAGCTCAGACTTGAGAACCACTCATCTACATCAGTCAGCCCAGCATCCAGCAATGATCTTTGATTTCATAGGTGTTTGTCTCCCCCTTCAACATGGGGACCCTGAGGCCAGGAACCGTGTTTGCCTGTCCCTCTGGCACTTGATGCAGGTCTAAGCATGGGTGACTGATGTCCTGGGTAACTGGTCAGGGTCTCCTCCTCCGGGTGTCCTCTTCAAGCCTGGGGGTAGGGAGGAAGGGCACATGCAGGGAAATTTCCCCTTGTTCCCCTGAGTCTCTCAAGGGTTTGAGTTTTTGTGGGGAGGGTTGGTGTTATGCTTCTTCTCTGCCACTGGAGACCAAATTGGTACCACGTAATTTTGCGTAACGGATAACATCGAGTTATCATGTCAGAGCCTGGCTTGATCCAGAATTCTGTCTCCAATAGTTTTATGTGCATTTCCTCCCTGGAAAAAGCTGTCTTCATTCAGGGTACATAAAGCAATGCAGGTTGACTTCCTTTTTCTGGATCAGTGAGTCCTTCATGCGGGCCGGTGGCAGTCCTAGCTCTTCCGGCCTACAGTATCAGTGAGAAGGATTTTCAGACACGACCAATGGACAGCCTCCTCAGGCTCCCTGCTCATGGGCTCTCGTAACACCGCTGTGTTCCAGCACCATCGATTCACACCTCAGCCAGCAGGCCCGGGCGGGGGGCAGAGTGCCCTTGCCTGAAGTGCCCCTCCTCCTGCTGGCTGCTAGCTTCCCGGCTTCTAGCCATAATCCCTTTTGAATTGCTTAAGAGGCATATAATTTAAATCAGACTCATAGGACACTTGAACAAGAAGGAACTGGAGAAATCATCTACTCCTTTGTTTTTCTTTGTTTATTTAAAAGGCTTCATGTTTTAGAATTTTGGGTTAATAACAGAGCTCACAGGAAGGGCGAGAGATTACAACGGATGTGTTCTACCCCCACGCAGGTGTAGTTTCCCTCATTACCGCATCACTCACCAGAATGGCACTTTTTTTTTTTTTTTTTTTTTTACCAAGGATGAAGCTACACTGACACATCATAATGATCCAAAGGGCATATTGCACGTGAGGGTTCACTCTAGTCTGTGGGTTTGGACAAACACACGATGACACGCACTCCCTGCTGTGGAATCATGCGGAGTAGTTCACTGCCCGAAAGATCCTTGGTGATCTGCCTCTTCCTCCCTCCTCCCCTCACAGATGCTCCTCATTTTAAGGCAGACAAATGAAGTTAAAGGTAAAGCAGCTGGGTTCACAACAGAACTGTGACTGGGCCTGGCCCCTCTGAGATCTCTGTTTAAGAACAGTGACTTCCAGTTAGCAAAGCACCTGTGTTTATTCTTATTTCCATTAATCCTGACACCAAATCTAGATCTGCTTCAAGATCCAATTCTTTGGTCCTCCGAATTCACCCTCCCAAATGGGAGGTCCGACCTGCGATGAACTGTGCAAAGGCCCAGCAAGCTAACGCAGAGAGTGTTGTGTATCTAGGCACAAAATCACACCCCCGGAGGAGAGAGGATGCCCCAAGGCATGGGTAAGTTGTGGCTGCAGGAAAGGAAGCTGGTATTTTGTGGGGGGTAGTGGAGGGCAGAGAAAGGACATGTGGACAGGATGGTGTTTCTACACACCTTAATGCTGCTTATAATTAACTTAAGAGTGGGGGAAGAAGAATGGTCAATTCACAGAAAAGCTGAGGTACAAAGGAAGGTAACCCACTGGGAGTAGGGTCAGGGACTAGAGAACCTTCCAGCAAGGCAAATTCCTACCATTTTCCATGTTTTCTCATTTATGTCGTATGGTATCCCTTCTAAATTGGCATTATTTCTATTTTACCAAAAGGGATCAGTCCTGACTTAAATTAGGTGGAGTCAGGGTTCACAGAGTCCCAGATTCTTGTTTTCCAAGCACCTAAGTTGCCTCGGGGGTGACCAACTTGTCCTAGTTTGCACAGGACTTTATTGGTTTGACACTGGAAGTCCAGCATCCTGGGAACCCCCCTGTCTGGGGTGCACCTAGCGCCTCCCTCTTTTAGACCCTGCAGGAACAGGCATTCTTGATGAGAGCCACGCTGCCACCCCAGGGCCTGAGTCAGGTCTGCTCTTGCTCAACTGCCCAGCACCTGGCACCTGGGCTGGCAGCTGGCTCCCTGGTTCTGTGGTGGAGGGACAGAGGGACAGCGGCTCCCATCACACCGAATTTTGCTGTGAGCTCTGGTCACCAGCAGGAGAGTGCTGGCGGGCTGGCTGGCTGGCTGGCTGGTTCTACTTTAGCTGGACTAAGAGGTTGATGCACAGGAAGACAAGCGACTCGGCCATTGCGGGAGCCAGTTCCTGCTGTTTCCACCTTGGGACAAAATTAGTGCAAATCAGCTCAAGTCAAAAGGGACTTTCAGGACACAAGTTACATGGGATCCAAGAATAAGCTGCATGAGCAGCTTGGGGTGGGAGGGAGAGTGGGAACGGGCTCCTTCCTGCCGGCTCCCCAGTCCAGTCCCATGGGGGTCTCGAGGCACCCAGTAGGGAGCACTGGGGTCTGAAGCACTTGGTGACCAAACAGGCACATTTTGAGGGATGGTGGGCTGCTTCGGTGTGGATAATCTAGCTGAGAGAGAGTGGAATGCTTTTCTAATAACAGAGCCTTAGAATTAGGGCAACTTTTCTACCCACCACTGCACTGCCACATGGGAGCAGGTGGGGAGGACAGGGGTTTCTGCTGTCACCCAGGGAAGACTTAGGATAAGGAGGAAATAGGAAGCACAGACTCTAAATACAGGCTATTCCCAGGAGAGCGGGAGAAGGTTGGAAGCGGCCCAGCCAGTCAGCTTGGTTCTTCGTCCCAGTAGTCAGGGCAGCCCCTCCACAGCGTGGGACGGGAGGGTGGCCGTGGTAGGTGGGGGAGGGATGTCGGGTGGTCGTCCCTGCTGCCAGAGCTCTGCCCACGTGGGGGGAGGAATCCGGAGTAGGAGGAGGAAGGCTTCTCCCTCCCAACGGGCCAGCTGCATCAGCCTTGGTCCACGGCGACCACCCACACCACGAGCAGGGCCTGTTACACCTGCTGCTCCTCCCGCTTAGAGAGCCCTTCCCCTTTCCAGAGACTTCCAGTTGCTGCTTCCTTGCTGAAGCCTTTCTCACTGTCCTCAGAGCTTTCCTCCCTTTCCTGGGTACCTGTGCCCGTCAGGTTATGCCCACCATGTAGGGCCTTTTTAAGGCAGTTCAGCGCTCGTCAGTGATTACATGGAGATCCTATTTTTGGGGGCTCCTTTAAGGATCTCCTTTATGTAAACCAGTACTTGCACTTAAACTGTCTTCTTCCCTTTCTTTCATGCTCTTGGGGTTTCTGAAATCCCGATAATGAACTGGAGGCCTGAAGCCTTCATGGGGAGAGGCCAGTTCTTAAAACCGTTATGGCCCAGCAGGGTCCTGGCCTCAGGAGGGGCTTCTGCACCCAGGGCTCTCTGTCACCAAGGCCAGGCCACACCCAGCCCCACTGCGGCCCTGACGGCTAACCAACCTGTGATGCCCCGCGAGGTTAATAAGAGGGCCCACCCATTTTTATGGGGAGAAACATTGCTCTTGTGAGCCAGCTAATGGGCCTGGAGGGAGAGCACAGGCTCTGTCCATTACAGCATGATCTGGAATGGAGGTGAGCCCCATAACTGGGCTGGAGGGAAACATCTCACCACCCTCCTCAGAGAATGCTTCAGGACCTGGCCAGGAAGGCCCCCAGCAACAGACCTGCAGCTGAGCCATTAGATCACACGGGGAGGAAGAAAGAACTGTTCCAAAGATCATCTTCAGAGCTAGCTTGTGTTCTGTGAAGAGCTGAGTTAAATATTGACCCCCGGGGGTGAAGATGTTCGCATGAGCATCACTGGAAAACACTCAGGTGGAGAAGTGAGGCCACTGGGCTTGCCAAGAAGGGCGGGATAGGACCTGACCGTGTGCGCACAGGCAGAGCCGGTGCCGGCTGACAGCGCTGCGGAGAGCGCTCCTGGAGAGCGCCGTTTCTGGCGGTTTCCTCCTCGGCCACAGGACTCTAGGATGCTTAACTGTCCTCGTCCCTACATTTCTTTCTTGCAAATAGGAAACCAGACCACACGACTGACATCACTCATCTCATTTTATAAAATGAATGCAAAGGCGACAAGCTTGCAGAGTCTCTGCTGTGCACAGGGATAATCCTCTTGTTTAGGGAAGGAGGCAAGATTGCTGAAATAGGACACTATTGACAGGACAGAGGGCTGATGTGGGCTTGGTTAGATGCACTTACTACGTTTGAAACCAGTTGTCATTCATGGATTGACTTGCAGGTCATCCTGGATAATGCCTGCGTGGGGCCACCACTGTGACGAGGAGGCCGCCGGACAGCCAGGACCACAGCCAGGACCTTTGGGTGAGGTGCTCTGAGGAGGAAGAGGGCAGGGTCTTTGAGTTGGTGGGTGGGATCTTAAGTGACATGCTTTCTAAAGTCTCCCCCTCAGATCTTCACCTTCCGGCTGGCAGGCACATAACCCCGGAGTCACTGAGCTCAGGCCAGATGGTCAAGTGTATTTTCCTGGCCTGAGTTCAAGGCGGCTGTGGGGTTGCAGTGTCACTGAGGCAGGAAGACTGAGATTTCTGGGCTCATGTGGACTTTCTTCCAGGACTTCCTTCTTCTAGAAGGATAACCAGACATGTTAAATGTCTCATAAATTGCCTGAAAATTAGCATAGCCAGACACTAGACAAGCTTGATGGGTGAGAGCCAGGTGCTTTTGGCCAAGAGGCCTGTCACGCTCACCCAGATCTGCATGCAAAGCCTTTTCAGGCAGGAGCTCCTCCGGCCTAGAGAACAGATGGGCCCGGCCAAGATGCAGACTTGCACAGAGTGTTGTTCGAGCATTCTGCAGAAAGGCCACTTCACGGTCCAGTCAGGGCTTGAGGCAGCTCTCAGGAGGCTGTGTTCATTTGAAATGACAGAGGGGCGGGTGGGCATGTCAGTGTCACTACTGTACCACGTGGTGAGGGTTGGTGCTCACCTCCTCTGCTCTCCTCAGGAGAGTGTCCGCCTGGGCGACACCCATTAGGGTCCCAGGGCAGGCTAACTCAGGACGGGCTGTGTAGACACACCTGAGAACAGCAGTGGTGTAGGAATGGTGGACTCCCTAACAGTAAGCCTGCATATGGGATGCTTATCAACACTTCTAAAGTCTTCACTAACCTTAATGAGGCTCAAGTCCCTATTTTGCAGGAGGAGGGGGTGAGGTTCAAAGGGGTGAGATGACTAGTCCAGGTTACACAGCCAGCAACTGGCTAAGCAGAGGATCACTAGCGGTCCAACTGAATGCCAGCTGCCTCCCACCAGGCTTCACCTGAGTTACTAGTTACCATTTGTCAGACTTGCCCTCTGGGCATTGATGCCAAGTCGCCAAGTACTATGTATAAGCCAGATCCCTCCCAAAAGACCTAGGAGTCCATATAACTGGGGTCTAGATTCCTGTTTGGCCCTTTTTGTTTCTCTGAGAGCTCATCTCTTTGGGTCCAGATGCCACCAACTTCTTGAGGAATGAGGGGTCCAGTAGAAGTGTACCTCCACAGGCTGCTGTCTTTTCTGTGGCTGCCAGGCAGCATTTGGAGACAAACAAGGTGTGAGGCATCCTAGAGAAACCTTGCATTCGTCAGCATCTGCCTTCAGTTTGCTCTGGCTCTTGCATGCACGCCAGGAAGCTTGCACAGGGTTGCAGGGGTCTGCTAGGAACTCGGGGAAGGTCCTGGCTGAGAAACTGCATTGAAGGGATGAAAGACTTCGGTAGGCTCAGGTCACACTAAGATCCACCACTTTAGGGATTCTGCTCTGACACATGAGACGTCCTTTCAGAATCTTGGGGTGTTACATCCTATGGGATTGGAGTTCTGGTCTGCCTCCTCAACTTCTAACTGAGGGCACTTGTCCACTTACAATGATGTTTTGCTGGGGACTGCTGTCAAATTTTGGGGACACTGACACTCAACACTAGTCCAGGAGTAATTCTGCTGTGACACATACAAGGGTCATCAGTTCCACCTCAAAGAATGCTAACTCTGATGGCTGACTCATGCTGGTTACTTCCCATCATGGAACACAGTGAAGGACTTATCTTAGGAAGGGAAGCATTTCATGTATTCATGGAGAACTTTCTTCTGCCTTCCCTCCTGCAAAATGCCTTTACCACTGGCTACCCTTATCTGCATCTCCAGTGCCTGTCTGCCCCTCCTAGGCCCTCTGAATGAGAGTGCCAAGCCTTGGGTAGCTGATGGAAACACTCAAGGGGAGTTCTCTCTCAGTCACCCAGCCACCAGTGACCTCCGATCTGGGACTGCAACACCACCGAGCCATCTCCTAGTGGCAGAATAGCTTTCTTCCCTGGCCTGTCCCCATGCCTGCCCACGCGGGTTCGTGTTCCTTAACTGAGTAGTAGCAGAATAGCATTGGCCTTGGAGAAGAGTGGGAGCAAGAGCAGGTTCTTTGGTCTGTGGAATCCCAGAGCAAAAGAAGACTCAAGGCAACTGGACCAGAAAGATGAGGGATCCACCAGGGTCTCCAGTTCGGAATGACAAAGACGGCCGAGTTGGGGTTTGGGCCCAGCACAGTCAGCCTTCTGCCACGATTCATTCTGCTGGTCTTCTCTGCTCATTGCTGGACTGTATGCTTGATGGACCATGGTCTAGTTGTGTGATCATTTGTTTGTAACAACATCACTTAGTCTTTTAAAGAAGATGATTGCAATTTATATTATTCCTCCAAGATGAATAAGTATCTGATGAAGCAATAAGATAATATATAGCTGAAAAGGGGGAATAACCCCAGCCATGGAATCTGGGGCATTCTGACATGTTGAGGCCCTTCCCAAACTCCTTCAGTGTTCCTTCCCAGTCAGGTGGGAGTCCCTGCAGGTGCGGGTGGGGATGACGGTGAGGCTAAGCTCAGGGGTACCTTCATTCAGAGAGCAGCCTCCTTGCCTCTCTCTCATGGCTGTGGGCCAGCCCTTCACAGCAAGGTGTCCTTCGCATGGATGATTTCATTTTATACACCATCATCACCTTCAAGCTAAACAAGCCAAGGTTACAGTGTCTGAGAGCAAGAACACCACGTAGGCTGTGCTGTGAGCTGGACGGAGAGGTGGTCTCTTTACCTTACTGACCCTCATGGAGGGACCACAGCTGGTGATATTAAACTGAGGCTTGGTTCCCGCTGGACTCTCCCGATTCACAAGCATGGCCCTTCAGTGTGGCCTTGTTCATGGCAGTGGAGGGCTCAGTGGCCGTCGTGGTGGCGATGGCCACAGTCCCACAGGGGAAGCACGCAGGAACACTACCACAGCCCTCCCAGCCGTCCCTGCTCCCTGCCTCACTCTGACCAAGGCCTGTCCCCCACCTCACCTGGGAGTCTGTGGACCCCCACTGTGCTGCTCTGAGAGAGGGTGGGCTCCCTGCCTCAGGTCTGGCTTGTCACAAGTGACCTCAGGCATGCTGAATGACCTCACATTCTCAGGCCCTTGAGTAGGAAGTGAGCAAATCTTGGGATTTTTCTCATTTTCACATACATGTTTGGAATTGAATTCCAATGCTACAGAGGCAAAGATCCTGGCCCTGCCTTCAAGGAAATCCGTTTAGAAGGGAAAATAGGACAATTATTAGAGCAATAATTAATTCAAGGTCGAATATGGTTATGACTCTGTGATTCCGAGACTTTGAAGGAAGGAGAGTTGGGGGAGAGAGAACTAGAAAGATTTCATAAAAAAGGCAGAATTTGACATGGGCTTCAAGTTTAGAAAGGAAAATAGGACAAACAATTATTAAATCATAGAGGAAGAGATGGGGATGATTTTCCGAAAGAAGGTACAGATGTGGTAGGAAGTGCATTTGAGCTGTGACAGTCTAGTTCACCTTCCCCAGGTGGGAAGAGAGGCCGTGAGTCGGGAAACAGCTTCCACCAAGGCAGATGCTCATGGCTTCTCCACTCAGGATGGAAGCAGAGGCTGTGGCTCTGGAGGAGAGCCGGCAGTGGGCCTGAGGACAGAGCTCCCAGCACACAGACGATCAGCTGTGAGGAGCTCCTTTTGTGCAGTTCCGGTGGGAACCCAGAGGGCCTCAGAGCTGCTGTTTAGACAGAGCCAGCATAACTCGCCAGGCCTTGAGACCCGTCACCAGTCCAGGACTCGGGCCTCATTTGGCATGCTTACCAACATCCTCGAGGGTGCATTCTCCTTCTGCAGGGTGGGAGGAGAGCTCCCTGTCTGGGCCCACACTCGGCGTATATCTCACGTGAAGGACATGGGGGTTGCGTCCCTGTTTCCATGCCAGGAGACAGCACAGGGACAGTGTGCAAGTGATGGGCAGCTCAGCAAAGCTGAGCAAGAGGCTGCCTGAATTTAAGCTGCTGCTCTTTGGTGGCAACCCTACCTGCTTCCCCTTCACATCTGCTCAGGTTGGACAGCAGTGGGGAGCAGACCGCTGTCTGATGGGGGCCTGAGACCTTTATCGACAGAGTATGTCAACTCTGGTCATCCATTCAAGTGGCCACTGGTCTTTCCTTCAGGGCTTTCAAACTCCCCTCCTACCTGCCAGGTTAGCTCACTAGGCACGGCAGGCTCACCCAGTACTACGTCGGGGTGAGGGGTGCTCTGCCTAAGAAGTGAGCTACCTACCTGGAAGCTACCTGCTTGGGGAAGGGGGGTTCTGTCCCAACTGCTGGGTCCTTCCCTGGGCTCCAGCCAGCTTACCTCTTTAACCACATTTGGGTCATCAAAACCTTGTGTTCCACCTGGGAGGGGACTTTCCCAAATCTTACACCTGTGCTCTCCTACTTCTGAAATGGGCCAGGACACAGTTCTAAACCCTGTTTTCACCAGCTGGACATCAGGAAGAGAGCTCCAAATGTGATGTTGAAAAGTATCATCTCTGGAATTGTATCTGTTGGGAAGTTCTCATCTACTACAGGTCTGTGGTTTATTGGCAGCTTCCCACCCACTAACCTCCCTTAACTGAGTCCTCGGGGCTCTGAGTTAGGTTGAAACCTAGAGAAGATGATAGATAAGTTGTCTGAGACTAGACAAACTTCCAGTAGTTAAGCTCAAATGACTTTATGCTGAAGAATTTGACCTATTTGTCCCCCGTGTGACATGGGTAAGTTTGGTTAGAATTGGTCATAATGATAAGTACAGACCTAAGACGTTTGACCACACTTAGGGTGAGGCATCCGGTACATGCTGGCGTACCTTCGATCTGTGGGCCAGTATTCCTCCAGCTAGGAGGGAGCCTGAGGACTCCCAGTTAGAGCTCATCATCTCGTCTTTCGAATGGAAGGGCCATGAGTCAGCGGCCTGGCCTGCCATGTTGGAGATCTGACATCAGTGAAGCCATTTCTGCTAGAGATCTCTTCCCACATCTGGCCTTGAAACAGTAACATACTAGTGGAATTAGATGACTAATTCTATGCAAGTTCAGCTTTCCTTAACCTTCCAGAAGAATCTTGAGGGGCCTTAGACCTGGGTTCTTGTGTACTATTGGGTTACTGTGACAGGTGTGTTCACTCAGGCTGTGTTCACCTCCATGCAGTTCCCTTCAGAGAAACTCTCCCTTGGGGCCACGTGAAATAGAACAGAACATGGTATGGCTGTAGGTGGCCTCCTCACCAGGTTCCATGTGCCTGGACACCTTTATGCTCACACCAAGGGATGACCATTTACTGGCCGGCAAGAAGGTCAAGAGCACGTAAGTTTCAGGGAAGATTTGGCGAGAGATGATCAGAGTGGTCTGGCCAAGTCCCACATGCCATGGTGGGGCTGAGGCGCTAGTCTCTTGCTGGTAGATAGACAGGTGAAGGTGTGCAGGAAAAGAGCGGTCAGGTAGAATAGAGCAGGTAGAGAAGCATAGAAGAGGTTGAAGATTTTGAGATCTGATTCTAATTTCACTTGTCTTGTTTAAGAATGCCTGGCAGCTCCCTTTATCCTCAAATCCCCAAACCCCATGTCTAGGCCACACTGGGGCTCCCCATCTGGCTTCCCACCACGCGTAGACTGTGGCCACCCGAGGCTCCTTCCCTGATGGCACTCCCCTGGAACATCGCCCATCCACCCTAGCCTTCACCAGAGCACAAGGCTCCTGTGGGCTGCCTCATCTAAGCTCCTGCAGCGCCTGGCCTCCCGCCATCCGCCGGGCTTCTCCCAGCTGTGTGAGTCACAGCTATTCTAAGTGGCACCTGGCTTTACGTGGAGCCCCTGCAGAGCTGTTCTGCTCATTGAGGCTTTGCAGGTCAGCCCTGCAGGGCATAGATGGAACCATGGTCTCTGCTCTTAAAACACGAGGGGCCTTTGCAGCCAGACAAACAGCTTGTGTTAAGTTGAGGCAGATCTTATCCAGGAGGGAATGATGGACTCCCCCAACAGCCTCAGCTCTGAGGGCAGGGCCTGGATGTTCTTCCTCACTGTTACATGGTATTTCGATGGCTATTTGTGTTTGGGACTTGGACTCCTGTTTCTTGGGGCAGTTAAATGAGGGCCCCGCAGCGGCCTCCTTACCCGGTGGACCATGTGACAGCCCAGCACAGAGCCCCAGCACACAGGATGTCCTGGGATATCTTCAGACAGCACACAGTCCCTGCCAGCTGGGCCTCCAGTGGGCGGCGTCTGCAACCAGATGAGTAAGGTTACCCGTCTGGGGAGAGGGGTGAGGTGGGCACGGCAGCCTTCAAGCATCCCTGGCACCAGGGTCAGTGAGTGATCACAAAGCTCGGGGCTGATCCCTGGGGAGCAGGCTTCCTCTGGGTGGGTGGAAGGGCAGGTACAGGTGGGGGAACAGCCAGTGCCCACTGGAAGGCTGGCTGTGGGGGTCCCCCGTTCACTGTCCCCCCTTCCTCCAGCCAGGCCAGGGTTGCCCGATTGGTCACAATGGCCTTGATCTCCGCTGGGGTGGCGGACAGGGGGTGCCCTGGGGACACGGGTCTGTAAGACCCCACAAGAGCCCTTTCCCTCTCACCCACAGGTTTTTTGGGGGAAGTCTTTGCTTTTCAGGAAGCTCTGGGGCCGCCTCTGGCCAGCCAGCTGCTCTCCCCCCAGTCGGGAGAAGACCCGAGGGCGCGCCGGGGAGAACAGGCGGGCCGCTCCCTGCTACCCCGGGGAGCCCCGCTTCCAACGGGGACTTGCATCCTTCCTTCACCGCCCTGGGCAGCAGGAGGTGGTGGGGCGGCCCCGCTCCGCGAGCCTGCACGAAGCGGCGGGGGAGAGGAAGGCCCGGGGAGCCGGAGCGGGGCTTTAACCCACCCGGGGGGCACGGCCACCCAGGCGGGCTAGGGGCTTTAACAGCGGCGCCCCGTCCCGGCGAGAAGCTGGGCCAGCTACGAAATCTCAGCGCCACCGGAGCGGCGGGGCCGCAAGGGGGGATCACGGCCGGGTGGCCCGAGGGGTCTGGCTGCTCCCCGCGCCGCCCGCCGCCCCGCCGCCCGCAGCTCGCCGCGCCCGGCCGCGGCCCGCGGGGTGCGGCTGTTCCGCCGCTCGGCGACTCCGCTCCCGAGGCAGGCCGCGCGCCGGGAGCGGGGACGGAGACTGGGGCGGCCTAGCCATTCTTACCTCTAGGGACCTAAGCCCTAGGGTCTTCCGTGCATCCTCATCAGGACCTGGACATCCTGGAAGTACAGGGAAGAAATGGATGCCGGAACTCACGGTGCTGGGACCCTTCAAGGCTCTGCCCCAGCAGGAGTTCACAGGTCTGAGGCCGATGGTGTCCTAGCAGTTCTTCGATCTACCTCTTAAAGAGAAAAAAACTACCGATTCAGCTAACTTATCTATTATCGATTTATCCATCCATCCTAAAGTGTGATTTAAATATAAAATACTTTAAAAATGCACAGGTTTGACCTAACTATAAAGCAAATTATAAAAAATCATGTTCTTAGTCACCTGCAATAAGACACCGCTTGCATCCCGGAAGCCTCTCCTCCTTCCTCCCCAGTGATCCTGATTTATTCACTCCACCTTACGTGTTTTTCTAGCACATTAGCAAATGTTCGTTGCTACAGAGCGTCCATGAAAAACATCCCTTTCTCCTGAGTGTGTAGATGTTTGCAGTGTTTAGATGTTATGAATATTACTAAGACAAACATGGGTGATTTCCTTAGGATGAATTCCCAGCACTGGAATTTTCAGCCAAGGGACACCTTTATTTTCAAGGTTCTTAGAATATGTTCCCACGTTTTTCATTTATCCCCCCCAAGAACTCTGCCAGCTTACATATCCATTGTCAGTTCAGGTCAGTGTCTGCCATGAGCCCGTTGATGGGAAGAAATGGCCGCATGTAAGCCCCAGTTTCATTACATCCTTGCTGACACTGAGTTTTGAGTTTTCTTAGACTAAACAAATCTAAGGCTTGTCTTAGTTTGCATCTCTCTGACGTTAGGAGGGCAGAACATTCATGCGTATCTGCTTACTAACTGGAGCGTCTCCCAATTGTATGCAAAACCTGTCCATTTACCTTTTGGAATGTTGATGCTTTTCTTACCTCCCTGGATGTATTCTATATGCAGTAGAAATAGTTGCCTTTTGATATTTTTTCCCAGAGACTTAGAATTGAGTGAGACCTAGGGTTCATTTGGTCCAACTGAACTCTCAAGAGGTATGCCCATGACCTGTGACCTCAGAACCTGTGACCGTGACCTCATCTGGAAAAGAATCTCTGCAGCTGTGACTAAGTTAAAGATCTTGAGATGAAGCAATCATCCCTAGATGGACCCTAAATCCAATGACGAGGATCCTTGTGAGAGAAAAGCAAGGGAGATCTGAGACAGAGAAGAGAAGGCCTCCTGCAGAGGGAGGTGGACTGAGTGAAGCAGACACACGCCAGAGAACGGTGGGAGCCACAGAGGCGGGAGAGGCGATGAAGGATTCTCCCCTAGAGCCCTTGGAGGGAGTGTGGTCCTACCAACACCTTGATTTCAGATTTCTGGCCTCCAGAAGCCCGAGAGAATAAATTTCTGTTGAATTAAGTCACCAAGTTTGCAGTGCTTTATTACAGCTGTAATACATTGCTTTATCATTATGTCTTAAATTGTGCATTTTTGAATGTATTTTTATACTTAAATCACACTTTAGGGTGGATGGATAGATAGATAATAGATTAGATAGCAAAATAAGTAAATTTTCTCTTTAAGAGGTTGATCCAAGAGCTGTTAGGACACCACCTGCATCAGATGAGAAGGACCTGAGGGCTGACAGGGCTTGCTGAGGGTCAGGCCTCTTATCCCAGGCTAGACACTGGGTGGAATGTTTGCCCTTGGTGCCCCTATGGCATGTGACCTGGACTTCCTAGGAAAACTTCTTAAAATTGTAGGAGGTGGCATTGACATTATCTCACACGTTAGCTCAGAACTGAGTGTGCAAGGACCTGAGCTCCAGTTCAGGCTCTGCGGCTTGCTGACCCTGTGGCCTGGACAAGCTCCTCTTCTGTATGGCCTCTGAATCGCCGAGAGTGGCAGCTGGGTGGTGTTTCCTCTGGGGTGCCTTGAGTCTACGAGCTGTGCAGACCGGCTTTACTGCACTGATTCTTTACAAGTGTGGACACTCTAGTGCCGTGGCTACTTGCTCAGAAGTTGTGCCATAATTTTCTCCTTATTCTATGGATATGTCTCTTGATGCTGAGTGTTACTCATACCCACGGACTACCAGGAGTATTCGGGACACACAACCAGCCTGCAAATGTATGAAGCCCAAAAGACACTGAGTTCTTGGGCAGGGCAAGAAGAAAAGACATGGATTTCTAACAGGTGTGTCCCTGGGTGTGATCTCATCTGAGGGTTACACGGAGGATCTGGAGCTTCATCGTCCACTTTGGTAGAGGGTCCCAGGTGGCTACTGAACACTGGAAATATCACTACTGCTGCTGAGGAACTGAGTTTTCACCTTTATTTGAATTAACTCCAATTTAAAAAACACTTGCTTCAGTTATTGGAAAAATTTAAAGGCTGTTTGGAATGATAAATTCACATGTAAACATGTGAATCTACTTTTCCAACTGCAAAGTTTATGAGATAAATGCAGATCAATCATTTTTGATGAAATTTTAGTGTCCAAATGAATGTGTTGTCAATGTTAAATATAAACAGAACTTGAAGACTTCAAACTAATAAAAGAATGTAAAATAGCTCATCAATAATTTTTTTATTGACTGTGGGTCAAAGTGATAGCATATTTGGATATATGGGTCAAATGAAATATTAAATTTAGTTTCATCTGGTTCTACTGGCTCTGACCCCAAGGCTCAGGGTCATGAGGGGAAGTTGCTCACAGTGACCAGTATAGCACCTGAGCTGTGACTGCCCTCAGAGATGGCTCATTGCCTCCCCACTTCAGGGAGGGGACGTTTGGGATGGGGCTAGAGGCAGGAGCTTGTCTGGGTCCTGGAGCCCAGGTTGCTACTGAGTTCCTGCTATGACCTGATGCTGCGCCTCCTGAGAGACTCCTGGCGGCCTTCCCAAGGAGGCGTCTTTGAGAACAGAGCCTTATTAAAGGGTCTGTCTGACTGTCCACAGTCAGCAGGACTAGTCTGAATGTCAAGGTTCAGCAACCCTACTCATCCCTTCTTTTAAGTAGCTGTGCAGGTGAGGAGATGGCCTGTGAAGGAGGAGGGGGAAGAGGAGGAGGCCTTGCTATCCTTCCTAGGGCCTTGGATCTCAACTCGGAGTCCAGAGAATGTGGGGCTCAAATCTGACACAGCCACTATGTATCCATGAGGCCTGAGACTGGTCTTAAACCTCAGGCTCCCTTCCCTGGCTGCAGGGTCTGAGTCCCATTTTCTATATGGCCACTGGGTGTCGCCCTCTCCCCACAAGTGGGCCTTCTTTTCCCCTGGCTGTGGCTCCTTGGGGGCTTAACCGGTGCTGGTGTGGGGAAGGTTCTGGAGAGGTGTGTCCCCTCCTCCAGCTCTCTCCTGGAGGCAGTGGGCCTGCGATAGTGCTATTGCTGGCTGAAAGCATGAGCTGTTTGTAGGCAACATCAGGAATTTAGTGGTACTGTTCAATCCAGTGCTCTGGGGAGGTCTCTGCCGTGTGGTCTCTGAGGCTGACCCATTTATGAGGTCTCTAGGGCCCTGGGTGTCAGGCCGCTCTTTCTGCCCCCTGCAGTGTCTGGCTGCCTGTCCCTGGGGAATGTTGGTAACTTGGCCATGACCTTATCTGAGCACGGATGGAAGAGCTTCCAAGGCTAGACAGGCAGGGCCCTGCAGAGACACTGCTCCCACGCCCACAGAACACAGGCCTGTCCTCAGTCACCCTCTCCACAGTCTGGGGGGCTGGTGGGAAAGGACTGTCACCTGCCACTGTTCCCATGCCACGGATGCATAAACTGAGGGTCAGACGGGAGTGCTTCTTGCTCAAGGTCCCTCAGCTAGTGAGGGCTGAGCTCCCTTCTGCCTCAGCTCCATCCAGAGAAGGTGTCTGTTATGGCTTGAATTGTGTCTCCCCCACATTCATGTGTTGAAATCCTAACCCCTCAGGACCTCAGAATGTGACCTGATGTGGAAATACGGCCATTGCAAATGTGATTAGTCATGAGGTCATTCCGGATAGAGTGGTCCCTGATCTGATATGAGGGTGTCCTTAAAAAGGGGGAAATTTGACACAGACCAGCTTGCAGAGAGAGCGCCATGTGAAGGTGAAAGCAAAGGTGGAGGTGAAGCCACTGATGTGTGAGGTCGCCCCCCTCACATAAATCAGTCCCCGTGCAGAAGGGCCAGGCCTGGCCCAAATGGGATACAAACCTGGCTGTCTGAGAAGTTGGGGACCCTGATGAAGCCCTGGCCACATCTCGCTCAGCATCTCCAAAGCACTCACCCTTGCTGGGCATCTGGGCAAGGGATGCCTGGTTCCAGGAGCAAGCAGCAAGTCCCTCTTGCTTGGGTGTGTCCCTGTCATTTCCTGAAGTACCAGGTCACTTGGGTTTTAGCGGGACCTTATCTGGAGAGTCTGGCTTTCTGGTAGGAAGCAGAAAGCCGAGGAGAGTCAGACCTGCTGGTCTCAGTGGCAATGGCATCAGCAACAGGATCGCGTTTCTGTTTCCCCACAAGCGCTGGGAATTGAGGTATGTGCGGAAATACAATTCATAAATTGGTGGACTTTATTTCCACTGTTCCCAGGCTTTAATTTCTAGAAACAAAATGTCAGTGTTATGGCTGAAATTCTCATAGTTTTAGGAAACCCATCACAACCCAGATTGTTTATGCATAGTTCATATATTATATGACAAGAAAGGTTTTGAGAGTAATGAAGGGCCATGGGATTGTGGTTGCAATGAAACTGGACGGTCTGAGCATGGTGATCTGTTATTTATATTACTTGGATCCCAGGTCCTACCCTTGCATCTTCCCTCCAGAAAAAACTGAGGGAATCATGGATCTTCTGGAAGGTGAGACTGCGGGTAACCAGCCACAGGTGTGTGCTAGGGTCTGTCACTTACAGAGTGCTGCACGCATGCATGTGTGTGAGTGTGAGCATGGGTGTGTGTGTGTGCATGTGTGGTCAGTGGGAGAATGGTGGCTAATTCGGGAGAAATGACCTCTCACCTCATCTGGAACATGGGGTGCATTAAGGGTGACCTGAAAGGTCACTTAAGGGTTTCATGGTAAATGTGCATAAAGAGCCAAGGAGAAGGACTCCGAGTCCTGCCTGGGATGCTGGAAGTGCTTCCTGGGAGCTGTGCTGTGTTAGGGACCAAGTGGGGGTCCTTGGATTTTTTGAATGGTGCTGTGGACTCGGGTTTCTCAGGCACTGGAGGCTCTTCACCTGCTTTGTTTCCTTTACCCTGATTTTTAGGAGGCTGCGAGCAAGCAGGGCAGCCAGGCAGGTTAGGTAAGACCTGCATCATCTCTGTTCCTGGCTGAGACTGACTATGGTAGAAGAGATGGTCCAGGGAAATTCTACAGCCTTATTTTTAAGCTGAACATCGGTTTCATCCCATCCTTTTACTTGTTGTCATGAGATGAACAACATGCATTTGCTTGATTCACGTCACTAGAGCGTTCAGCCTTGCTGGGTGCCCTTTGTAAGGAAGGAAGCCTGTCATCACTTATAGAAACAGCTCTGATGCCTGCTTCTCTGGAAATCCAGGCCTCTTCAGCCTGAGGTGGGTGCAGACTTCTTTCCTGGGGCTCTGGGCTGGCATCGCATGGGCTCTGCTGGTAGGTGTGCTCTGGGCAGGTGGCCCCCGGGGCTAGAGAACTCGGGCTAGGGTCTCTGCCTGGTGCAGAGCCCTCTGTTCATCTGCCTCTGCTGGGATCCCCAACACCCCACTCCTTTCCCTTTCGACCCTCAAACAAGGTTTTCAAATGGCAAAAACTGACAGAAACCCTAAAGACCATAATTGGATCATTTTGACTTATTTTGGTTTTCACTCAACAGAATTGCAGCCTCCCATCCTCAGCGAGGCCTTGGCGGTGTCTCCGAGATGCATGCAGGGCACCTTTCCCTTTCCAGGAGGACAGAGCCCGTTGTTCTGGAGGATGGCTTTCTGTCAATGCCTGCCACTGTATCCCCTCACCATGGCACCCCCTGTGCACCTGCCTTTGGAAAAGTATTATCTTTCTGCTACAGAAACGGCATGGGGGACTCAACTCTCCAGAACTGGAGAAGGCAGCTTCTAACGGCAAGAATCTGTCTTGGCTTCTGGCAAGGGAGCTCTGGCTGTGGTTGATGATACACTGTGGTTCCTTCCAGAACCACGTCCCACTTCTCCCAGATACATGCCCATCCTTTGGAGCCAGAGGCCTGGTGGGCATGGCTGGCTGGGGTAGACAAGGAAAGGGTTCAAGCTCTTTTTAAGAACCCCGACTCCTTGCTAATTGCAAGCTGTTCAGGAGCACAACTGGAAAACCAAACAAGTCAAAAGGAATTGAACCTTGATTCCCCTCAGGTGGTGCAAACCAGGAGGCAGAAGAGGAGAACCTGGAGGTCAGCTCAGCCCCAGAGGGCCTTGCGCTTGGTGACTCAGGTGCCAGCGCTTTGACAAACGGAGCATCAGCTGGGTCCTCGCACACAGTGCGTGTGGGAAGGCACCTGCAGCTCAGTGCTTGCCTCACGTCCAGGCCCGGCTTTCTCCTTTGAGAAAGGAAAAAAGGCCATCCTCACAGCAAAACTTGCTTCATGTGTCTCGTGAGTAACTGTAACTGTGAGCAGCGCTCTGAACCCACTTGGTCCTGCCGGGAGGGCGGGCCGGCCGAGCCGAGCGCTACAGGACGCCTGCCCGGGGAGGCATGCTGCTCTTGGAAGTGGAAAAGTGTATGGTACTATTAAGTAGTGTGAGCAACTTGAGTATTGTTTCTGAAGACGTCAGACCATGTTTGGGCCGTTTTGATTTACTGTTACATTGGAGAGTCACGCTTCTCCTTGAAAAGCATGGAATGTGCACTTCTAACAATTGCAGTCAGCTCTTGCCCTGGATCCCCAGGCCTTGGGCAGCAGTAGTTTGGGGTTGGGAGATACTCACTTCGCAAAACGTTTTATTAAGTGTTCTTTCAGCCAGTTCCCCAGACTCTTATCGGCAGCAGGGATGACACTGCTCTCCCTGTCCATCCTTCCCCCCTGAACCCCCCAGTTTCTCTTTTCATCTTTAAAGGCCTCCTGGGGATGGAAGGAGGGAGATGGGGCCTTGTGGGTCTGGCCGGACAGGGAGCACAGTTGACCCCGTGGCAGGGTTGCAGAGCGGCTTCCTGATTTCCTCTAGTTGGAGTGAACAGCAAGAGAGACCACAGGGAGATGGGGAACACAGCTGTGTCCTGTGAAAACTGACCCAGGGCTCCTCATGCATTGGGGTCCGCCTTCACTTCCCTCTTGTGGTTGGAACTGATAAAAGGGGTTATGGAGTCACCCTCCTGGTGGGGCCCCCAGTGTCGGAACCTGTCCAGGGACCAAGAGGTGAGCGGAGGCAGGATGCACACTCCACTTCACTGGATTACCTAAACTGGGCGCTATGCAAATTGAGAAGTCATCAATATCAGGGGCTGCAGGTTTTCAGGCCGAATTTTTGGGAGAATAAAGATGCAAACTGAGACTGCAGAACCCATGTTTTAAAAGTTACTGCTAGGAGAGGAGGCAGAGGAAGAAAAGAATTGCTTTTCATCTTGCCTTGCAAGGTAATTTGAAAAAAAAGTTTCCCTTTGAAATGTTGCAGCAGTGAAAGAGTGAAAACCAGTGGGAATTCAGAAGTTACAGTCCTACTCTGGTTTCAAATAAGGTATTAAAAGCCCTCCCATCATTCAGCATGAATACACATCCCTGAAATTTCTCCAAAATTTGATTTTGTTCTCCATTTCAAGGAAAAAAAGTGCTGTGAACAGTCCGAGCCTGGTTTCCCTGGCCACGACAAATTCTCCTGAAACCAGTGTGTAGGAACTGGATTTTCCAAGCCGCCTGTGGAGGGGCTGCGTGTGCCCAGGCGGCGGTGGAGGTGGTGGCGGTGGTGGTGGTGGGGAGCTGCCCCTGATGTGTGGCTTCTGGGAGGGAGTCAGGGGGCGGGGAGCTGCACACAAATTGGATGGGAATATAATTGATATTTAAGTCTCTCTCTGGAAACTTAAACTTTGATAGTTTACATCTCTGCTTAATAGCATATTAAATCACTTTATAACCCTTAACAACTGTTTAATCTTTTATTGTTGAAAAATGAGGTAATTGATCTAAGCCATGTCAGAATATGCCAGGAAAAACTTATTTAAATGTACCACCCTTCACCACGGTATTCAGGGGATTTGAGGGACCCATGTGTGTTTCAAAGGGGCCCACCTCTCCCGCAGTGGAGGCTCACCCCGAGTGGGTGGGGTCAGAGACAAAGAATCCTCAGCGGGTGGAGGCCTGGGGAGGCCGGCAGGGAAAGGGCTGGAGCCTGGGATTCAGCCCTTAGGCTGTGCTCTTGCCGCCATGTAGGCTTTTGACTCCTAATTGGGCATTGTTGAAAACAGGCTTTTCTGGCTGACAGTATGTTCTATGATCTGTGTTCAGCAAGGTTGTGCAGCATCGCAATTAGAGTGCTCATGGCTGGGAGAGCAGGAGAGTGAGCGGACAAGAACGACAGAGAGAGAGTTAAGTGCTGTGTTATTCCAAAATCAAGTATGCCTTCTCCTTGGGAAGGACACCAAAAAATACCTTCTAAATGAAGTATGTTTCCCTTCAGAGATTACGGCATCAGTTGATCAAAGTCCCCTGGAAATAGCTTTTGGCAACTCTGAGGTTCTCTGTAACTCTTCTTGACTTGAGCAGGGCGGCCCTGCACTGGGAGCAGTGGCTGTTGGGGCGAGGAGCCAGGGGTGGGGACCAATAGGTGTCCTGTGTATCCTCCAACTGCTTTGCAAACCCTGCAGCCTCACGTTGGTTTGGGGTTGGTTTGGTTGAAAATGGTTTTGTTTCTCCGGAAAATTGATTGTGGTGCACGGGCTGGCCCCCTCTGTCCAAGTAATGCAATACAGGCATCTCCTAAACTTAAACAAGGCTTTGGCAATCCTGGTGAAATGTATTGTCGTCGGCTCCATGTCCTGACGTCCTCCACAGACTGGAGGAATGTTTGGACCTCGGCCCCTGAGCCCTTTCTGGTTTAAGTTTAATGAAAGTCCGGGCAATCCGAATGTCTACCTGGCAGCAGGGAAGAGAGGCTTCACGTTAATTATTGCTAAGTTCAACTGTCTCTTCCAAGTCCTATATACAGCCCTACACATTTGTATATATTTTATATGGTCTATTTCCATTATAAATTGCCCATAAATTAAATACAGATTTTCCTGGGAACATCATGAAAAAAAGGAAAAGATCCATCTGATACATGTTTCTGGTATTGGAGGTGATGTGGATTACAAAGGGGTGGGGGCCCCACACACTGACTCCCCAACATGGAGGTCACGCGTCTGGGTTAAGGCAACCTGAGTTGTGTGTGAACGGATACGCATCGTGCCTTTTTTCCATCTTCAGTGTGGTGAGCTGCACATTGTGCCTTTAGAAAGAATGGAGACTGATTGGCCTAGACAGGCTGGAGTGTCCAGAGGGGGACAGGAGGACAGTCGGGGGTGAGCACGCTCCTCTCTTCTCCAAAGAGGAGGCTGGCGAGGTGGTGTTGTCTGGAGGAGCGTTCTCAGCGCGGTGTGCTGACTCCCCAGGGAGGCGCCCTCTCTGAGCCGTGTGCTGCCAACATGATCTGCTGCTGGTCATGAAGTACTAACGCACGTTACAGAAGAAAGGAGCGCAGATTCAAGGCTCATCTCTGTAACGTCCTTCTCATTCCCTTGCATTCCCAGCTCCTTACTGAGTAGAGAGACAAGGGTGGAGTTTTACCGGACTCCATGGAGCAGTGCCCATTCTGAAGCCCATGCCATTCATGCCCCAGCCTTTGCCACCTCAGAGCCTGCTGTGCCCTCTGCATGGCTTCGTTGCTCTCTCCACTCCCTCCGGTCTCTGCTCAATGAGGCCTTTCTAACTGCTGTTGAAGAAAAGTACCCCGAGTACTCTCACCTTTTTCCCTGCTTATTTATTTATAAAAGCTGATCTCTGCTTGGCATCCTGTGTACTTTACTTATTGTCATAAGCCATAACAAATGCAGGGTCTTTGGGGCAGGAGTTTTTGTCTCTTCATGCTCTATTTTGCTCCAGCGCCTCACACCTAATAGATGCTCAATAAAAGGTGTTGCATGAATGTGTGAATGAATGCCCATGGGAATGCATTTGGAGATCATTAATTACATATTATGGAGGAAACAAATGTAGCAAAAATCTGCTTTAGGAGACTAGACTTGAGCCAGTTCACAGAAATGGCAGAAAGGGAGATTCTAGTCTAAAAAACAAACTTTCAAAGAAATACAAATTTCATCCAAGGATGAGGTGACTTCTAGGGCCATGAACATCCAGTGGAAGTGTTTGAGTGAGGATGGCTGGTCAGGAAGCTGCAGAGAGGAAGCCTGCCCTAGGATGGGGAGGATTTTACCACAAATACCATGTCTCCTCCATGATCCTATGCAAGGCTGTAAAATGTTCTATCCTGGGCTCTCCTACAGTGCAGTGTCCTAGGATTCTGTGTGCTTCTGGAGGAAGCCTGTCCTGGATCACACAGCTCTGGCTGGGCCAGGCCCTGATGATAGGTTTCTTGCTCAGAGGGTGAGCCCTGGGGTGCTGTTATCCTGCCAGGCCTCAGGTGGCCTCCACACCTCCAGTGGGTGGTGTGGCCTTGCTGGTTCCCAGGCTGCCTTCCCCATGGTCTCCTAGACCTTTTCCCCAGGACCCAGTGCTGGTGCAAGTTAATTTGTTCCCAAACGAGGTGTTCATTCCTTTATTCACCATTCAACCTACCACATGTGCTGTACTCTCCCCATGAGTCTGCACTGGTTGTGAGGGCCCCATCCCCTAGTCACTGGGCTCGAACCTGTCTCCCTCTCCCTCCCCAAGCCCTGCCAGCTGACCCTCTCAGAGTGGGCGTGGGGCTGTGTGCAGACTTGGCTTTCAGCTTACCCATTAGGGTGTCCAGACCTGGGTTCTGCAATGTCAGAGCTTAAAGGGTGGATGAGAGAGTTTCTAGTTTCTCTCTCTAGTAGACAGAGGCCTTCACTGGGGAAGCTTTTGGAGGTCACAGCCAGAGTCCTGTGCTGGGGCAGGATGAAGCCAGCTCCACAAGAAGCTGGGGCAGCTGACTGGGAGCAGGGGGGCCTGTTGGTGGACACAGTGCTGGACACCAGGTCCCGCACACGCACAGGAGGGACCACAGACCACTCCCTTTCCTATCTTTCTTTAGGGTGGGCAGTGCATCAGCGTGGGGCTTGGGAATAGACAGGAGACACGACACCTTAGACATCCTAGCGCTAGGATGCAGAGTATAGCAAATGCTATCTGGAGGGACAGTCACCTTGGGTGGTGGTCAGAGGGCCTGGGTTCCATTGCAGACTAGCTGAGTGACCTTGGTCAAGACACTTGACCTCTTTTCCTGCAATTTCCACATCTGTAGAGTGGGGTCTAGACTGCTAGAATCATGAGACGATTCTTTCAGTGATAGATGGTAGGGGGTGGGGTTTCTTTTCATTGTATAACTGCATGCTATTTGATTTTTCAACTATATAGGCATCTCTTTGATTTTAACAATAAAATACATATTTGGATACATTTATGAAATGCTATGTGAATATGTCAGTCTCTGCTTTATATCCTGGGGGCAGAGAGAGTGATAAATGGTTTTTTGTCACTAAAAAGACCTGAGCTTCTCCCCAGGTTCTTACTGCGAGGCTCTGTCACTCAGGCTTTCACAGAAAGGCCTTTGCAGAAGTGAAGCCGCCCCTGGCCTGGAAGCGCGGGTGTTGGGGCAGCTCCTCTGTTCCAGCCTGGGGCCCGTAGGGCGCCCGGGGATCAACCAGGAGACCCTGTGCTTTACGGCCTTGGGTGGTGCATGAAATCTTCCCCACTTGGGCTTCATAAATTATTATATGGGGTCCATTAGAGCTGGGTGGGGAGCAAGAGAGTGATTTTATGGGTGATTTACACATGGCCTTTGTCTGAGATCCCACATGTTGCCAGCTGGACAGAGGCTTCTGGCTGCTTCCACAGCAAAGCCCTGGCCTGGATTGGCCCCCACAGTGTGAAATCACACCACATGACCTGTGGCTGGGCAGAGGGGCCCGGGACCCCACAAGGAGGTAAACTCCAGAAAAGCCAGGGAGGAGGTAAAGTCACACAGCCCCGTCTCCATCTGTCCTCAGGGGGACTTGAAGTTCAGCTCCCAGTGTTGGCATGACTTGTCCTGCTTGAGAAGGAGTCCTTGCAGGAAGATGCAAGATTCTGGGGTCTTCAGGGCCTTTAAGATCATATAACCCAGCTTTGGACTGTACTGTGGAAGCAGTAGGCATGGAGAGGGAGGGGGAGCCTTTCTGAGGGTCACACAGGAAGTCGGTGTTGGGGCTGAGCCTGGACTTCTGTCTCCCACCTCAGGCTGCCTCTTGGGGCCAAGGAGAGGGGGTGCCAGGGGTGGGAGAGGCTATTGTCTGGGTGTCTGGGCTATTGGTGGCCATCCTAGCCTGTGACTCCCCTTCTGCCTTCCCCCCAGCCCTGGGCCTCTTGCTGCTGGGCTGCCCTGGAGCCCGTTGTCCCCCCTCCAAGTCTGTCTCACGTGGCCTTGAGGTTTCCAGCACACTCAGCACCTGTGGCCTCATTCCTCAGCACGGGTGGGTAAGAACCCCTCACCCCTCAACACATTGTGTTGATGGTGGCAGCAGCTGGGTGGTGGGCGCTGGGTCTGACCCTCATGCCCAGACCTCCTGGGCCACCCAAGGGTGAGTCATGGCTTCAGCTCCATCAGCAGCCCCTCTGACATGAGGTTGGAGGAGGCCTGGCCTGGGGGTGCACGTGTGCTACTTACCGGCTGTACGGCCTTGAGGGAGTCCCTTCTGTTGAGCTTTCCCAGGAGGTGCTGCTTCTCCTGGGAGCATTTTGGGAACAGGGTGCAGTGACTCAGCCACAGTGGCGTGGAGATCCAGAATGATGCCCTCCCTCCTGCCTGCCTCTGTCTTGCTGCTGCTCCACTTTGTGGGCATCCATGCTTACAAGGGCCTAACACTGCTGATATCTTCAAACTCTTCATAAGCTTCCAACAAGAGGAGCCACATTGTCTGCCCTGGGCCCCCTGGATTATGGGGCTGGTCCTGTCCCCCTAAGGGGTGGAGTGGGGAAGGGCAAGCAGAGGGCATTTCCAGGTGGAGGAGACTGATTGCTGACAGAGATGGGACATGGTAGGATTGACCTCCAAAGACTGTGAACTTGGCAAAATTTCTCGACAGCTCCCAGGCCCTGCTTTTTGTGGATTTTCTTCCTGTGTTCTCCATTCAGTCTCTCTACATTCTGCAAATTTCTGAGCAGTCCCCCAAAACTCCTGTTATGGATACAGATTTCATGGGGTTGGCCATTATAGTAGCCAGGATTGGCTAGGTAGCAATTTAACCCTGAAATCCCAGTGATTTAACAGAATGTTTTATTTCTTGCTCACCCTTTCTATCCATCCCAGACTGGGGGTGGGGATTCTGCTCCATGCAGTCCCTCAAGGTCCTAAGCTGATGCACGCTCTGTCACTTGCAGCCGTGCCATTTAAAGCACACTGTTGCTCTTGATTGCTGTAGCAGGAGAAGGGGATGAAGAAGTGTCCCCCTATGACTCTGTTATGCTGCAAATTGGAAGTGACACACACCACTTCTGTTCATAGCTCATTGGCCAGAATTAGTTCTGAAGCCCACTTAGCCACAGGAGGCTGGAATATGGGGTCCTCTACTTCCAGGAAGAAGAAAAGAAACAGGTGTTGATGAGCATGGGCTGTACCTCTTGTAGAGTAGATGAATAAGTGGGAGGAAGGAGAAATGCCATGCTCACATCCCTTCATCCAGGGCGAGTTGTGCTAATCTTTACCTGAGAGCATTGCCAAGTGTTCATCAATGGCTTACTCTCAGCCAGGCCCCCTATTTCCTTGGGGCAGAAAGACTCTACCCACCTCCTGCTGCAGAGTCTGGTATATCAATGAGCCAGGCCTTCTTTGGGTTTGTGGGGGGATCTCCTGGGGTTGGGCAGGGTCACAGCAGAGGAGCTGATAAAAAGCAGGTACTTAAATTCCAAGTTGGTAAACTTACAAACAGTTTGGCCAGTATGAATTTGACATGTCACGGGGCATGAGAAATGCCACATTTGGTCTTCTGAGTCAAGTTTGGCTCAGTTCCCAGCTTCCTGGCTGCTGGGATGCCCGACTTCTGTCCTTACTTGTGTCTTCTTCCTCTTCCCTCTTCCTTCACTTCCGCAAAGGGTAAATAAGAAAGGACTACAGACGGCAGGCTGCGGTCTCTGTTTTGCTGCTGCTTCATGCCCAGGGCTGTTCAGTCCATTTGGGGATGGGGAGTCCTCCGGGCAGGAATTCGCTCTGTGCCACACTCAGAGTGGGGACCCCACGGTCCCTCAGGAGCCTGTGGTCTCAGGGCCTGTGGCTGTGGGCCTCACGAAGCAAATTCCTGTGGCTAAGGTGCATCCTGTCCTGCTTTCCCGAGCCTCCTCGCCCCACACCCCCTGGTCTGAACCCCCTGATCCGTGGAGCATGCTGGTTCCCGGCCCCATAGCCACTTGACTGGGATGCTTGCCTGCCTGCCTGTCTCTGTGGATTCCACTGACACTCGGGGGCATTAGCCACCAGCCACAATATAGCCAGAAGACTTAATTGTGAGTTACCTCATTTCACTCACATTTACTTGGCCAAAGCCTATGGTAGACAAAACACCCATAAAAGCCCAGGTCTGGAGAAACACAGGGTCATAGAGCAGGGGAAGCTGGGTTATTCTCATGGCCCAAAACTTGTGTCTGTTTTTTTTTTCTTCTTTTTTTGGCAAAAGAGAAAATGAAATAAGTTTAAAAACAATGTACAGTCCACATCTGATGGCTGTAGAATGTGTATGGCCTTCAGCTGCTTCCAGCAAATTATTCATGATCTATTTGAGCATTAGCTAGACGCTGACACCATGTCTCCTCGTTACACTGACTCAACCCTGGGGGCCTGCCTGGGGCCTTGAAAGATTCCATACCTGAGCCAGGTAATCCCTCTTAGATTCAACTCTATGTTCCAGTCCATGGATGGCTTCTGGAAAGTGAAGCATTTGCAGGGTCTAGTGATGGGCTTGATAGCATAGGGGCCACCAATCTTTCTGGAAACAATCTAGCATGAGTACTTGCCCAGGTCCCTGGGGCCCTGGCCAGGCCTGGATTGTATGTGGTTTCCTTCTGAGGAGGAGAAAAGCCTGTCTATTTGCATTTCTTGCCATTCACGGAGAGTTATTGCCCCTCGCCTCACTTTGAGTATTCCTGGGGAGCATCTTTTACCCTAAAGCAGTCCTAATTCTTGGGAGAAATGGATGAAAAGAACTCTAGCTGGACAGTCGGGAAACTCCCACAAACCATTCTGTGGCCTTTCCCAATTCTCTTCTTGGGCCCTGCTTGGTTTTATTTTCTCTTTTAAAAAGCAAGAGGGTGTCCCCAAAATAATTTTTAAAACATATCTGTGGGAACCTTTCTCCAAACAAAAAGCCCCATGTATAGTATAGATAACCTTAGAACTGCTCTTTTTTGGGTCGGGGGTGGGTCAGGGTGATGCTGCCCATCGATGCCCCGGCCCCTAACTGTCACTCCCTGAGCATCCCTTAGAGGACCCTGTGCCCTCTGTGGGGCTCCACCAAGCATAGTTTGAAAACCACCAGGGCTGGTCATCTGTAAGGATGCAGGCGATATCTGACATTCTGATTCTTACCCCTACCTCAATAAAACAAAAGAAAATCCAAATTGCTATAGAGGTCCTATGAGACACAAGATCTAAGGCAGAGAAGATGGGGCCAGTGTCTTCCTAACAGCTTCCTCCTTCCCCTCTGCAGTTTGAAAGCCTGTCTGCTGACCACTGGTTGCCTCTGCTCCCGGGGCCTTCCCCTGTCAGGACGTGGGTTCTGGGTTTGTTCAGGCCCTCGGGACCTCATCCTCTTCCAGTCCTACCTCCACTGACCCAGGGACACTGGCAGAGCTCCTGTGGCCCGGGAGGCCCTGTTCTTGAAGCTCTCAGGATGGGTCCTCCATGGCAGGGGTGGCCGAAGGGGCTGGGGAAGGCGGGGGCACTGGCAGCGGGGACTCAGGGGCATGCAGTCAATTGTCTTTGACTTTGAGTTGGGCAGGTCCTCTGCTTAGTTCACGGTAGAGGCTTAGTACATATTTGTGGAGTAAATGAAAGTGTGGTGGGGGGGAATAGGAAAGTAGATTTCAACACAGACTAGAACATTTTGTAACTAGAACATTCATGGGTCCTGGTCACTGGAGGGGTTGATTTGTGGTGGCAGAAGTTCGAGGGTGGGAACCCTGGTTGGGGCTTGGATAGAATGGCCCCCAGTGCCCCTTCTCACCTTGCCACTCCTGGAACGGAGGTCTTAGAATCCAGAGAAGAAAACTGGCTCACTTTGACTGTGGCAAGTTCCCAGAAAAAGCGACTTTCTTCGTCCCAGGAAAGCTGCCTTACTCCCACCCAATTAGCCAGGTGAGGACCAGCCTAGGGAAATCTCAGCTTGTTAATGGTGTGGAGGCTGAGCGGATAGAGATGTGTGTGTCCTGGGAGGCTCAGCCTGGAATGCTTCACTGCAGGTGCCAATCCCAGGTCGCCCCCAACTGGGTGGCCCAGTTCCCTCACTGGGTCAGCGCCGTGGATCTTGCTTTGCAAGTGAGTTTCCAACTTCTGGGTTGGAGAGGGAGGCTTGGCCTTTTTGCTTGGTTTTTCCTGGCTGGGGAGTTGCAGCTAAGTTAGAAATACCTGGCCTAGGGGGTATCCTTTCAGAATCTCATCAAAACAACCAGCTTTGTACAATGCAATGTTTGGGGTTGTCCGTCTGTGCTCTGAAACTTTGATGGAGCAGGACTTTAATCTTCTGGTGGCCTGAAACACACCTGGGTCTGGAAAGGACCTCAGAGCTACTGCTTTCCTCCCTTACCTACTGGAGAAATTCCTAGGGGTGACCTCTGGCAGCAGCACATTCTAGGACTTCCTGGTCTGGAGGACAGCTGGTTGCTGGCTTTGACTCTTTCCCCAGTCACCATTGGCATGTTTCCCAACTGAAAACAAACTTCAGCATCTGTGTTGGTGCTGTGCCCCTCTCCCTGAGCCAGGAAGGGGGCCCTTGTCCTGTGAAATGCCCTGGCACCCCTTGCAGGTCTCCTGGGCTGGCCATGTGGTAATAGACCAGAAGCTCCAGGCTGAATACCAGGACAGAGCTGAGGAGCTGATTTGCAGCCTGTGAGCAGAGGTTTGGGAAGGCTGGGTATCTAGGGTACAGGAAAAAAGACAACTCAAGCAGGGCCTGGCTCATTGGCTCAGAAGTCAGGAAACATGGTCCCAATAGACTCTCAGAGTGGGACATTCTTGTGAGGATACTTTGGTGGAAAAATGCATTTTGGTGCTAGGGTCTAACTCAGTTTATGCCTCTGCTAGCTTTAGGATAATGCTTAGAAAAAAATCCTCTAGTTGAGAGCAGAGCCCACAGGAGCCATTTGGCCTCACCCCTTCCTTTTATTTCCCAGAGCTTTTCCCTAACCTCCAATGGGTAACTCCAGAGGGAACTTGCTGGAGCTCTCAGGGGCATTTCGTCCTCTCTGTGTGTCTGAGGGCTTTATTTATTATAATCGGGCACATGTTTATTGCTGCAGACACATACCTGGGGCATAGATGCCTGCTGCACAACTCTCTCACAGGGCAGGGGCCCAGTGAGTGCAGACCCTCTCCTGGAGGCAGCTGTTTTTGGGGAAATAGATGCACTCACTTTAACTCTGCACCTCATCGGGGAGTGGGAAGAGGGACCTTAACTCTTGGCATAACTGATTAGACTTTTCATGATGTGTACCAGCCCCTCAGGAGTGTGTGTGTGTGTGTGTGTGTGTGTGTCTGTGTGTGTGTATGTAACAACAGTCCATGCACAGGACATCGCATTTTCCAGTAATTGGGAAGTTAGCAATGTCCCGGCTGCAGATAGAGACAGAGCTTGCAGGGACATGCCCCATCGGCATGCTGGGGCTGTTGCCCATGTATGAGTATGTGAGCTGGTCTGTGGGAAGGTGACACCACGGATGGCTGGTTGTGTGCGGTGCTGTCCCCATTGTCAATATTCATGGACATGCATGTGTCCTCAGACCTGGGCCCAGGCCTAAGGCTTCCACTCAGACTTTGGCTCCATGTGACATTTGCCTCCACATCTCTGTCGTATGTGATCTTCTGCAGAGCTTTCTGGCTCAGTGGAACATATTACCCAGCAGAAGCAGCTTCCTGGGGGGCTGCGCAAGGCCCCTGCTTTGGGGCCTCTCTTCTGGCCACCAGCCAGCCTGGGGATGAAGGGGAAGGGGCTTTGGAAGGCTCTTGCCTGTTGGCCATCCAATACGCTTGAAAGGATACCAGCCTGATGAGTGAAGTTGTAATAAATCAAGACCATGTGGTCGGCTCCCCCTTGAGATGCTCCCATTTAAAGCAACTGGGGGGTGGGTGGGAAATATTCTTGGCAATCAGCCCCGAAGCTTCTCTTATATCCTCTTTCTCCTTACTTCAACCCTGGAATCTGAAAGAGTCATGTGGTTTATTTTTAAAACAGAAACAGCCCTGGACTCCCAAGTCTCCAGAGCTAAGAACATCCCCTCCCATCATCCAGGTCTAGGCTGACTGCAGAGCACAACCGTGGTGTGAGCGCTGGAAAGTTTGGTGTCGTGAGGATTGGGGCAGGGGAGGGGGAAGAGAGGGCATCTTTCATGCTCGCAGAGGCTCAGTGATGTAGGACATCCCAAAATTTGCATGCTATGGCATTGGGATGGGCAAACGGAAGCCCAAGAGGAGGAGGAAGAGGCTCCGCATTGCCAAGGGAAGCAGACCCAGGCTTGGCCCCTAGTCTCAGGCTCCTCCTTTCAATGCAGGCTCCTATCTATTGAGGAGTCTGAGATTTGGAGCTTGGGTTGGAGTTTGGTTTGAATAAGAACAATCCTAGGTAAGACCTTAGGTGACCAACGGAATTCGCTTATCAAGATGCAAGACAACTGCAGGACCTTGGTCACAAGTGGGGCTGAGTAAGAGAGTGCTTGGATTCAGCCTAGGACAGAAGGATCACATTTTAATTCCATAGAATTCCTGTTTCCAAGGGGAGGAAGGCTGCAGTGACCCGGGGCTCCATTCTATGGCAGTTTACATCCTGGGGAACCTAGGATTTGGGTGCTCATGTTTGGGGGGTATTGGCTTCTTTAGCAAATCATGCCTTTGTCCCATTGTCCAGGAATGCACTCAGACTTGACAGCAGATTGGAAAAAAGTGGCCTGTGAGCTTCTGGACCCTCTTGGCTCTTTCTAAATTGTGCCAGCTCTCCAGCAAAGGAAGTGGGTGAGCAGGGCAAGCAACCTTGACGCTGGGCCTTGAGTTAGAGCTCTGCCCCTTCCTTTCCCACTGACTGTGGGCACACTTCTTCCTTTCCTTAGGCCTTCATTTCCTCATTAGTTGGTGATGGCGACCCTATTTGCCCAGCGCGGGCCCCAGCTCTCCTTTCCTGGTTCTCCTTAGTTTATGAGATGGCCTCCCTCCATGTTAATCTTAGCAGAGGCTACCAGCTATACTCACTCACCTCCGTGCTTTGCCCATGATCATAGCAGGGTCAGTGGGTTATTCTACCTTTCAGGCCACAATCATTTGGCAAGAGTAGACTCTAAATGAATGGGACCAGGACTGTTCTTGAACACACGTGAGGCACCTACTGGGGAGCTCCCCACCAAGACATAACTGAGAAAGCCTTGGGTGGGGGTGTTGAGTCCCTGTGGGTATAGATGTCGGTGGAAACTAAGAGATCCCATGCTGTTGTTGATGTGACTAGATGTCTGCCGCGGACTAGTGAGGCCTGAGACAGGATTGAGCAACAATAAGTGTGTATCCGTTTGGGCTTTTTTGCTTTCCAGGGACAGAAATCTCACCCCAAACTACCTTAAGCGAAAAGAGAACTGGCCATCTCATTTCTCTGAAAAGAGTAGAGGTTGGGCTGGTTTCAGGCTTGGCTTCAGGCAGAACCTTCCTCAGTCACTGTCACCAGGATCCAGAGCCTCTCTCTCTCTCTCCCCATCTCTCTGAGCTCTGCTCTTTTTGGGCTGACTCCATTTGGAAGTGGGATCCCTCCCTCAGGGTACTGAATGGCTGCTTTAGCTCCCAAAGTTATAATTTATCAGAGTCAAGGCCAGCAGTAAATATCAGCAGTCTCTGTCCTAGAAACTTCAGCCAATCTCTTATTACCTCTAATGGGTTCAGACTGGGCTCCATATCTCTCTCCGAATTAATCACTGTGGCCAAAGGGTATGATGATCTAGTTGGTTTAAGCTTAGATTATAGGCTCTAGTTCTGATTATGGATGAAACCCTCCAAAATTCAGGATCTAAGAATTGGTAAGAGGATATAATTATCAGTAGAAGGGTGAATAAATGCCAGGTTGCAAAACCCACAAATGTCTCTACTGTAGACTTTTAGTGCCCACCAGGTTGCTGAGAACATCTCAGGGTAGTTCTCATGTCCTTGAGTCCTCATCATGGACACTGTAAGTGTAAGGTATAAGACACTTCTTACAAGATGATTAAAATCTGAGTCTCTATGTGAAAAATATGACTGCTGAAGAATGCCAAAAGCTACTACTGGTGGTAAATGTGTAGAGAAACTGCAATGGGTTGGGAAATGAGTGTTCTTAGAAGTTTTGGACAAATTAGAAGATGGAATGTTGAATTTAGTAAAGGCTTGTGCTGATGATGGAAATGAATTCATCACAAGTTTTATAGGAAGACAAGAAGAGGCACTTCCTTTCTCTAACTAATTCAAAATGTTTCACCAAGTGGGAGAAAACTAATGAAAGTTGGAAAAGCAGTTATCCATGATTCAGGAGAAAGGCAGGATCCAGTACAAACATTTTTGTATGTCCTTGACTCTGGGGTTCACAAATGTTTAAGAATGCATTTCTCATGCATGTCAAGGGTTCATGCCTCTTTCTGGACTGCAGACCCAGCCCTGGCATCGCACAGGAGCATCATCATACAGACTCTGTTGTCTGCCTGCCCAGCATTCATCTCCCCTATTGGAGACTCCCCTGAACCCCTGGGCGCTGGCTAGGTGATCTTATAGATGTTGAGGTCACCTAGAGACTTAGGTGGGTGGAGATAGTTGTTCGCCTGACACAGACATTTTGGTGAATGAGCGGTGCTAGGGAGTGATTGTGGGAAGATTGCTGGAAGGTATGAAGCCTCCAAAGAGCTGGGAATTGCACCAGAGTGAAGAAGTATTGCTCTGGAACAGCCTGAGATCAAGGAAGATGTCAACTCCACTTCTTGATCTTGAAGATAAGCAGCTTCCTCTGGACGATGCAGCAAGGGAAGTACTATTCTTGGGAATGGGGAACCATGTGCCCCATGACTGTTCCCAGATGACCACAGCCTTGGGACTAGACACACTTATTGGGCAGCAAGTCTAGCCAAGTGTGGTCAGCCTTTGAACATCTGCGATGCATACACTGTTCCCAGCACCTGCCTGACATATCCTCTGTGTACTTGCCAATGGCCAGGCCCCCCAGAAGTCCCTGTACAATGTTCCTACATGTTTGATGTCCCTGAAAGAAGAGGGAACACATAATCATGATTTTAAAATAAACAGCAGAAGACAGAGTACTTTGGTTCTTGGCTCTACTCTCTGCTGGTGAAGTCATCTCCTTGCGCGGACTGCTGCCACGGCGCACTTGGAGGCCTCTGAGGTTTGGCAATGATTGGTTTTGTTGGCAGAAGGCCTGTTCACAGAGGGCAACCTCCATTTCAACCACAGTCATAATGAGGCTGGGGCAAGACCTTGAGCTAGCACAGCCCTGCCATGGGCTTTCCCCTTGCTGATCTGTCTGCCTATCTTCCTGTCTTCTCTCTTTTTAAGATGGGACAGAGAGACTCCTCTGTCAAGCAGAGAGGCACTTCAGTGGGTTTGTCAACCAATACAGCCCAAAATGCTAGGTAGGGGCTTGGTGGTTCTTCAGTGTTATTCAAATCAATGCACAAAGGCAGCGAGCTAAGTTCAAATGGTAAAACTGAACTTCTGAATATATATATGATTGGTCAAAAAGCAGGAGTCTTGGGAGGCGATGTTTGTGCAGATGACTTCCATCATGCCTCAATGAAGGCTTTGACGGTCAAGTGGAAAAAGTTGGGGAGGGGAAAAGCATAGAGGTAAGACGCCCAGTGTCAGCAGAAGATATTTAATCAAGGTCTTATTCTCCCCAGAGCTTAGATCATTGCTCCTGGAGAGAAGGTTGCTTTACTAGTGGGCTATTTTGGATTATATGGGCCTGATTTAATTTAAATATTTAATCATTTAATTAGAAAAGCCCTCTAGAGGTTCCCAATATGTAAGTCTTACTGCACAGAACTAACAAGCATCTGCTCTTTGAAAATCAGATTAAAATCTAAAGCCAGACGATGAACTGGGGGATTTGCAACATTTATGGTAGGGTTAATAAGCCCAATATATACAAGGCCTTTACAGAGCAAAAGGACAGATCATATAAAAAGATTTTCAATCTTGCTAATGATGAAAAAATTGCTAATTAAAAACTGAGATTTCGTATTTTGCCTATTTGTGAAGGTAAACAGATTGAATTAAAAAAAAAGCAACAGTAGTAGTAAAGGTCTTGAGAAATGCTTAGTTCAGAAGAGTATAAATTAGTTCAACCTGTTTATAAGGTACTTTGACAATAAGAAACAAAACATAAAATACCCATATTGTTTAACCCAGCAGGTTTGCTTTGTTAAATTTAGCATGAGAATGAAACTGTTCAAGAAGGGAAAGTTGTATGAGAATGCACTAGAATATTCATTAGTTTCTGATTAGTGGAACACTGGAAAACCCCTAAATATCCATTATTAAGGGACCAGCTAACTCAAGTGTGGCTCTTACTACAAAGGAAAATTAGGCTGCCATTAAAAATGATAAAGATTCTTCAAATCACTCGGAAAGAAAAGATATTCATGATATGTTTTCCAGTGGGAAAAAACCAAAAGAAACCAAACCACACAACCTCAATTATATAATCACTCTTCTAGGTGGATCTTGCCCCAAGGTGCCAAGATCACAAAACCATCCAGGGATGCCCGACCTGGGTGAGCAGCCAGTTAGTGGCATTTTGGGGAAGAGTAGTGTCTCTAAAATATGTTCTCAGTGACCCAGGGAAAGAGGGGATGCTGGACACTGTTGGACTTTAGTGTAGTTGCAGAAGATGAACTTCTGAGTGAGGTGAGAGGGTGGGAAATCTCTGGCGCCTGTGTATCTTGTGTTTTAGCCCACTTGGAAGTGTAACTGTTTTAAAGGACCTAAGGGTCAGCTGCTGAAAAGCCTGTTTCCTATGTGTTTACGTCCTTGTCTTAGAGGCACAGGGCTAAGGGCACTGTCTCTGGAGCTGAGCTACCCAGGTTGAGATGCCAACTGCATGATTTAACTAATCATGGTGCCTCAGGTAAGTTCCTTTGCTTTCCTGTGCCTCTACTTCTTCACCTGGAAAATGGAGAGGAGAGTAACAAGATTGTACCAAAGCGTTGATGAGTTAATTTGTGCAGCACCCTTGGAGCAACGCCAGGCATATCTTAAGTGCTCTATAAATGCTTCTTGCTGTTCACTATTATCTTGTTTTTGACTGACCATAGAACTTAATCCTTTTTGGATACTGTATTTTAAAAGGAGGAATTGAATTCTTTCTCTTTAAAGTGAAAACTGATTAGGTGGAGTCTCTAATATTTTTCTATATTTAAAACACTGAACATTAAAAAGAATGAAATTTGTATGATCCTTGAGCACTTCCTTTTCTGTGGGTGAGAGCTTTATCTTCCAGTCTCATTCAGTTCTCACTCACCTGTTTTTCTCATCTCAGTGGCATTTGATGTGGTTGATCACTGCCTCTTATTTAGAAACCTCTTCATTTGGCTTCTGGGATGGGATGGCAGTCCTGGTTTTCCTCCTATCCTTTGGTTGTGGGGTGTCTGCTGGTCCCCCCTCATCTTTTGACTTATAGACTTTGTCATGCTTCTCTGTCCACACCTTGCCTTGGGGGTCTCACCTGGTCTCTAGGAAACCCTTCTGTGGGTAGGATGACCATACATCCTGGATTGCCTGGCAGACTTCTGATTTTTGCCTCAGGACTTGGATAATTAGCATCACCTTTCATTCTCAAATGAAGTCTCTGTTGGAAAGCTAAATAATATATCCCCCATCTCCAGGCTGACTGGCTCCTCAAATTTGTATCTTGTGTCCTGATTTCTTTTTGGAACTTCAGACTTATATATCCAGCTCCGACTCAGTGTTTCTGCTTGAAAGACTAAGTGGCATCAAGAAAGGGGCAAGGACAAAATCTACCTTTTGATCTTCTTACAACCTTATAAATGATGACTTTGTTCATCTGGTTACTCAGCCAAAAATCCTTGACTTCTCTACTTCTTTAACTATCTTTTAGACAAAACTTCCCTCATTTCTCTCTCCCCTCGGGCTTTGTTTTTCTTTGTGGAACTGACCAGCACCTGCTCTATTATAGGATAACTTAAAAAAACATGGCTTCCCCTGACTAGGGAGTGACCTCATGAAGCCAGCGTTCAACTGTTTTATCTCCAGTGCCTGGAATATAATGGGTACTCATGAAAATTTATTGACTAGATCTAGAAAGTACACAGTAAGCGCGTACTATGTACTATGTTATTTTAATATTTATTCAGGCTCTTAAAATTTTCTTTCAGCAGTGTTTTAAAATTTTCATTCAGCAGTTTTGTACTACTGTTGTTAAATTTGTTCCTAAGCATTTTACATTCTTTTGATATAACGATTTCACTTTCCAATTATTTGTTGCTAGTACACAGAAATGCAATATAATCAATTATATATGTAGCATCTTTCTTTGCTGCACTCATTCATTGTTTGTAGTTTTTTTTTGTCAATTTAAAACATTTTGGTAATTAAATAATCATGCCATCTGTGAAAAGCGAGAACTTTCCTTCTCCCTTTCCTTTCCAGACCTCTATTTCTTTTCCTTATAGTACTGGCTAAGACCTCTAGTATTATGTTAAATAGAAGTGTTGAAAATAGAATCCTTGTTTCTTTCCTTTTTTACCAATCTTGGGGAGAAATGTCCAGTGTTTTATCATTAAGATAATGCTAGCTATAGGTTTTTTCTTTTTGATAGCTGTCCTTTATCAGATTGAAGATGTTTCTTTCCATTCCCCATTTGCTAAGAAATATTTTATTTTAACCCTGAATGGATTATGAATTTTTGACAAATGCTTTTTCTCCATCTTTTGAGATAATCACTTAGTTTTTCTTTTATTCTGTTAATATGGTGAATTCCTTTCATTTTTGAATGTCAGCTCAATCTCACATTCTTAGAATAAATCCACTTGTTAATGATGAATGATCCTTCCTATGTAATGGTGGCTTCTATTCCCTAATATTTTGTTAAGGATTTTTGCATTTGTTTTCATGGAGAAATTTTCTTGTGATTTTTGTTTTTTTTAAGCTTTGGTGTATCAGAGTATGCTGGACTTATTAAATGAGTTGGCAAGTGTCTCTATTTTCTGAAAGTTTACATATAATATATTATTTTGTGCTTAAACATTTGATAGAATTCAACAGTGAAATCATCTGAGAATGGAGTTTTTCTTTCTGGGGATGTGTTTGATAACAGATTAATTTCTTTGACAGATAGAAGGCTGTTCAAATTTTCTATTTCACCTCATGTGAGTTTTGGCAAGTTCTGTTTTTCAAAGAATTTGTCTATTTAATCTAAGTTGTCAAATTTGTTAACATGCCATTGTGCATAATATTCTATTATTGTCCTTTTGACTTCTATAGGTCCTGTAACAATATTCCCTCTATCATTTCTGATACTGGTAATTTGTATTTCCTCTATTTTTTATTTATCCTTCCTGTAAAAGGCTTATCAATTTTATTAATCTTCTCAAAGATATAAATTTTGGCACTGTTTTTCTATTTCGTTTTGAATGAATTCTGTCCTTTGTTGCTATTTCCATCCTTCTGTTTACTTTGGGTTCCATTTGCTTTTCTTTTTTAGCTTAAGGTGAAATGTTGTATCACTGGTTCTCTACCTTTTTCCCTTCTAACCTAAATATAAAGCTACAAAATGTCCTCTAAGTACTCTTAAACTGCATGGCACAAATTCTGATACATTGTGTTTTCATTTTCATCCACTCAAAATATTTTCTGATTTCTCTTGGGAGTTTTCTGAAACTTAGTTAAAAGTGTGTCATTTAATTTCCAAATATTTGGGGGCTTTTCTAGCTTTCATGTTATGGATTTCTAGGTTAATTTCACTGTGATCAAAGAATATACCACATAATATTTTAATACTTTGAAATTTATTTTGATCTGTTATGGCCCCAAATATGTGAATACTCTGTATGCATTTAAAAAGAATGTGTAGTCTGCAGTTGTTGAGCATAGTGTTCTGTAAATGTCAATTTGTTCAGGATATTCGATCATGTCATTTAGATCTGCTGTATCGGATTTTTTGTTTACTAGTGCTAGCAGTAACTGAAAGAGGGCTAACAAAATCTCCAACTCTGGTGATGGATTTGTCTATTTTTCTCTTTTGTTTTCAAGTTTATATTTTCTGAAGTTTTGTTATTAACTGTGAGCAATTAAGCTTGTTATGTGGAATTGACATTTTTTATCATTATAAAATGTCCCTCCTTATCTCTACTAATTTTTCTTGAAGTCTATGTTATCTGATGTGACTATAGCTGCTCCAGTTTTTTTTTATATGTGTTTGCATAATTTGTCTTTTTCTTTCCTTTACTATCAAGCTATTTGTATCTCTGTGGATTGTAGGTAGCCTATAACTGAGACTTACTTAAAGACATCCATTCTAACTATCTTGATCTTTTAATGGTAGTGTTTAGTGCATTGACTTTCAAGGTAACTATTGATATAGTTGGATTCAGGTACACTATTCTGCCATTTGTTTTCTATTTGTCTTATCTGTTTGAAGTTCTACTTTCCTTACCTTGAGTTAATTGAAATATTTTTTTTAGTATTCTATTTTCATTTCTTCATTGAATTTTTAGCAACACATTTTGGATTATTATTTTAGTGGTTGCTCTAGGGAAAACAATATACATCTTTAGCTTATTGCTTTATAGTCAGAGTTAATAATGTGCTACTTCATACAAAAGGCAGGTGCCTAGCTACGGTACACTTCTATTTACCCACCTGTCTTTTCAGGTAAGACATAAGTAAAACTTACACTTACTTTTTAAGGACAGTGTGCAGGCTATTCTTGCTTCCTGATACAAAAAAGTATGATTGGACTCCTGTCTTAGTTGGTGATGAAGAAATTCATTTGGTACACCAGCCAGTTATGCAATGACAAGTGCCTCAGCCCTTGAGATGTGCAAAGTCTGCCAGCCACAAATCAGTGGGGTCACTGGAAAATGAGGGAAATGGTATGTTAGATATATGTGAGGCTGAGAAGGTCAGTTGTACAGCAAATAAGAAACCTGGGTATGCTTTCAAGAACGGTTTTGTCATTTATTTTTGGTGCCAATCATTAACTATTTACTTTTTGTTTGACAGTGCTTTAAAACATTTTTTTGATGGCATAGTCTCTCTGTAACAGTGCATTAAAAAAACCCAAAGTGCATTCTTACCACAAAATGAATTATTGATTTTTTTCCAAGAAAGTTAATGATGAATGCGTAATTTGCAAAAAGTATTTGTTGATATCATGGGTGTAGTACTACCACCCCCTGCATGGAAACCGCAAGAGGACACAATGTTGAAGAGGCATCAGTATCTCAAAGTTTATACTTAAGTCTGTGCCCAAAGATAATTAAGATTAATAACTACAAAAGGTGTGTTTACATATCATTTTATGACTCATTTGGACCAAATGCCTGTTTTGCTAAGTTAATTTCATTTATTTTCAATTCCAGTTTTTCCTGGGCATGGATGGAAAATAAAGTGACAGCAGGGGATGTATTGGCTCCATTAACAGAATAACTTCTCAACAGTGTATGAAGCCAGCATTATTTCAGTGTCATAAGACGCTTCAAATAGAATATCCACTAGGTTCATTTCAATGCTGGTTTGATTTTTTAACCCATTTGTGGAATCAAATGAAAGCTTTTAGAAAGTAATTCTGCCATTAATTCAAAAGGAACAGCTGAAATGAAGGCAACTGTAAAATTGCTAAGAAGTTGGACATCGAAGTTTTCTTTTGCAGTGATAATATGAATACAAACTTTGATGGAACACAGTGTAGTAGAACAAATAATGTTCTTACTAAATTAAGACATTTATAGATGAGGAATACATTTGGAGTTGTTTGGGTGCACACATAATTAGTAACCATGTTGTTCTGTCCATTGAATTAGGAGCTCTAGGTGTAATAAATGAAATAATTTGATATAGACTCATAAAAACTGAGCTACAGAACATTGTGACAAAACCGATTTTGAGTACAAAGTACAGCTTCAGCAGGGCAGTGTATATTTTTCCTGTTGCTGTCTAACATTAATCAGATTTTAAGAGTCTTTGAACTTTTAAAGAACTACTTTGTAAATCAGCTTAAGGGTCCTAAAATGTTGTTGAGATTTTGTGTAAACAAATCCTCTAAGTTTTGATTCATTTTGTTTGAAACCAGTTGGAAATATTTAATCAAGATTAAATGAATGGCCCACCCTAGGACATTGGTTTTTGAATTTTCTAGTGAATTGCAGTGTTTGAAAACAAAGCCTGCAAGCTTTATTTCTATCAAAGCATGGGAGATTTATCTCTATCAAAGCGAAGCTGAAAAAGTGGAATAATGAGAACCTGTATGGTGTGCAATATTTAATATTCAAATTCTTTTAGTTTATGGGAAAAGTCTTATAACTGCACTCATATGGTAAGGAAGTGAATATATATATTCTGTTCTGCCAGGGAATGAAATTGAATAGGCCTCTGATTTTACTGCATCTAAAACTGGTGAACCATTCAAAAGGATCATAAATAGAGACAACTTATTTGACGTATTTTTTCAAGGAAAACTACTCCGAGGCAAAAGGAATGCATCTGCGAGAACATTTCAAGTGAAATATTTACTCATTTCAATAAGAAAAGTAATTGAAGTTGACAACATCCTCCATTTAGCCAAATTTTCTCCAAGCTTACTAGATATCTCAGCATCAGGAGGCAGATGTTTTCTAAATAAAAAAAATTGAGCTCTACAAAGAAGGGTTAAATGAAAGAGCCAACAATTTCAAATTTGTTAATCACGACTTGCAGTTCTGAAGAAAACTGTAGGCAATTTAATAGAAAATGCTAAAGTGGTAAGACATTTTGAAAAAATTATGTTCTTCAGAAAACTTCAGTGATGCAATATTAAAGGATGATGTATCTAAAAATCTAATTTAAATGAGTGACTTTGAACCAAGAAGACATTATTTTACTCACATTATTTTTTATGTTCAGATTATTAACATAAACATTTTTTGATTTGATATAGTAGATGTATGCATTGTGGTTTTAGAATGAATTTTATTTTTGAAATTATTTTTTGAATACAACAATGTTATGGCCCGTCAATAAAATAAAATCAATTGTTAGTCAATACACAAATATTTAAAAAAATTGTATAATATTTATTACTTTTGCTAGTTCCTCCTCACTCTCAGAAGTGTCCTAATTTGGATGGCACATTATGTGGTCACCAGTGGTATTTAGTTTGTCATTAGCAGAGGTCACAATTGTTGTGGTTTCCCACCTTTCACACCGTTGGTGGTTTTGTACTTCTTTACTCTTTTTGTAGTTAGTTACAACTCTGGCTTACTTTGGCCAATGAAACGTTAGCAGGAATGATGTGTGACATTTTTAAGAGCCAGTATTGATGGAAGCTCTTTCTCCTGCTGCAGTGATCACAGAAATATGTCAGATAGAAGCTTCTGTCAGCTTGTAACCTTGAATGGTGATGACCTACCACATAGCTCCCCGTAATGCTGGGTGAGAAATACATACGTTACCTACATACATACAAACATACGTACATACACACAAATTTACATACATATGAATATATATATATATACATTCAAGCATACATACAAACATACATACATACATATAAACATATATCTTTGTGGTGTTTAGCCACTGAGGTTTTGGGATTATTTTTGTTAGAGAACTTAACCTACCTTAATTGGTTAAACTATAATTAATAGACTAATTAAAAATTTGATCTATTAATTAATGAATTTGTTCCAAAAGAATTCAGGATAGTATATTGAAAGCAGGATAAAATGAAAAGGTGATGGAGTCAAAGGGAAAATAGGAATATGAAAAGAAAATCAAGTAAGGTTAGTCCTCAAAATGCATTCCTGTATATTTCCTAGAGGTGGGTCAGATTAGTCTATAATATAATCTTAGCTTCCAAGGTAAATAGGGAAATCTGGGCAGTAACAGTACTTATAAGATAACAGCGAAGTATAAGATATTATATATATATATAAGCTGTTATAACACACATAAGCTGTTATAAATATATAACAGTACTTATTAGATACTTAGGAAAAATCTTAGATGAAATTAGGATACTGTGTGTCAAGTATTGGACCAGCTTCCTTCCATAAATAAACAGAGTGTTTTGCATGGCTCTTAATGCAAGCTGAGGACATAATGGTAATATTCACTTTAGGGAAACTTAATAGAAGTTGATGTGGAAGGTGATGGTCAAGCAAAATAGGCTGAATAAATAGCTCTTGATCACCTGGCCTAATTCAACTAAAGAGCTCTGCAATGAGTGCATATCCTTTAGTCAGTCCTCTAAGAAATATTTTTTTTTTGTCCTGAGGGCTCTTTAAATAAAATTCCTATAGGAGGGATGTTGGTTATATTTTTTGGCAAGATCCTAGAACCGAATGAGACTTGGGCCCTACCTTCCAGAAGCTTCCACTCCATGACAGGGCAAGATATATAAACAAACACAGAGTAGAATGAATTAAATGTGGAAAGATCTGTACACACAGTGTGTCTTAGGAGCCCCCAGAAAGGATGGCAGTTCCCCTAAGTCCCCAAGAGGGACACAGTTGGCACTGGTCCTCTGCACCTTGGTCACTGTTTAAGGCATCTGGCTGGTTGACATCAGTGTCTCTGAATTGCTTCATATTCAAGGACCATCTAAAGAGCCTGAAGGAGGAACATGCTGTGTTGAATCAAGCCATGGTGTCAATTAGTTGGCTGTGCCCAGGCAGCCATGATGCTCTGAGTGAGCTCAGAGGGAGGAACCTCAGCCAGGCCTGGATGAAGCCTGTGAACCAATGACCCAGAGACTGGAATGTTTGCAAGAGTCTATTTTTGTTTCAGATAAAACTGGAAACAGTGCGACTTGGGGAGCCAACCTCCTGGAGATTAATGGTGAAGGAGTGGGTTGAAGCTCACTGGGGAAGTATGTGGGGCTCTGAGCTTACTGATATATTTCCCTGCAAAGCAAAGGCTGAGGTGATGGAGAATAGGAAAGAAAAATCTGGTCCAGGGCAAGGCAGGATCTGTAGAGGCCAAGCCCCTTTCACAAAGAGGCCGTCAGCATGTCCATCCATCCATCCACCTGTCCGTGTCTGCCCATCCGTCCTGGGCATCACCAAGCACCCAGCTGTAGGCTGGTCTTGTTCTTGGTTGGGCAGGTGGGACAGAAACATAGAGGCCTTTTCCCTGGTGCAGGGAAAACCCACCAGCTGAACACAATTGAGGAAATTACCTGGCCCATTTCAGAAATGGTTTAGAGTTCTGAGTCCTGGGATTTCCTCTGTTGTTTACCCACCAGCAATGAAAAAAGCATGTTTTCCCTTGTGAAGCCTTTTCCTACTTGGTCAATCTAGAGCTGTTGATGGTGAAATATACATATACTGTCCAGATGTGTGCCCAGGCCTGGGCTCACTTTGTGTTGTTGGGGTATGTGGGGTGGGAAGGCAGAGGGGCACCTCGCCAGCCAAAGACTCTGCATCCAGTTCTCCGAGGAGAATTAGAGCCCTGGCCCAGGGGGCAGCTCCCAGGCACCATTTAGTTGTCCAAGGACTGCCTGTCCTCCATTTGACATGGACCAGGACATCCGAGGAACATCCAAGGACCTTGCTGAGAGTCACCCAGCTGGTAAGAGCAGATCCCCAGACCTGCGCTCCTTCCTGTACATGGGTGAATGCTCGCTCCTTCCTCAGCAAAGTCCAGGAATCTGCGTGGTGGGGAGATGTCCCTTCCCACTCAGGCCATTCCCTCACCAGCCCCCTTTCCTTCTCTCCTTCCTGGCCTTGGGATTCCTTGGCTCCCCCTCCAACACCTGTTACTAATCCTTGAGCCTAGCGGGGTCAGCAGTGAGGTCTGGCCTTTGCTGGGGAAATCTGGCCTCCACCTGCTGTGAATGTCAGGTCTGTCCTCACCCTGAAAAGAAGCAGGCTGGGCTCTGGATGTCCCTGGCTGATGGCCACATTGCTGAGTATTTCATGCTTGTGCTTCTCTCCCTGATTCTGTCTGAGAACCAGGACATGAGGAGACTTGGCTGGCAGTGGGACCTGCTGGCATGATTCACAGTGTCTGGGGAAGCTGGTCAGTAACCATTTCTGACCGCAAGGGTGTGGTCTGGGGGCTGGATGAGATTAGTGTGTAGGGTTTGCAGGTCTGACATGCAGGAAGAAGTCAGCATCTATCCTCAGAACCTGGACCAGAGTGAGACGCAAAGGACTCTGGGTGCAGTATTCAGATCCTGACTTAGATGTACTTTTAGCTGGGACATCTGAAGCACCTTCCCTTGTTATTGGCTTACTGAAGGATAATCAGCAGAGTGACCCACAGAGGTTATTTTAAGGCCCTCCTGGCAGTACCAACTTGGCATAAGTGAGGTTGGAGCTCTATAATCTTTAACTAGTTTCATGGATGCTTCATCTCCTCATGAAGTCACACTTGACCTGCCTTAAGACTCTGCTTCCTATGTTCAAATACCAGTTGAAATGATGTTTTGAGAGAAAAGCAATATTTTGAGTAAAGGAAGACCCAGTAGAGAGAGAAGCTAGGATCAATTAGTGGTCTGTAAGTTCCCAGCCCCTGCAAGGATCATTCATTCTTTCATTCCATAAACACTTACTGAGTGACCTCTGCTAGCTTTGGGTTGGGCAGAAGGCTACAAAGAAAAATCAGAAGGGATTCTGCCTTTGAGGTGCTCAGGGACTAGTAGGTGAGATATGACATGTTTATAAAATATCATAACTCCCAGGAAGATGGGGGCTGTTATGTTGCAAGGGAGCGAGGATATGTTCTGAGAGAGTTCAGAGGGTTGGCATCTAGAAAAGGCTTCCTGGAGGAGGTGTTGTGATGTTTAATTTTATGTGCCAACTTGGCTAGATCATGGTACCTGGATATTTGGTCAAATATTATTTTAGATGCTTCCATAAAGGTATTTTTAAAGGTGAGTTTAACATTTAAATCAGTAGACTCTGAGTAAAGCAAATTACCGTCCATAATGTGTGTGGGCCTCGTCTAGTCAGTTGAGGATTTTCGCAGAAACAGACTGACCTCCCTGAAGCGAGAAGGAGTTGTGCCAGCAGATGGTCTTCAGGCACAAACTGCAGCTGTTCCTTGGGGTTCCAACAGCCAACCTACCCTACAGTCTTTGGACTAGCCAAGCGTCTACAATGATGTGAATCAATTCCTAAAAGTAATCCTTCTCTCTCTTCTTATATGCATACCCTGTTGGTTTTGGTTCTCTGGAGAACCCTGTCCAGTACAGGCATTAATGCCTGAGAACCCTTTGGGGGAAGTCCAAGTCATTGTTAGTATATGTGGATTCTTGGGCTGCACAAAGGAATAGAACATTCTGGAGGATCAGGCTGTCGCAGGCCCTGTTTGAGGTTTATGAAAAGAGACTGAAGGCGTTTTGTCAGAGATTAGTGGAAAGTGATTATCGGAGATGAAAGCTTTTCTTGAGGAAAGTGACAGTGTTGGCTGAAGAAGCTGCTGGAAATCTCAGAACCACGGATGAGCTAGATGTGGATTCAACTGAAAAAAATTAAAACAAGAACCAAAATCAAATGAGCAAGTGACAACAACCATGTTAAGATTTTAGAAAGCCAGGTCCTTCCTAATCCGAGACCCACAGCGGCCTGGAGGTCAAGCCATTTGTGTTTTTGCTTTTCTTAAGTATATAATACTATTTTTGAAAGTATGTAATGTTAAAATAGCTTAGTGTCTCTGTCCAGATTCCTAATCTTATGCTGATTTTTCAGTAGAAAAATCATAATAGAAAATGGAAAGTTTATCCACCTTTCACTCCACTGAGTCTAGGTAGAAGGGATATTTCACAGTGACCTCTGGGCATTTTCTTGCCCAGATTTTTGGTTTCCTGTGGTTCTTATGCTTCCTAACTCTGAAAATGTGGTGTGCCTAAGAGCTAATAGTGGTCTTCCCTTATCTTATTCCTTTCGGCCCATCTAACAGTTTTATAGACATCTACATTTTTGAATGAAATTACTTCCTGCTTGATCTACTTAGAATGATTTCTGTTTTTCTGATTGACTCTTGACTGATTCAGCATTTGACACCATGTGAGCTTCAAGAAAACAGACCTTCAGAGATGGGAAGACGGGTTGGTTATCTGTTCAATTTAGGTTTGGAGCTGGTGATGGCTCCCTGGTCAGTAGAAAGTGGAATACTAATAATGCATGGCTTACACTGGCAAAGAGGATTTTTTAAGATGATTGCCCAAAGTTGCCTGGAATTAAAGTGCTTACTGAGGACATGGAGTTGACAGATTGAATGGCTACTGCAGTATGTGACTGTGGAAATGCAGAGTGTGAGGACCACTGGGGTGTGGAGTGGGCTGGCCATTTCTGATGGAACTGGAAAGAAAGAAATTAATAATTTCAGGGTTTTACCTTCTCAGCTCAAGTCATGGTCAAGGAGTCAGAGTGCTTCTGTAACTGCCCTTAACTGCCTTTTAACTGCCTTATAGCTTAATGTATCCTAAAGTTTGGTTGTGAGGTTGTAGATAATAGCACAGTATAATTCACAGCTGCACCAAGTCTCTTATGGGGAAGTGAGGTCATTGTTCAAGAGTGGGATCTGAGAATTGGTATGGAGGCATTTGGGTAGATTCAGCTGAATCAGAGTAGCTTGACCTCCCCCCCTCGCCCAAATCTCTAACTACTTTGCAGTTGGAAACAGCCTTCTCCATTTCTGTCTGAGGGACTTCTTCTTTTCTTGATAGAAGATCTTGCAAGGGCATGATAAATCTCCTTAAGAAATATTTCCACCACCCATCATTGATCTTCCTTGCCTCTGGATCCACAGCTAACACAGATCTTAGCATGTGAGAGAGGGATGAGAACGAAGCATGGTCCAGGAGGAGAAAGCATACATACCAGAGGAGTCACCAGGTGACAGACTAGGGAGGAAGCCATGTAATGTTGGACTGGGCCAAATTTATCAGGATGTATGTGCTTACCAGAGATTCTTGATTTAATATGTTAGCTTGACTCCAACAGTTTGCTTTCTATTTGACTTAAACCTGGACTCCATGGTGGCTCGTACTGAATGAAAGGGAGATGTCAGAACTTCCTTGGTATAATGAAGACAAAGGAATCCAAAGGCTTAGAGAGATTGGAATGTTGGAGTGGATTTGTCATGTGCAACCCACCCACGTATTTCCTTATAGGAGGGGTCACTCAGACAGCATTCTTTATAGAAAGTCATTGAGAGACATGTTGGGGATGGAAGTAAGAGTATCCCTGAAAAGCACTGGCTGTTGTCTACAGGCAGGGGTTCATGGGGGCAGAGACTGTCATTGCAAAGGTTTTCTTGATTTTGTTGGGGATGATGGGATTCCTGAGTGCCAAAGGTCAGCATTTAATCTCCAGAAACAAGGGGACTGTGGTTGATGAAAATGACAGCAGGACTACACTGGTGATGAGAATTCCATTGTTGTCCACTTTATCATGGTATCCCTAAGGGTGAATAAATGGGCAGCCAGTGAAAGCTTTATTTAATTTGTGTAATTGGAAAATATTTTAAGTCTGATGAAAAAAGTCCTGAATTGGGGCATCACAAATGAAAAGTTATAGTCTCTTACTCAATTTCCACTCGTACAGGAATTAATGTTTTTTCAATGGTGATGATATAACTTGGGCACCACCCTCCCACCTAGGTGTATCATGCCTAACTGTAGGTGGAGTGTGTGTAGATAAGTCTTTTTGGATTTGTGAAGTCAACCCTTCAGAGTATCCTATGGCCTCACGGAGCTAGTACTGGGCACAGATAAGTGCTTATTAATGCTCAGGGCCTAAACTTTGATGCAATCATGGATCTTTGAGAATCATTAACACCTGGAGGATTCTTGGTGGCCATGTCATCCACTGGTTAACTTCTAAAGTTCACAGATTCTTTGAGAATTTGATAATAGCAATGAACCCATTCTCAAGAAAAATGAATGCATTCTTACTTACATAATATTTATATTCAATTTTTGGAAGTTTATGAACCCTATGAAATTCTAGGTTGGAAGCTCCTGATATATGAACAACCAGTGAGTCAATAAACAATGGACAAATACTACAGATAGAAATAGAAAGACACACGGTCACAAAAATATGAAAAGATTCTCACACCCACTAAAAACAAAGAGTAATGCAAATTACACCAAGGTATTTTTTTTCACTAGCATTTGGCGATGATTGAAATGTTATGTTACAAACTGTGTTTTTGAGACTCGCCTACATCTCACAGCTGGTGAGTGGTGGAGCTGGGACTTGAACCTAAGGCCTGTGACTTCCAATCCCCTTTTCATTTAGAGGCATGGCCCTTGTCAGAGTGCCTGGCATAGTTGAATGTGTGGCATGTAGTCTGATTAAACTGCCATACCTTGTTCTGGATCTTTCTGGAGGAGGTCATGAAGAGTAATAGCATCAAATGGAAGAGAAAATGAAGCCCTTGATGGCCTTCAAGCAGTTCTGGTCATCTTTGTCTTCCAAAGGGCGCCATGGCCATCTGGTAGCCAGTCCAAGACCCATGACCTATGGTCAGAAGGCTGACGGGATTAGTATCCACCCAGAGGATGTGGCTGAGCTTCAGAGAGAAAGATCTGGTAACCAGGACTTTGGGATCCAGTGTCCTGCCTTTGAGTGTTGAGACTTGACCCTGAGAAGGAGCAAGGTCAAGAGTGAAAGAGAGAGGGAGGCAGAGAGAATCCAGAGGTTGGTGCCTTGGTGCTTGGGCTGTGATCATGACCCAGGCTCAGCATGGGTGACTGAGGACAAGTGAAAACTAGTAACGGGGGAGTGGGGAGAGGGAGAGAGAGGGCAGGCAGGGGGAGAGGGCAGCAGGGGGAGAGGGCGGCAGGGGGAGAGCAGTTACACAGTTGAGTGTGTAGAGCAAAGGGTCTGCTCTGAGACTGCTCTTCCTCTGGGTTAGGGCAGACATGGAGCAAACATTCTCCCTCTTTCCTCTAGTACAGAATGGGCCGCATAATCATTTCATTGTGTGTATAGGATTTCTAGTTACATAATGACTAAAAGCAGATAAAGATCCAGCCAAGAGAACAGCTAAACATGGACATGATGCTCATAAAAGTCTTTAGCCAGTCTCAGGGCTTGGCTGCCAACCTGCGCCGGGGGATGGGGGTGGCTGGAGCCAGGCGCGAGGAGCCCTGCCTGAGCCCGGAGGAGGAGGCAGTGGTGGCGGAGGGGAACAGCAGGGAAGGCCAGCCCTTGACTGCCAAGAACAGCAGGTTGCAATGTTTAATGTCCACATTCATGCCAGTGTGCTTAGGGACTGTTGTTATTTTTATGAGAAGAATGCAGAAAGGCTAATCTGTCTATTTATGTCTGTCTGGAACCATGCAACTGCTGAAGGGATGTTCTGGTGCCAGGATCTTCCTCTCCCATGATGTCTTTGGGAGGCTGGGCCTGGTGCCCCAGCTCATTTCTACCAAAGAGCCTGCCAAGGGCTTTGGGCACCAATGGGATGGATGGTCAGACAGAAGGAAGATCTTGGAAAACCAAGGTAATTGGGTCAAATAGTTACATTCATTTTGGAGTTTTGGCAAGTGGTAATTTTAGGATATGTTCATGGAGTCTATGTCTGCTGTGAGACGGTGTTTTTTTCTATGGATTCTTACTGCTCATGGGAGGTTCTAACAATCCATCGAGCTCTCCATCCATCCATCCATCCTTTGAGCAAGCATGCCATGCTAGTCATTTTGCTGGACTGTGGAGATAGAGATAGATAGGACATGGTTTTTTCACGTGAAAAAGTTAAGGTGTGGGGAAAGACAGAACCAACCACTAAGCACAGTGAATTGTCACAGGTGCTGTGATAGACTCGACATAGGGCCAGCGGTCAGGGAAGGGGCTGGGTCGTCAGGAGAAGCTTCAGAGAGCAGGTGACCCTTGAGCTGGGAGGTGGAAGCTGCAGGCATGTGTGCCAGGAAGGCCTAGCGGGCATCAACAGCCTCCCCAGCACTCCCGAGGATGTCCTGAGATAGCCATTGCTTTCTCTGAGTGCATCTTGAATTCTAAACCAAACGCATGCTTTGTAAGGGCTGGGGTGGGCAATTCTCAGCCTGTATTGATACTCAAGTTACCATTTTTATTTTGTCTCCTGATGCTTCTCAAAACCCTGGGTACATTGGGCCAAGTCATGCTGTTTCTTGAGCATCCCCAGGAGGCTCCTGCTTCCTTATCTGCGTTCATCTAGCTGCTGGGCTGCCCTCCTTTAACCCATTCGAGTCTGCTGGAGACTAGGATGTGGCTTTCCTGAGGCAGTCAGTGAACGCTGAGTTCATGGCAGTGTGAGCAGGGCACTGAGGGTGAGGAGGCCTCTGAGTGCGGCACTGTGCGCACTGAGCAGCTGGCTGCGGCTGAGAAAGGGGGTGGTGTTTTGGAAAGGAATGAAGGAGGCCCACGGCTTATTGGTTGGAGGAAGAAAGTGGTAAAAATGCCCACCCCCCCGCCCACCACTTATATCCTAGTCCTAGGGTCCCTCCACCTAGCTGAGGGAATCATCAGCTACAGGAAGGGCAGGTCTGAACAGGTAATAGGACTTTTTGCCTTCCACATTCTAGGGATTTCTAAATCTGTGGTTCTGACATGTTCCCAAGCTTCAGATGGCTTGCTATTTCCATGTCTCTCCCTGAGCTACTGGAAGTAGTATGACTGGCTCTGAGGGGTCTGCAAGTAGACTTGGTAGTGTGACTGTGGCCCAGGAGAGGACAGATATTGACTTCGGAGGGCAGCTTATTCTCCCACTGGGGCCAGTTGGGCTCCCACAGTCCACACTGAGCTGACTTCCAGCTCAGCGCAGCCTAATCTGCACGTTGGCAGGGACTGGGTGTTGTCAGGAGCCGCAGGGCCTGGGAACTGAAGCTGCCATGGATGTCTGTGGTGCTGCAGTGGTGCTGGGCAGGGGTGCAGGGCAGAGCCATAGGGGCAGCCGATACCAGGGACTGGGGCGGGCTTCCTGTTAGTACGTGGGGAGGACCGGATGAGGCTCTCCCCATCAGAAGCCCTGGTTCCTGTCTACAAAGTGATAGGCTCAGACTAATGTGCTCCCAGCTCTGCTGTTCCTTGGCTTCTGTGAAGTAAATGGTCCACAGAAGTGCCAGGGCCAGTTCTAGGAGGACAACAGAAATGGAGAAATTGGAAGGTCTTGGCCATTACCCACTCCGTCCCACCTCTTGGAAGTGCCACGTCTAGCAGCTGGTTGGCCCACAGGGCCGGGGCAGTGAGGGGGCACCTCCTACGCCCCCTTGTGGCAGGTGTTTGTGTGCTTATGTTCCCTGTGTGTCCAGTTCGGTGCCAGCTGTAGAGTGGGGCTAAGTGTTTGTACTGAGAAAGGGCAGACCAGCCACCCCCCCCCCCAGGTGGCCTAAGACTGAGCTGAGTTGGGTTCTGACCCTTGATAGTGTCCAGCATCAGGAGGGGTCCCCGTGGGCTAAGCAGGCTGAGAAACTGACAGCAGGTGGGAGGAGGTGGGCCCAGAGTGGGACCTCGAGGTGCGGATTTGGCCAGGTAAAGGGCAGAGGGGCCTGGGCAGGGGGAGAGGGCACAGCGATTTTCCTCTGGCTGGCATGGGAAGCAAGGACTGGAACCTGTTTTGCACATTTGTTCCTCTGTGGATCCAGCAACTCCAGCTGGAGACCCACGTAGAGACGTGCTCTAATGGGCTCTCTGACTTGGATGGGGAGACTGCAGGTAGCAGCGAGCCAGCCCAATGCCTGGTGTCAGGTTACTGAGTACTGGGCCTCACTGGTGCCTGGGTGGGCAGCTCAGCTCCCCCTGTAGATGGGGCCGCTGAGCCCTGGGGGATGTGGTTGAACACAGGTCACTCTGTGTCAGGCAGAGCAACGGCTGGGATCTGGGGTCTGGATACACAACTCAGAGCTCCTCAGCTTAAAGGGCCCTTCTGGGATTGCTCCTCCCTGCTTTTTGAGCTTCATCTCCAATTCCCCCACTCTACTATGCACCCCAAACTATGCCAGCTCCCAGGGCCCATGCTCTCATGTACATCAGGCCCTGTGCGCATGTCCACCTCCTGGAAGGCCGTGGCCCCCCTCCTCTGCCAGGGACTCCCCTTCATCCTCGGCTCCAGTGTTTGCCACTCTCGGTAACTGCCCCACCCCTGTGTTTGGACGCTGCGGTCCACACCTCTTCCCCAGGGCTCACCTTACTGCAGGTGTGAGGAAGCAGTCACTTCCTAGCCTGTGAGCTCCCAGCTGGGAGGCCCTGGCTCGCACTCATCTCACCACTCCCAGGACACACAGATGCCTAGTTCAAATTCAGGATAAACAAGTGCACACAGCTGTCCTGGCCACATGCCCAGTCCTTGCTTTGATCTTCCTCTGGCCGTGCCTTTCCCCACAGGACAAAGGTCCAAAGTGACATTCCCAGCCCAGCCTGGTGCCAGGCTCCCTGGCTATGCCACTGGTGCCAGGGACCCTAGAATCCTCTGCCCAGATGGCCCTGACGCCTGCACGAGGACCTTGCTGGTGTCCAGGCCGAGCTGCAGTGTGGCACCCCATGCCCGAGGCGCTCATGCGGTCCCCTGGGTGTGGGAGGAGCTGGAGCCTAGGCCAGGAGCAGGTGGGGTGGGCCTCGGGCTTCAGCTGTACTGTGGTCCCAGGCCCTGCATGCTTTCGAGGGGCCTGAATGAATGAATTCATTATGAGTGGAGCTGCCTGTATTGGGGATTGAGCATGAGTGCTGAAATCTGGGCTTTAGGATGGGTGGAGACAGAAGGGTGGGAAGTGATGCGGTCTGGGTCTTGACATTCTGGTCTATTGAGTCTTTGGGTTTAGCCATATCATATTAATAGGTAATATTCATTGGGCACTCAATTTGAGCCTGACCCCATACTAAGGGTTTTGAAGCACTTACATGTCATACCCTTTACAGTGGCCCTTGTGGTGGGGACTAGATTATTCCCAATTTACAGCAGAAGAAACTGAGGCACAGAGTTACACAGCGAGAGCTCAGGCTCCCACACTCTGCTCGTTGCATCTCAGAGGGAGGCCTTGCGGTGGGTGCCTGAGCCCCACATCTATCTGCCCTTGGGTAGGGAAACTACGGCACCAGTGGGGCCTGGCCTCGGGGCTGCTGGGCTCCCAGGGGGGAGTGGACATCCGGGCTGCCCAACAGTGGGCAGCTTGGAGGAACCAGGAGGAGGGGGCAGGAGGCCAGGCCTGGGGTGGATCTGATAGGTCTGCAGGATGCTGAGAGCTTATTTGCTCGCATAGCTCACCTGAAAAGTCAGCCCGAAGATGACGGGTCTTGCCTTCCCCTCAGACTTGAGTTGGGGTCTCAGTATCCAGTTTTGGATTCTCACTGCACCTGGCTATCTAGAAGCCCAGTGTTTCTGCTGTACCAAGGAGGACTGCATGGAGGGCTGCTATATTATGATGATTATGATATATATTATATTATAATAGCATAAGACTATTATATTATAATGATGATGATTTTTACAGTGGCCACTGGCCCGTTGCCCCACTTCCAGGGTTCTGCACCCAGGCTGTACAGATGCTATTCTGGTCTGCTTCAGAGTATGGGGGCCTGGTCCCCAGTCTGCACTTGGGAGCTCACTCCTCTCAGGGGTCAGGCATTTATTGAGATCAAGAAGGGCAAGAGGTGGACCAGGGAAATGGCAGGGGAGCGGCCTTCAGACTGGGATTCTGATGGGATAGACTGCCTCACCATCAGCCTCAGTTTTCCTACCTGTTCAGTGGGGATTCTTTCTGGAGGGGTTGGGTCCAGAAGTGTGGCCCACGGCTGATGTTTGGTGGTGACTTGCTGTTATTGTCAGTCCCACTCTCTGGATCCGTTTTTTGGGCTGTTCCAGGAGAAATCATTCTCCGAAATCAAGCCACCGTCTCCCACGTGGGGACTGGGTTTCTTTCCCAGGGACAAGTGTGTGTGTGGGAACAGAACGGGATCATTTCTGCCTGCTAGCCTGTGTCCAGCACTCATTCACGAAGGACAAGGTTTGGGAGGTGTCCCTGGGCCCACGAGGCCCTGGCTGGGGGCACTGCTGGGAAGCCTACATTTTGTCTGTGAGAAAGAGAGTGGGAAGTAGCAGAAACTTCCCCAATAACTCTTCTGATCTTGGGGATTATTCTTCATTACGTATCTTTTTTTCCTTCTTCAGAGAGGGAAAGAACAGTGGGGCGTGCCAGCGTGCTGTCACCGGCAAGCAGAGATTTATTACCTGCTCTGGATTTTGAGTTTCCTCCTGTCCTCTTCCCAACGCAGAGGATCATGGGCTGCCGAGCTGCCTGCAGTTGGTGGGTTTGGAAAGGCAGCCCTTTTGTTTTGGGGGCAGGCGCAGCCGGAGTGTTTTGGACCATCTTTTCCCCAAGCTCTGTTTAAATACCCGCCGAGGTCAGCTGGCCTGGCACTCAGACCCAGCCATTGTGTCCTTGATGACTCACTCACACCAAGCTCCCCTGGAAATTCTGGATAAAGTGGGTTCCAGGGACATTTTGAATTTTATTTCCAGTGGTAAAAGATTTGGTGTTTTTCTCATGGTCCCCTCAGATCCCTGGCTCCCTGGTGGAAACAGCCTTCTGCTGGTGGGGTGTGGGGTGGGCGGCCCTCCTCGGTGCTTCCCTGGCTCCCACGAGCCCCCAGACAAGGGGGCCCCAGAGGCCGGCAGGGTCTCATTCTTCTCTGTGTTGCAGTGCCCAGGAGGTGCTCAGGGAATCCATGGAACTCCACGAGAGGGCAGGATAGGCTCGGCCAAGCCAGCCCCGGGGTGGGGGGAGGACAAAGCAGACAGTGGTCTCGGGCAGAGGTGGGGTGTGAAGAAGGGGGGGAAGGAAGGCAGCGGAGGGGGTGCTGTGGGGCAGAGGGGAGGATACAGCAAGGCCTTGTCACATGTACCTGGAGTGCTTGCCTTCTCTTCTGAGCCATATGTTACTTGCATTCCCCCAACTTGAGAGGAGAGAGCTGCTGGGGCACCACTGGGTTTCCTGACTGGCCTCCTGTGGGCAGCCTGCTTTGCTGGCCCTCTCTTCTTGAGGAGCCTTCTCCCTGGCCCCTTGGGGCATCTGGTCTGTGCAGCCCTCATAGCTGAGCCAGGCCTGGGTGCCTTTGTTATACCTGTTCTGCAGCCAGAATCCCTAGGAGTGCAGCACCCAGCCTGGCTCACCGCCCTCCTCCCCTGCCCCTCCCTGCAAAATTCTTCTTTTATTCAGACTCCTATTTGCTAGTAAATCCCTAGGGACGGAGAAGGAAGTATGTGTGAAGATGACGTTGGGTGGACCAGGTCCCCAGTGAGGGCTGGGGAAAGCAGTCGCCTGCTGGGCTGGTGCCTTTGACAGTAGGAGGGTCTTCTGCTCAGTGGATGTGTGAGTCCAGGGAGCAGCAGCATGGTCCTGGCTTTGGTTCTCTGAGGCTCTGAGCAAGTACCCTCCACTGAACCCCTAAGAGCTGTCAGTGGGGCTCCACTTCCAGGGAGGGCCCAGGATGATCATTTCTCTTCTGGGGGCCTGACAGGGGCAGGGCTCCTGCTTCCAGGCTTCTTCTGAGCTTGGGAACTGCTTGTCTCAGAAGCTGGGAACTGCTTTGTGGGCTGGCTGTAGACAATACCCTTTGAGCAGCTTGGGAGCAGCCTGGGCCTGCTGAGAGAGGCCCCTCCAGCTGGGCCCTATGAGGGCCCTCTTCCCCCTGCCCTTGGTGTAGGGTTTGAAGGTGGAAGAGGTGGCCCCCAGATTCCAGCTGCCACTGCATTTCTGTAACTCTCCTACTCTGGCTTCATTGTATGACAGCCCATGAATTGAGGACACTTTGGTCCAAGGCAGGGACAGTCCAGTCTAAGACCACAGAGGCAGCCAGTAGGGAAGCCAGATCAGACCTCCACTTTCTGGAATCCCAGCCTGGGGTGCTTTCTTTCCTCTCCCCACAGTGATTACCCCTACTCCATTCACCTCATTTCTCAGCCTTGTGGAGCCAGTGACCGTGGAGACCCTAGAAGACTGACCCCCTTGCTGCCAGGCACAAGTGGGTCGGGGTCAGGGATGTCCCTGTCCACACATCCACCTGAAGGCAGACCTCGTCCAGATTCGTCGTGGCCTTCCCCTCCCACTGAACTTCCTTTCTGATCCCCCACTTCCCTTTTCGATTTTGGTTTCGCGTGTGCCCTTCCAGTGTAGCTTTATCAGGTTACAAGGTCTGGAAGGATAGACCCAGGTGATAGGTTGTTTGAAAGTAGGATATGTGTGGGGGAGCCCAATGCTCTGCTCCCGGCCCGAACTCTCCCCTGCCCCCAAGCCTGTGCAGAAATGCTCTGAATCAGTGTGGGTGGCACCATCTTCCTGTGACCTTTTGACTTTGCAAGCACCTGAGGGAGGGCACATCACAGGGCTGCCAGCCTAGAGCGCACACCCTCCCTGGTGTCTTCTGTCTTAGCTCAGTCTGTCTTCCCTAAGCCCCTTCTCCTCAGGAAGCTCCTGTTAATATGTTCCATTTCTTCTATCAAGCAACTGTATTGCAAGCAGTGTTGTTGGTAATTCATAGGAACGGCTGTTATGTTTGGAGGCTGGAGCCTACAAAGACCAGTCTAACACCGGCGGCTTTTTAATTTTTTTTCAGCTCTCCTCATATTATTGTAGAAATTACAGAAAAATATTTGGCTCGTCATATTCAACAATATATATCGCTGATTCCCTGTCATTGTGTTAATCCTAGAAAAATAAACCTTTTGGCATTGTGCGGATTTTCCCCGGGTGGAGGAGAACATGGGTTCCCATGAGTATTGAAAGCTGTTAAATGTCTTTCTATGTAGCATTGTGCCTAGGAAGATCCAGGCATGATTAATCGGGCTGAGTCAGTGTGAGACGCTGAAATGTCTCAGCTGTGGCTGAGTGGCGGGGTATGTCTAAGCCGTATAGTCGTCAAGGATTGGGATGCTGGGACAGCTAACACCTGAAGGCCCATCAGGGCTGGCATGGGGGGCAGGCAGCGCAGAAAATGAAGCTGATTTATATGAGTGGGAAGAGAGGGGTCTGGCTTTCTACAGCAAAGATGTGAAGAATGTCAGTGCTAAGCAGATCCCCTGGGCATAATTCGCTGGTTAGGAGCAGGCTAGACAGCGGGCGGGCTTTGCCGAGACCTTGAGGCTACCTCACATTCTTTCTTCCATGGGGGCCTGGGAGATAAGCAGGGCAGATGGGACTATGTCCATTTTATGGATTAGAAAATGGAGGTCTGAGCAGGCAGAATGACCTGCCTAAGTCACAGAGGAACTTCAAGGTTAAGCAGAGACTTGAATGGAGGCCTCTTGATCTAAGCACAGCCTTACCTCCTCCTCATGTACACGACTCCTTTCCCTCCATCTGCTACCCCTTATCTGTATTACTGACAGCTCTTCGGGGTTTGGCCCCATTTCCTCTGTTCTTGGAGGCACCAACAGGCAGCTGGGTTCTGGTTCAGGTGACTTTCCCACCAGGTATGCTCTCCTTTCAGCAGCTGCTCGGCCCCCCGTGAACTGTTGTCTTCCTCAGGTGACAGGTGTCCACCATCGCCAAAGCCTTGACCATCGCCAGCTGCCCCTGGACTTTGGAGCTTGGCCCCTTGAAACCTGCGGCCCAGCTTTCCCCTAGTAAGGCCGGAAACATAATTCTTATTTCCTGGCTCTGGGGTCTGTCTCTTTGAAGGCAAAATTGCTGTTTTCCTCTTTGAGAATCATCTGAACCAAAGCTGTATTTCAGTTTATTGATTTGGCTTGAACATAAAACCGCAGGTGGGGAAAATACAACCTTCCCAGCTCAGGGACCATTCCTTTGGGAAAATGGGGAAGGAAAAACTGGTCTTTTCATGGCCACTGTCCTTCTGCCATGAAGGAAGGTATTGCCAGGTCTGAAAGCTGAACCAGACTTTCCTTGGAGCCATCTGTGGCTCACAAAATTGCAAGAGTTTCCTTAAACTGGTTATAATGTTCCTTGGAATTTACAGTCTGGGATGTTCCCCAGGGCACTGTGCTTGCAGGATCCTCACATACGATCCCCGCATTGTCCATGGAAACAGGGCCAATAAGAGGCAAGGATGGGCACCTTGGTCTTCTCCCCAGTTATTTGTGGGATTATGTAGGGGTCAGCACTCTGTGCTTTCAAGGCTCTGGGAGTCTTGAATTTCGCTTCCAGTTCAGTTGGCCATGCCCAATGTTTTTGGTTTTGTTTTGTGGCAGTAGGCAGAGGTCATTTACTGAGTTGGAAAGAAGCTTGACGGTGGGGATTGAGGAATGCTTTGGGAACATTGATTTACCTTTAACTTATCTGTCTGTGAATTCATTCACTCCATCGCATCCTTATTTCCATCCGTCCATCCATATCTCCGTTTTTTGGAGCTATTTCTGACCACCTGGCATAGATACACACCAGTGCACAGACGATGTCTACTCAACAATATCTATTATTTAAATAACTTAAAAAAATGTGACCTGCATTTTCTTAATTTTCAGGTCTTATTTTTCTAGAGCATAAATGCATACCCATAAATGAGGTCACCGTGTAGCTAAGAAGGCCATTTTGTGTTTTAGCAGAGCCTTACACGTGGGTCTTTGCTGATAAAATCATCCACAGTTTAGTTTATGGCTGCTTTAGTACCTCCTTTGGAATCGTAAGCATGGGTGCAGGGCCTCGGCCTCACTCTCCAGTCTGATGACTGTTGGTTCCCCATACACATTCCAAGCTTAAGTCTTTATGCCTCAGTCATGGACCCCAGAACACAACGAAATCTGCGATGCTTCCATACCTTCACACCACTCTTCCCATGGCTGGAATGCTCTCATTTATCTTATCACTTGAGCTTCTTTCCACCCTTGGAAAATCATTTTGGTTGCCATCTCCTCTGTGCAGTTTTCCCTGGTACCTCGTGGAAGTGATAGAATCACCTCTGTGTTCCTCTAGCTCCTAACACACTGTCCTCTGTCACCTGTGAACTCCCGAAGAGCAGGAAGCGGGTCTTGCTCATCTTTATCCCTCTCGTCTAGGATAGACCCATACAGACTCCAAACAAGTCAATTCTGTTGGAGAAGATAACGGATTTCACTAACAACTTTATACTTACATCCCAAGCCATGCTGTAAATAGTATGTTGCGTTGGGTCATGATGGGACTGGCACACATACTGAGTGTGAATATGCACTTCTGTGGACCCTGGGAAGCCTTCGAAGGCAGGGTCTCTTTCCTTAGTCTTCAAAGACATTACTGCCAGGGGACTGAGGCTGTGGGTAACAGGAATGTGGGTGCTTCCAGATTGCATCCAGTGATTTAAATGAACAGCTAATGCACTAAGAGCAGCATGTAAAGTATCCAGACTCTGATGGTGATAAAAGCCAAAGAAAAACCACAGGAGTTGCCTGTGCTTATCCCACACTTCCTTCTACTCAATCCACACTCTGCCCTGGATGACTGAATGAGTAGGGGGAGGGGGGGGTGGGTCCTGGCAGGAAACAGATGGAGGTAATGAGAAGAGTTTAATCAGGGACTATTTACAAAGTGTGAAAAAGACTAGGGCCATGAAAGGGATGATGAAGCACCTGGGGGCAAGCACCTGTGGGAGCAAAGAGGGGATGGAGCTGCAGCCTAGCCATAGGCATGCTCGTGGTCTTGGAAGAATTACTGCCAGAGGCGAGCTGGGGACTCCAGTAGAAGTGTGGTGAAGCTTGGTGGCATGGTGCTGTGGGAAGCAATAAGTATCCTGATCCTCCTCACCTCCCACCCTCTGCTCTAGTGCTAGAACTTTCCCCTGGCCAAGCCTACCTGGGAGCCAGAGGGCAAGGGAGCCCATATGCACAGCCGCAGGCCAGCCATGAAGGCACAGGGGAAGGTGCAGGGGCGCTGCAGGGGCAAACTGCACATCCAGTGCAGACCTCTGCGCCACGGGCCTGCCCACCTGGCTGCCTGCACATGGGCGAGCCCACCTGCGAGAAAGCAGGCACCCTCCCAAGGACTATCTGTCCCTACAGAGGCCTCTGTGTTCAAGGGTTTGCTCTTACTCCCAGGTGGGTTCATACAGGGATCTAAGAAGTGGAGCCCGGTACAGGCTGGTAGAGCTCAGTGACTCCCAGCGGGACCTGATGGCTGGCTAGATGGCCAGTGTCTTTTCATCTTCTGCCTTTCCCTAGTAGGTGCAACCAGGGGGCTTTGGCCTCAGGAGTCAGGAGGGGACAGAAGGGTGGGCACAGACTGCTTGGCCAAGGAGACAGAGGAGGCCAGGGGATTCTGTTGAATGAAACACCTTGGCATGCACAATAGCCTACAGCTGTGTGTGCAGCAGAGCTGGCTGCTGTTTGCTGAGACATGCTGGGGCTGAAAGTAGAGAAGCCATGCAGTTGAGTCAAGGAATACGAGCTTTGGAACCTGAGCTCAAATCCTGGCTCCAATGTGTAATTATGGGCCATTTGCTTAACCTCTCTGAGCCTCAGTTTCTATGACCATAAAATGGGGATAATTCTGACTTTGCAAGCTTATTGTAAATATTGGAGAGAGACATGCACATTACCTACACAAGGTGGAGAACAGCAACTATTGTACACTAAGCACTCATTTGAGCAGATCTGGTCACCCGACCTGTATGTGCTCTGGTCCCTGGCCTTCCTGAAACCTTTTTGAAGGCTTCCAGGAGCAGGATGGCCTTGGGAGAAACTAAGGCAGCTCAAGAGTGATGGAAATGTTCAGGCCCTAAAATGGGTTTGTTTTTCACTTTCCCAGAAGGCATACTTACTAGGAAAAGTTGTGGAAAATTCGAGGCTCAGTTTACAGTCCCAAGAACATGAAAAAGCTTCTCTGCCAGCTAAAAAGAAAAAGATGGATGTTGTTTCTGAGAGAAGGAATGTTGTACAGTGGCTCAGGCAGGAGACGATGAGTCAGATGTGCTAAGAGCTGGGCCAGGCTGACCCCGGGCCCCCACATGAGTCAGCGCTGCCAGAGAGGCTGGGTGGACAGTGAGCTGGGGCCTCGGAGCCAGGTGCACTCTCCCGCTCACCGAGGGGCATCTGCGCTGTCCCGTCACAGGCTCCAGGGCTCCAGCCGGCCTTCTGCGGTCAGCCTGCTGAGCACCGGCCACCTGGGCAACTGGCTGATGTGCTGCCCCTCCCCCTTTTCTGCGTAAAGATGATCTGCTTCTAGATGGAAGTTCAGCCTCCCTCCCAACCTGCTCACACGCTCCTGCAGTGACCAGGAATTTCTTTTCCCACTGCTTATCTCCAGGGATCTGTGGAGCTTGGCGCTTGGTCTGGCAGGACCACGGTGGAAGAGAAGATTCTTATTTTTGGGGCTTTGAGGGGTGAACAATGAACGCATCTGGGGCTGTAAGCTGTCCTTTCTGCTGTCCCAGGGAATCAGGAAGCCGCAGGAAACCAGACATTTAAGTCATGAGAGGGAGAAAGTGTCCGTGGGTGACAAGAGTCTGTGGGCAGCCTTGACGAAAAGTGTGCTCCAGAAGGTGGGTGGGGTCTGGAGTGCAGGGTCCGTTTAGGAGATCCGGTTTCGGTCCAAACTCGGCCTCTTACTCAAGTACATGGTGATTCCCCTGATCCTGTTTCTCCTTATCTGCCAAATGGGGGAGACATTTCCTATCTCATAGGGGATTGTGAGGATTAAATTAAGATAGTTTATGTAAAAGCACATTGTGAGCTACAAACTTTAACTATAAATATAGGAAGATACTACTAATAGATAAGAGAAGGAAGGATCAGAGAGGTTAAGTGACTTACCTCAGGTTGTACAGCTAGTAAGGGCAGAGCCAGGCCCCAAACACAAATATCCTCTGTACAATGTTCCCTGTTGTCTTTGTTTCTTCCATTTTTAGGGGAAGACACAGAGTGCTTTAATTAGCTGGCCATTTTAAGCTCAGGGTGTGGGCGTTTGTGGGTTAGCTGGGGACCTTGGCCTCTCGCGGCCGCATGCAGCTGCGAGAGGCCTGTCACGGGCAGAGGGCGCTGTGGCGCTTCGAGTTGCTGCGCCTCAGGGGCGGGTTTCAGCTGTGAGTGCCCACCCCTGTCCTGCCTCCGCCGCGGCTGAGCATGCCTGTCTCCTCCCTTGTCCCCAGCACCTGTTCCCTTCTGTCACAGCATTTACCACACTTTATTGGTTTTTGTCTGCCTGTGAGCTCCAAAGGGGGCCGGGAAAGATCTTCCCCATCTTGCCCTCCCACCCCTGTGGTGGGTGCCTGACCTGGGCCTGGCCTGCAGGAAGTGCTGGAGGGTCTGGCCACTCTGCACAGAGGGCCTCCCAACTGCCGGAGGGGCACTGCCTACGCTAAGGACTGGTTAGGAGAGGAGGGTAGCTCCTAGGTTGGAGGTGGCAACCTTGTCAGGTGCAGAAAACCTCTATCATTGTGGGTCTCTTGTGCATTTTCTGGGAGGGTGTAAGTGTAGGAGTGACTTTGTTCATGCCAGTTGGGGCTAGCTGTGTGGGTTAGGAGAAGCTCAGGCAATTCTCCACTCTGCTGTGAAAATACATCCTCCATGGAGCCAAGCTTCTGGGCAGCCCCTGGGCCATATGTGATCACAGCACCCAGGTAGGCAGAGCAGGGGCACCTCAGAATCCAGCTGATCCTCTTCCTTAAGATCTTCAGAGAAAGAGAGGAGGCTGAGTGGGGTGGTGGCCAGCCCCATGCCTACCCCTATTTCAAAGGGACACTTCTGATTTGGGAACTGAGGCTATGTGGGACTGTTTGAAGACAGGAAACGAGGTCAGAAACACCAGGTTAGAAAGAGATGGGACCAGTAAGATCACGCATGGTGAGTTAGCACAGAGCCAGACCTGGAATCCTGGTTCCTGCTTGTCCAGCTCAAACAGTATCACCTCTTACTTTCTCCTGTCCTTTCATCTATACAGTTCCCATCCTTGTAAGTGTGGGTTGGATGGGTTAATGTCCAGGTCAGTGGGTACATGGCGGGCTGGGAGGCAAGGAGGCCCAGGTGCATGGAGGCAGAGCAATTCCCTAGGGCCACAAATGGAGTCCCTGGTTTTCTTTCCCCACACTATTTTAGCTCTGTTCCATGCAGGGGGTTGGGCCGGGGGATTGGAACACTGATTCCTATGATTCAAGGCAGAACTGCTCTGTGGCCTGCCAGGGAGGTGGAAGCGTGGCTTCATGGGTTCTCAGGGAAAGTGGAAGACCACACCCTGCCCTGCTAACCAACGAAGGCTTTGCAGAGCAGAGGCATAGATGTGTTGATTATGGCTGACCGACCTGTGATTCAGGCAGTGTGTCCACCATGAACAGAAGTGGGATTGGATGGTGTGGGGGGGTGAGATGGGGTATACATGCATTTTCACCTCCCTCATCTCAAGCTGTCATTTATAAAAGAGCTTTCTAGGACAGGGTAAATGTAGCTCGGCTTTATCTCAGCCAATTCTTAAGACAAGTCTATGAGGCACTCATACCATGACCTCACTTTTGCAGTCAAGGTTGCTGAGGTTCCACCAGCTTAAGTTGTCCAATATCTATGACTGCTAATCTGCAAACTTGGATTCTAACCCAGGTCGATTTGATCCAAAGTCTATCTTCTTAACTACTCTGCCTCAAATTCCTTGTAACTTTAAAAATGCCTGTTTCTTTTCTTCCTCCTGTATCCAAGGTCCTTTGAAACCCGGTCCTTGCCGGCTTTTCAGGGTGCCTTCCTTTGATTTGCTACACGCACACCCTGTTCCAGCCCAGCATCTGTGGTCCTCCCTCCAGGTTTTTGCATGTCCCTGGGGTGAAACACATGGACACAAAGAGCAGCAGGAGTCAAAGTGATGCACGTCCCTGTGTCATACCATGGGTGGATGTTCACCTCCTGCAGGATGGCTGCACCCTGTGCCTCTCTGCCGGCTCCCTAGGATTCAGCTAGGCTGGAAGTCCATTTGGGGTTCCAGAGATCACTGTATGTGGGTGGTTCAATATGCCATTTCTGTCAGGGGTGTTCTGTCCATTTCTCTAGTTCCTGTCCCGACACAAGGCTGGGGACACTGTATGTACTCAGTTGGCAACTGTTGGGTGAATGAATGATGGGCAACTTGACCATCCACCGTCACTGCCTTCAGCATGGTTACTGTACTAGGAATGGACAAGTCTTCTGTGGACTTGCTGCGGAGTGAGTTCCATGTATTTGATTGGTCTCATATTACCGAGAATAACTGGGGGCCTCCTGAGATGATACTCTTTGTCATTAATAAAGTTCAATTAATTAATGAACTATCCAATTCATCCTAAAGAGATTTACTGACCCCCACCACATGCCCATTACTCTCCTTAGGTCTAGTGATACAGTGGTGAAGAGAACCACCTCCATGCCCTCACAGAGCTTACCTTGCACTGAAGTTAAGACCCATTTAGATGCTCTGTGGATCCATAAATGTCTGCTGGTTGATTTATCCTTCTATAATGTGTGAATTTAGAAAATATTTAAAGCTCTGTTGTGCTCATAACCTTTCAACCATGAGGTTACTGCTCTGTTGTTGGGAGAACATTTATTTGCCCAACTACTAAATCATCAAAACTCTGCAGGGAGACATTTCTTCCTCAGAAATACACCCATAACATCTGTGATTCATGCTGCTTGTTTCATGTAAAGCAGCGATTCCTGTGGAAGATTGCAAGCTGGTTAGATTTGGCTCCAACTGATGTACATGTCAGGGCTGAAACCTCAATACCGCAAGGCCGCAACAGGGAAAAGTCATTAGCATATTCATGATTCCTGTCTCTTCTGTTTATAGGCCTGTTGTCAAAGCTAATGGTTTTTCAGGTTTCATGAAAGCTTCTAATTTACCAAGAGCTCATGTTGTAAAGTAACGATAGATGACATACGAATATACCCTCAGATTCTTAGATATTCATATCTTCAGAAAAGGTAGGTACTCTGCAAGTTGGCAGAAGATCACTGGGACACAGAAACTCAAATTCATGAATCTGCACCTCCTTCTTTCTTGCTGTTCACAACTATTGAGGCCTGGTCCTTAACCATGGAGTACAGAAGTGTGCCTGTGAGATCAGGGTTCTGCTTTTCATGTGTGGCTTGGGTAAACTTCCTTCTGATGTAAAGCCATTACATTTTAAGTGTAATTGTCCTCCCCAGGCAGCTAAGAGGTGGGAAGGCATCCAAATTTCACCCTTGTTTAGCTGCCTTTACCTGCTGGAGGTGTGAACTGCTTTGGGCCATACTAGCAGTGAAGGGTCCACACATCTCCATGCTTTCTACTGCTTGATTTGAGCTGTGAAATATTTCATGAGGCTTTATATGTAACATTGGGGATCCTTTTTAAAAAGAACCAAAACATCCCCTCTTCCGCTCTCATTTTACTAGTTTGGTTTTGCTTGTGAATTGCACATGCCCACCCAGGTGCTGGGTAGCTTGCTTGGAGGGGGGTCTCTGTTCCCCTCCTCTGACTGTTAGCATCTCTGGCCTTCTTGCTCTTTCGTTGAGTGGGGCTCCAACATTTTACAGCTGATGTGTTTGAATAAAAATGTTTACAGGCCCAGAGGAACATTAGCAATGTTGCAAGTGCTTTTTATTAAGACCAAAAATGAAGCTGAATTATAACTGTGTGAACAGAAGAGTACAAGTCTTTTACCCCTATGCTTTTGAGGTCAGAGCTTTCTATATGGCTAGAAGTGAGAGCTGAGTTCTTAATTAGGGAAATTGCTGATGTTAATACAGTTTGATGTTTATTGAAAGTCATAGCCATAAGATAGAAACAGAATAAATCTTTTGGGAATTTTAAGGAGAAGATAATAATTAGTGATCAGGAGATGAAAAAGACTTCTTGGAAGGAGATTTTGATGGGTCTGGAGGATGAGTGGGAGCTCAGCAATCAGTAAAGCAGGATGGTTTTGATGGAGGAAGAACATTCTTGGCAGGAGGATGAGGGAGTCCAGGTTTTGGCCATCTATGGATAAGATTTTATTATAAGATGTGTCAGAGTCCAGTTTTTTTGGCTATCCCTAGATGCTGTTGGCATGCGACTTACCTGTCTATCGGGACCTCGAGTATAACATGCACAGAGTGCCTGCTGGATTAGCAACAGCCGTCCCGACTGGGCGGGACACAAAGGTTGGGCTGTGTGATCAGCTGAGTCCGGTTGCATTGAGAGGCTTCTACCATATGGCATTTTTCCGTGTATGGCTTGAGGCAAGCCTCTGAAAGGATACGATAGCCACCCTAAGCCAGTCCTGTGGGGGCAGTGTATTCAGAGTCATATGACAATGAGGGTGACTTCTTTGTAGTTTCCTATGACGTGTGGGTACTGTGTGCAACACAGAGGTGGCTGCAAGCCTTCCCAGCCTGATGTGTTTGGAGGCTGAGTCTCAGCCTGTGCTTGTATGTTCTTTTCCACATCTGCCACATCTTACAGTGTAAATCTGCCCACACAGCTGGCTGGAGTCATTTGTAGACACCATCTATTTTTGTCTCAGTCTTCTCTAGATTACTGCTTTTTCATTATATTTGCACAAATGTAGGAAGTAGCAGAAGGTCTTACTGGACAGACAGATGTACTGGCCATCTGGAGACTTGCAGGAGAACCTTCCAGCTTCAGCTGCCTGAAGGACTCCTAGAACCTGAATGGTCCTGCAGAGATGCGATCCTCTTTGCTAATGATGGGTAAAGCTGGCCCAGTTCTGACACCTCAGTGGGCTGCTTGGCATGGAATTAAATCAGTGGGGTGCAAGCCCCTTCATTCCCAGGCTATAAAAACTCTGCAGCCACACCAGTTGCATTCTCACATCTAAAGTAGTCATATTACTGAGCAATCAGCCCAAAGTGTGAGGCTTATATTATGGTAGAGCCTGGATGGTTGGGGTATGATGTCCAAAGTGGCGCTAATTCCAGCCTTTGATTAAACTCTGAGATGCAATGTGATAAAGTCAGAAAAAGTTCATGGCACTATTTGTACAGGAAAAGTGCCTGTGTGGGCTTTTTATGTTCTAGCCTACTTGTAAATGGTAATTCCGGGAAAGGCAGCTGTTCCTTCCATGATATGATCAACCATGACACAGAGAAGAAGTCAGTAGAGCAGGAATCCAAACTCCTGGGTACTTGTCCCCCTGTCACTCACTTGTTAGGTGACCTTGGTTGAGTCTCTTTCCATCCATAGCTTATAGTGTTTGCATCTACAGAACTAGGCAGTTGGACTAGATGAGCTTTTGAGGTCTTCTCCAATTTTGGGAAGTAGAATGTGACAACATTTAGAATTTTCTTCCAAGATAAACTCAGAAACAGCAGGAGGGTATCTTCAGTGCACCTTTCTCCGCCAGAGGCTCTGATTTGGAGGTGGTGATCAGACAACCCTGCTGACAAATACTCTGTCACTAGCCAGATCATGTGTTAGAAAAATGCATCTCCACGGCTGGTTCCAAAATACATACATTGATAATCACATAGGTGTAAAGTACCCCAAGCCATTTCTTTTGGAGGGGAAAGTGAGACCATTCCAAATTTCTGTTTTGTAAATGAAGGAGAGCAGAGAGAACTCTATTTAGCACAACCAATAATTAAAAATAACACTCTGGCCCTCTAATAGGTAGGAGGACAGGGAACAGGAAGAAAAAACAGGAAAATGAAGAAGAGAGAGATGCAGTGAAACAGTAACAGGGAAAGGGTACACCCAGTTCAAGCAGCAGATATTCACTGAGGATAGAGAAGATGCGCTTTCACAGAGCGACATCAGGGTTGTGAATGTGAACACATTTTAGGCAACTACAGGCTTTCTGTGAGGACGTCAACCCTAAAACTATAGTTTTCTCTTGGACTAGGACCCACCCTCTGTTGGTGCATAATTCACAACGGAGTCAGGCCCCTTTAAGTGCTACCTGAGGTCCGTCGGACTTCCAGCCTGGTCACCGGGGACTCTGACATGTGCTCATCACCCTGGACAACTAATCATAGCTCAGGGAGCTGGGTGAACACAGGAGATACTGCCGGTGCTTCCCTGAGAAGGTCTGGAAGGGATGACCTTAAAAATTCCTGATTTCCTTTATAGCGGACAAACTGGCAAGCACTTCTGTGCTAGGTGACCACGCCAGCCTCACTGGGGATGCTGCTGAGAGCACGTATCTGGTGGGTTGTGATGAGGACGGTACGTCACCTCTGTGTATTTTCCCCCCAAACCCATAAGCCAGTCTAATCAGGAGTAAAATCTCAGCCAAACCCAAAGTGAGGGATGCTGTACAAAATACCTGGCCAGGTCTCCTCAAAACTGCCAAAGTCTTGAAAAACAAGGGAATTCTGAGAAACTGTTGCCGACCAGAGGAGCTCAAGATGACGAGGCCTAACTGCCATCTGGTGCCCTGGACTGGACCCTGGGACGGGGAAGAGATGTTAGAAAGGTTGGTGAAGTCTGAAGAAAAGCTGGAGTTTCGTAAATAGTAACTAAATGATCTTGGTTTCTTAGTTGTGACAAAGGTACCACGGAAATGTAAGATGTTAACAGTAGGGAAAAATGGATGAACTCGGCACCACCTTCACAACTGGTCTGTAAATTTAAGATTGTTCCAGAATAAAAATGTTTACCAGAAAGTATAAAACACCTGCTTTGGGTTCTGTGGCAAGTCACGTGGCTTCCTCCCTTTCCACCTCTTCTTATGGGACCAAGAACGGTGGCTTTTCTTTAGAAGGCCCTGCAGCGGGACCCCGTTACGGAGAGCACCAAGCCGGCTTGCTCCTAGAAACACCCTGCTTCTTTTATCTTAGATGTCAAATGTCTCATCAGGAAATTCTCCTGTACAAACCTCATGATACATGCTTTACCAAACTGGTTTTGGGTGTGCAGAGTGTCAGTGAATCGATAACAGAAGCCTGACTTTGTCCTGGGAATTCTTGGTTGGATCCAGGGCTCTCACCAATCTCCTTAGCCTTCCCTGCAGATGAGAAGAGCGAAGATCAGAGAGGGCAAGGGATAAGCTTTCTGAGATCATCGACGACTCGTCATGGAGGGTCCAGTCACTGAGCATGTGTAGAGTGTGTGGTGTAAGAGAGAAGGAGGATTTTAAAGGCTCCATGTGCAGTATGGTTTCCCATTTGCTGCGTTCTCCAATCCAAGTTAGTCCACAGACTCACCATATATGAATAACTAAGGCTAATTAGAAGTAACAACCATTCGATCTAAGAACAGCTGTGCAGGGGAGTGAAGAGAGGAAATAAGTGTATAGAACAGGAACAACAAACACATCTTTGACCCATGTAATTGCACCTACTGGCGGTTTGTACCCAACCACAGTGCTGAGCCATCATGAGTGTGTAACGAGTGTGTCCAGCAGCTCTGTGCTGGATTATAGCCTGTGCTTCCACATTCTAACACGGACACATGGCCTTTGCATTTTTCCCTTGGATATTGACTGACTATGGATCTAGTGTTATTTTTATTACTTCCTGCTGCCCCATCTGCACGGCTCTCCAGTACCATGACTTCACAGATCGCAGTACCATGACTTCACGGATCGCAACTCATTAATAACTAAGCATCCTTGAACCAACTGCCTGCCTAAAGCTGTACCTGGACTGGGCCAGGGCTGCGGCTACAGCTCCCAGGGAGACCGAGGGTACTGGACATGGGCTCAGGCCACTCTAGTATCGAGGGGCATGTGCTCTGGGAGTGCATGGGGCTGCAGGAGGTTGAGAGGAGGCTTTTGATGTTTTCTCTTCTTTCTGAGTTTTTTCAATGAACTACTGTGCTCCTGGGCCCCCAAGCTTACTCTTGGATGTTCTCTTTGTTTCCTCTCCATGGGCCCCATTTCTGGAATGCAGCTCTAGCTTATCATTTCTATCCATTGCCACAAGCTCTTCTCCATTCTGCTTCAGCTGCCACCATCCAAGCTCAGATGCACCAGGACCACTTTCCCTGCCTCTGGCTTCCATGCCCTCTAGCCATTCTCTGCCAGATTGGTCGTCTCAAGGACCATCCTCGGCTTTGGCTTTTGGCTTTGCCCCTTCTTGATCAATGACTCTTTGTTGACACCCTCCAGATGAAGGCCAAATTCTGGCCCTGCTTGGCCTCCAGCCGCCCATCCCTACCTCCCCTCACAGAGTCCAGCATTCTGATAGTAGGATCACCAGGCCTTGTAGATGCAGCTTGCTTTTCTGCTTCCCCATTCGAACTGTTGCTTCTTAAAGAATGACCTTAGCTAGAAAAATCTCTGTGATACCCTCCCTGCTTCCTGCAGAAGTGCTGCCTCCCTGCTCCAGGCCCTTCCCCTGCCTGCTCGGTTCCGACTCCAGGCTCTTCCTTGCACCCAGTCATTTATGTACTGGCCTACCTGCTTCACAGTGGCACCTTTGGGTCAGGCCCGAGCCCAGTTCCAGGTGCTGGCCTAGACACAGTTTGCACGCTCAGCTTAGGGCCAATGGGCCAATGAGAGAATCAGATCTGATCAGCCCCTGGTGGTTTTTCTCAGAATCTGCTGGTGCTCTGGGCAGTGAGACCTGCAAGAAGGTCTAGGCTCCTATCCTGAGCCCCAGGCAATCCTGAAAGCCCATGTTGGGGTTAGGAAGTGCAGGTCTGGTTACTGACTGGATGGGGCTGGGCTGTGTGGCCTGTGGCTCAGGACACTGTAGACAACTGTCTGCCTGCTGCAGGAGAGCTGTACCCTCAAGCAAAGAAGCCACAACTATCTTGGCAGAATGACTTTATGATCTGGGAGTGTCCTTAAGAAGCAGCAGGCTGTTCATTCAGTCAAAAACAAAACAATACAAACCATAATAGTAACCATGACCAAAATAAACCCTAAATTTCTCAAAGGCACATTCTTTCCTATCTGTGGCAGGTAGAGCAGTTTTAGCCCATTCACCAGATGCAAAGACCAAGGCTGGGAGGTGTGAAGAGTCTTGCTCAGGGAATCATAGGTAAACGAGAGCCCCTACTCTGGCCTTCCCGGGACATCAGGGAGAGGGAACCCTTGCCGAAGAGGTGCGAGGGCAGAGTCTGTAGCAGAGACTGTGGTCCCTCTGCTCTCGGGAGACGGCGTTGTGAAGGAGGAGGAAAAAGAGGGTCCCTCCAGCATGTTTTGAGGGTAGAGCAGCACCATGCAGGCGGGAGCCGAGACACTTTATCCATGGGGACCATCTGTTGTCTGTGCTCTTTGACGACTCAGGAGAACTAAGGCCTATTTACTGAGTACCTCCCGAGTGTCAGGAATAGGGTCTTGCTGCACGTTTTTCAAAAAAGTAGATAACTGGCTTAAGGAAATAGAGCCAATGTTTTTCAATTAAGCAAGAAGCCTAGAGGTGGAATCCAGGGATGCTACGTGTCCATGAGATCGTCCGTGCTTCAGGCGCCTTCCACGTGCAGAGTGCGGCTTTCATCCTCAAGGTCAGAAAGTGGCTGCTCCAGCCCAGCCTCCTGTCCGCACCACGGGTAGGAGGATGCCGAAGGAATCTCCTCGAGGAACAGGTAGCCACTAAGACCTTATGGGCCAGAGCTGTGTCCTGCTGCCCAGGTCGCCAGGGAGGATTGGAAGGCAGGTTTTAGCTGCATGGCTTCCCTGCACTGAGCAGCCCATTTCTTTAGTAAGGATGATGGGGAGAAAGGATGTTGTGTAGGCAATGAGCAGGGTCTGCCACACCCGGCCAGGCTGGGCTATGCTAGGAGGTGAGGATGAGCAGAGAGAAGTTAAATGGTCACTGAGTTTCAGGAGGCCTTGAGTCTAGATTTGTGTGCATGTATATGCGTGTGTGATGCATGTGTGTGCCCACATGCATGTTCCTGTGTGTATGTACAACTCCTGCCTTCTCAGGGCTCACACTTGATTGCAGACACAAAACAATTACCCACAAACTGAATAATGATCAGTAAGACTATGGCAAGGCCAGGACTCTTCGAAGGGGAGCTGATGCAGGCCTGCCCGTTGCTGGTGGTGGGGCAGTGGCTCAGGTGGAGGGAGAGGGAGAAAGTTATTCAGACATTACTTTAACACTGAAGACCAGCTTGTTTTCCTCTTGGAAAGGATGACCATGACTCAGCCCGCAGGAGGCACTGACTCCTCACCCCAATCCAGCAAGGACATGCTTTTCTGGAACTGCCATTTCTCTTCTCTCCCTACCAAACTCTTATCTGTGTCTCAAGGCCCATCTCAGATATGCCCGTTTTGTGAAGCTTATTCTCATACCACAGGTGGAGTTACTTTCTTCCTTTCCTGTGCTTTCATGGCACTTTTGAAAAATAATACCTTTATTGTAACTCTTTGTCCTGTATAACACTTAGGCTTGCTTTCTGGCATGTCCTCCCACCAGGCTCCTCAAGGTCAAGAGTATGTGTTTTCCATCTCAGTGTCCCTAAGGCCTGGCTTGAGTCTGGCACAGAGGAGGTACATAGTGAAAGATGTGTCCTATAATAACATCTAATGTTACTGCCAGGAATGTGTTAGCTTTCCCTTCACCTACAAGCCCTGGGGCTGCATTGCACCGGTAGCCACCCCGACCACTGCCCAGAGCCTCTGATAATCATGGTGCAAACCTGTGAGTTGCTAATGGCCCCTGCCCCCAGCAGGGCCATTAGTAGATGTCCTGGGGGGACAGAGGGCCATGTGCCCAGCTCCAGAGACCTGACAATACCATTACTGAGCAGCGATGTGTTTACATAGACTCTGTAACCCACATGCGCTGTTCCCAATTGCCCTCTGTGTGAACCTGGCACAGTATTTTAGTGTGTCCTGTAGAATAATATTGAGAGAATGAACAAATCAGTGGCAGAACCTTCTGAGATTTGCCTAATTGCAACTCAAATTGTTCCCATATTGGAAATTACATGGCTAAGATGCCTTTTGGGGAACTGAATATTAGGAGCCCAGGAAGGTCAGCCAACAATGAGTTGCTGGGTTTTTTTCCTTCATGAACTCTTACCGAGACATTTTCCTGCAATGAGACACGTATAGGTTGACTCAAAACAGATTTCACAATCACTTTATCCAATTTTGGATGACTTAATTCGGCAATTCCTGCAACCCTCTTTAATCAGCCTCATGTCCAGGGGCGGCTGTGGTCTCAGGTGCTGTGACGTCCGTGTCACTCAGGGTAGCACCCCTAAGTGCAGAGTCCATGGTAAGTGCCTGCTGTGGCTCTGGGATGGAGACCATGTTTGGAATTCTTAGGGGCCCTGGGTCACTGTGGGGGCTCCAACAAAGCAGGAGACATGGGCGTGCCAGGTCTTGTTCCTGGGCATGCCAGTGCCTCGTGCCCTATGTGCATTACGTCCAGGGTCGGTGGAAGCAAAGTGATTTGTGTGTTCAGATTGTTCCAGTTTTCACTGTTGTGAACAGTGTGGAGATCTTAGAAATTTTGACTCTGACATGAAATAAAAATACATTAGCTACATATCTACCTTAGAGTCCTTAGGGGAAAGATAATTTCCTTTCTGTCATTCTCTTCATGGCACTATGGGAACCAAATCCCTGGAATTAGGTAGGGAAGTACATCCTGTTGGTGACATTCACACTGTCATCTCCTCGGGGTTGAGGAAGACACATTCTCTACTGGGAAGGCCCCTATTTGCCTAGCATTCCCATTTGGCCAACCCTAGCCCTTAGTCATTGCCACATACCCACCCCGTGAGGAGGCCTGGGGGAAGATTGTCCACATTTACAGACAGGGCATCTGAGGCCTGGAGCACTCAAGTGATTCGCCCAGTGTCTTTAGGGAGTTCAGGGCAGAACTAATCAGGTTCGAACCAGTATCTTAGTCCCATGCCCAGGGTTTTGTTATGTTTGTTTTTTGCTAGGGCATCTACCTCATTTACTTTGATAAAATGCTATTGAGCTTCTGAGACTTTGCGGCTCTGAAGTACAAAGCATGAGTCGGAGGCAAGCGGCATGTTCTGCAGCCCCAGCTGAGGTCAGACAGTTCGTGTTTGCTCAGCACCTGGACTGTGGCCGTTTATTCGTTCTCTGCCCAGTGCCCTGCAGGCACCTGTTTCTCTGGACAACCCCAGTTACAGATCATGTGTGCTTGGGGCCCTGGTGGGGAGAAAGAAGGGCCCCTATGGGCCCAAAACTATTCCAGGTGCTTTATTTATATCATTGTATCTAGACAGTGGCAGAGTCAGTGCTGAGAGATTTCAGGGGCAAGGGAAATCAGTGTTGCCTGGTTGGTGGGAAGTGTGTGTGTGTGCACGAGTGCACGTGTGCATACTGTGTGTTTATACTGTGTATGTTGCATGTGTTTGTAGTGTGTGTAGTGTATGGAGTGTGTAATATATGTATGGTGTATATGTTGTGTGTGCATATAGTGTGTGTGAGGTGTGCATGGGATGTGTGTAGTGTGTGTTTGTATGCAGTGTGTGTTTGTATGCAGTGTGTGTATTGTGTGTATTGTGTACGTGTATGTGGCATGTGTGGTGCGTGTATGGTGTTTGTGTATGTGTGCCTGTGTGTGCTTAGAGGAAGTAGCCCAGGAAGGCCTTCTGCGGCAGTGGGTGGCCAGAGCTGTGTGATCCTTAAGGTGGGGCGGGTTTAGATAGGGGGCACGGAGGCGTTCCATCAGGGTGCTGGGTGGGATGGAAGGAAGGTGTGTGTTGGGGGCAGAGAAGGCAGGCAGCAGGCTGCCGGTTGGTTGGTGTTAATGTTAAGGGTTAATGTTAGGAGGCCAAGTCCGGTTGGCGATTTGCTATTGCCCTGACCAGCCTTCTCCAGGCCCTCTGCTCGGGCTGCGCGGCACGGGAATTGCTGGCTGAGCAAAGGCACTGCACCGTCTCACCTCCAGGAGTCGCTGTGAGGCTCTGTGCTGAGAGCTTGGAGGGCGCTTGCAGAGGTGGATCAGGCCAGCCCGACTTATCCCCAGGCCAGGGTAAGTGCATTTCCGTAGGGAGCACTTCTGAGACCTCCAGTGCAGAGCAGATTCTTCTGCTGCGGTCGTCTCCCCCGGAGGCCATTCTTCCCTTCGAAGTCCTCATCACATTTGCTCTGGGATTCCTTTGGTTTTCTCTTTTAATGCCTGGCTGCCCCCATTCACTGTAAGCTTCACAGGGACAGGAAATGTGTCCCTCCAGCTCACTGTCAGGTGCTCAGTGCCTGGCATGGTGCCTGCCACATGGGGGTGTCGCTTGAATACTGAGTGAGTGAATGGGTGGATGATGCTGTGTGGTCCTCTGGGATCAAGTTCGCCTTTCCTCACCTCCCAGGATTCTGTGGGCAGGGGAAGGAGTAGCCAAGGGTCAAGGATGGTGCTACAGGAGACAGGGCTCACAAGTGGCTTGCCCCTGCCCTGCAACAAGGGGCTGGGACTGTAGCTCACACAGGCCCCTGGAGACCCCTCTGGTGCCCTGAGATAGAGCTTGCAGCCAGGAACTCTCCCCCAAATCCCTCTCATCAGCAGCCCAGCCACTGAATTCCCTGAATGACTCAGAGGCCAAGGATTTTCTCCCAGTGGCTTAGGGAGAAGTGGCTCAGCCTGGGCTCCCCAGTTTTCAAATAGCAATTCCCATCTTTGGGTCAGGAAAATAAGGCCACAGGAGGCTGATCTGGGACCTCCACAGGAACAGCCATCACCCATACTTTTTCTTCCTTTTATAACTTGAGATTACATCAGCCTCCCAACCTGTGAATACAAAGTCACATTAAGAGCAATAATCTGGATTTCCTGTCTCTTTCCCTCATTAGCTTATAGGGTTTTGACTCCCTTACAAAGTTCCCTTCAAATATTTCTGGATCTCCCAGCATGTCTGGTGTGTGCTCATAAGCATATTTGGTTGCTACTTTGTGCCTCTACTTCTAGGAACTGCTCTCCCTGTCGCTATGAATGTCCCTCTCACTAGGGGTCTCTGGCATGCTGCCTCAGCATGGCTTCTGACTGTTGTCCTCTTCTGTGGGAACCCACGTCTACTGGTCACCTCTGCTGCCCCTCCCTCCCATCAGGAACTATGGTTCTGCCAGCCGCAGCATTGATGTGCAGGGGCCCTCAGTGTGGAAACTGTGCTCTGTGACCTTTACAGCTACCAGCCTGCCTTAAAGAATGTAGACTATAGACATGACTCCAAAGGACCAGACAGGGGAGGCACAGAGCCATTCAGAACCCTTCTTTGCTAAGGTATGGAAGCCTTATATCCAGGTCTACATTGTTGAGTGCCGCCTTAGGGTGAATTTTCTCCCCGAAGGCAGTTCAGTTTGTTATACAGTTAGATTTCTGGGATTTTGCCCTGAGCATGTCTGGATCTCTAGGAGGCTTGAGCTGAGACCTCTGCTATTCACTACTGTGGCGGAGGAACTGAGCCTCAGGGGTGCTGTGTGTCAAAGCTAATAGCCATGCTATAGGTGGAGAAATGGCCCTGCCCACTCTCCGTCTAGGGGAGAACATGGAGATGTGGCAAACATGGGTTCCTCTGTAAATCTCCCTGTTCTTGGCTTGCACTGCTGGGACTGACCTGAGGAATGGGATTCCATGATCCTTGTTTCCTCCTTTTGCAAGTATGGGTTTTGCCTTTCTGCACGTCCTTTCTGCCCTGTCTTCTGGCTTACCTCTAGGTTTTCTCACCTGGACATAAACATGCAGGAAAATCAAATATTCCAAAGTTCAGGTTGGAATGCTCCCCTGGGAAGCTGCAGGATTCCAAGGAGACGCCATGGATTTTTGTCTTAAGTAGATTACAGCCTGACAGTCCTCCAAGTCGTCTCTGGCCCTTGAGCTAAAAACATCTCTGAATAAGACACATACAGCTCGGCATCTGTAGGGGAGCCCAAGACTGGAGTAATGATTGGCAGAAGTCTTTGGGGATCTGGCCCTCCTGGTCAAACAGGGGGCCAGGATTCTACAGTCGGTTCAATGGGCAGATGGTTTGGCACCGACAAGGGCATGGTCACGCGTGGGGGTGAATCACCTGCTGCATCTGGTAGTCTCTCCAAGTCCCTGCTGGAGGCACCTTTGCCTGGCTCGTTTTCACTGGCAAAGCTGACTCACATGGAATGTTTCCTGCAGGGTTATCTTGCTAAGAGAGAGCCAAGTTTTCTCTGGGTTTCCAGCCCATGAGGGAGAGTTCTTCAGGGCATAGCTCCCATGCTGTTAACATCACACTGGGCCGTGGCTAATGATTCGGTTCAACATGCGTGGGACTTCCTCCTCTGTGCCAGACCCCAAGCAAAATGGTGGGGAAACAGAGGTGGTTCAGACATGCTTCCTGCTCTTAAAGTTGTCTTGCTTAGAACAGAGCGGTGATGCAGAAAAATCATTCTGACAGCATGTGAGACAGTGTCTATCTGCTTTTGTTGGAACACAAACCTTTTGCAGTTCTGATGGAAGAAGTGGATCCACTTGTAAAAAAGGTACAGATACGCCCCTCCCTACCATGTAGTATGTACCAGTGTAGGGGGGTGCCTTACGTCAGAACCTCAGTTTGAAAAATTCATCCAAGTAGAGATAGGTTGAGGGGGTGGCTAGTGCGACACCTGTCTGTGGGCTTTTGTATTGTTCCAGGCAAAGGCAAAGCCTATCTGAGAAGATAGTGGTGCTGGGATAGAAAGGATTGAAGTAGAATCCGTTGGACCTGAGGCTGCCCATGGTGAAGAGGAGACAAAGAAGGGAGACGCTGAGGTTTCTAATCTGGGTGACTCGGTGGGAAGTGGTGCAATCAACATGGAAGACATTGCCCTTCCCCACTGAATGACCGAGCAAGAGAATGTAGTGACAGACAGTCTAGTAGATGGAGCAGGGATGAGAGCAGGGGACCTTGGGAGCCATGGCAGGCGGGACAAGTAAAGAGACACCGTTGTTCCCAGCCCAGTTGCACTGGCCTGGACAAAGGTGGCCATGGCCCCACTAGGTGGTGTGTGATTGTCATGCTCAGCCGTCACGTCATGGTTTTATTTCTGACACATAGGCTGGCCTTGGGGATAGGCAAGCAGCTTAACCAGGAGGGTGTAGGAAATAGTCAAGGACATGAGGCTGTGGCTACAGTTTCACCTGGAGTAGAGTATCAAGTTCTGTTCATGGAACTACATGTTGTTGGGGCACGTGGAATCAGCTGGGGCACTTTTTATTTAACTTACATGGCCTAAGCCACCTAAGATCTCATGATCAAAATCGTCCGTGGGTGAGGTCAGTTATGTACATATTTATAAAAAAAAACCCATGAATTAATTCTGATGCATGAGCTAAGAACCACCAACTCAGAACATCCATTTTTATACCTGAAGAAATGGGGTCTTAGGAGGGACAAGATCTTGGTCCAGGTCCTCAGCAGGTAGCAGGGCTTGGCCCAACATCCCTGAATCCTGAACTAATATTGTCCTTATCCCCAAATGCTTCTTCTCAGGGGTTAGGTCATGCATGGTCCCAGGCTCTACCAACGAGATTTAATCAGGCATTTTTGCCAATGGAGTCTTCTAAACCTGCTTTCAATTTTCCCCTGGGTGGCTTAGGGGACACGTGTCTTCCATCGCAGGTGGCTGTGGTGGAAAACAGAACGTAGAAGTTTTCCCTGAGGTCTGTTCCAGGAAGTGGGAACTGAGTTGGCTCTTTTCATGGCCTCTAGAGGACACTTGGGTCACATCATGGCTCTTGGCCCACTCAGGGCCCTCAAATTCTTCTCTGAGAGTGTCACCTGAGCCAGTTTGTTCTGCTTTGGACCCAGGCGGCCTGAGTTCCTAGAAGGACCAGTCTCCAGAGAGACCCTTTCTTTCCTGCTCACAGTTTAGCTTGGCCACAAAGTTGGGACAGCCAGTGCCCAGGTAGGCTACTCTGGGATTGGGAGGAGAGGGCTGCCGGGACAGGAGGGGTGGCCTTCCAGTGAGGCTGTTTGATGCAGGTGACACTATGAGGGCCTGCGAGCACAGCCTCCTACCTTGGAAGTTCTTGCAAGGGGATTTTCTAAGCTACCCAGTGCTCATGACTCAAGCCACCCACATGCCCTCAAGGGCAGCCTGCTGCACACACCCTTTTATCAGGGTTCAGAAGTGGGAGAGTTACTTAGTGTGGGACAGTCAGTGACATTTTCAGATGGTGTTTGCTTCTTCCTCAACTTTCCTTCCTTATATGAAAAGGGAGAGGTTAATTATGTAGTTGTGTAAACGGCACGACTTCATAAAAAAGCAAGATGAGGCATCTCTTAATAGGAGAAGGGGTGTCACTGGATGGGATTTTGGGTAGTAGGAGATGGTGTTTCAGACCATGTGACCCCCACAAGCCTTTCTTGCAGAGGGCATTTGCACCGGGGAAGAGCCCCACCTGCAGGATTCCTTGCTCTGCGTGGTGTTGGGCAGCAGTGATGAGTACTGGCCCTGGCTGCTGGAATGGACCAAGTGCAGTGTGGCAGGCTGGGTGGGTGAGGCAGAAAGGCTTTGTGTTTTCAAAACTGAACTCAGAGAATTGACAGGCAGACTGAGGATTCAGTCCAATAATTATAACAATCCTGACACAGTGAATTGACCAGACTGGTTTAGTGCAGCCAGACATGTGGATCAGCATGAGACAGCAGAATGGGCTGAGGACCTGTGTGGATGCAGAGGCGACATGGGGACCCAGGACGGTGGAGGAGCAGCAGACTGAAGGCAGAGGAGCAGGCTGGGCAGAGCAGGGGCACCGCTGTCCCGCCTGGGCTTGGCTTCACATGTTCCCAGGGAGAGGGAACTGGTGATTAATGCCAGAACCACCGAGGGATTGCAGCACACTCTTGTCAATTTAACAGTCACAGTTTTGACTAGAGATCCGAGGCATGCAGTCATTTACAATCTTTTTGAGACAAGAGTTTGAATGGGGCTTAGTGCAGGTCTGGAGTGGACTGTGACCCATATGAGCCACTCAGTCACACGCACAGCTGTGCTGGCCTCCCACATCCTGATCTGCACATGGCGCATGGTGACTCTTAAAGAGAACTATGGACGCTGTGCATGTGCGTGTGCATATGAGTGTGTGTTTGGAAGACAGGGAAAGAGAGACAGAGACAGAGAGACAAAGACCACTCACAGTGCGTTGGACTGCATGTCCCTTCTAGAATTGTGCATGCACAAGCTGCACCACTGAACATATCAGTTTTGACTTAGCTAAAAAATAGAATTTTGGAAAAACTTGTAGAGTAAATTACTGAGCTTAGCACTGGCTCAGCTCTGTGGTGTGGAAAAGTCCATCATATACTTATCTGGGCAAATGGAAAAGGAATTTTGGAGCCTCCTGCAAATAGTTCTCTAACTAGTGTGCAAACTCATTTCTCATCAAGTGAGAGATAAAACTCCAGTGAAAGTGGAAAAGCCTGTTCACCAGGGTGTGAAGAGAGGGCATAGAAAATATGAGCTTTCCTCAGAAATGTAATACAGGACAAAGCCAGGAGTTCATTCAAATACGCCTGCATTTGTGTTGTTGTGGATTGCTGAAGGTTCCTGGCAATGTATTGTAATGTTGTTTGCAAAGTCCTGCTGTCCATGATATATATGGACATGTGTATGCATATGAACAAATTCACTGTGTCTCCAATTGTATGCAGTGGACTCTCAACTTTTTGTGCATTCTGGTACATGCTGACTTTAGAAATTAATCCCTATTGTAAGATGATATTTCATTGTTGCCTTCAGACATCACCACAATAAGCAAATCTATTGACATTTACTTGCATCAAGGTTCTAGTTACAAGCTTATATAGAGACAGAATGGAAGGCACAGTTTAGAGAGGCAGGTACTAGCTATACAACTTTTAATTACCTATAGGAATGTGATGGTAGATTGCATGGTAATACTGACATCTAAACAATATTAAGTCTTCCTATCCATGAACATGGTCTCTTAACATTTATTTAGGTCTCCTTTAATTTTCCTTCAGCAATGTTTTGTAGTTTTCTCTGTACAAGTCTTTTATTTTCTGTGTTAAATTTATTCCTAGGTACTTTATTCTTGTGGATGCTATGGTAAATGGAATTTTTAAAATTTCCTTTTCAGATTATTCATTGCTTGTGTATCCAAACATGACTGATTTTTGCACGTTGATCTTGTACACTGCTACTTTGCCAAATTTATCACGTCTAGTAGCTTTTTTGGTGAAATTCTAGGGACTTCCTATTTATAAAATCATGCTTTTTGTGATTAAAGATAGTTTTGCTTCTTTCCAATTTGGATGCCTTTTATTTCCTTGCCTTGCTTAATTATTCTAGATAGAGTATTCACTAGGCACAAAAACACAACATATCAAGCTTTATGGCATATGATGAAAGCAGGGCTCAGAGGGGAATGTATGGCAGCAAATGCCGACATTTTTTTTAAAAATGAAAAAAGATCTCAGATGGATAATCTAACTTTATGCCTCAAGGAATTAGGAAAAGAAGAGCAAACTAAAACTAAAGCTGTTAGAAGGAAAGAAATAGTAAAGGTATTGAGCACATGTAAGTGAAATATAAAATAGAAACACAATAGAATCAATGAAAGCAAAAGTTCTTTGAAAAACACCAACAAAATTGACATTTTATCTAGACTAATGAAAAAAAGAGAGAAGATGCAAATAAAATCAGAAATGTGAGGCATTAACTACCAACCGTAACAAAATAAAAAGGATTATAAGAGAATACAAGGAACCATTGTATGTCAAAAATTAGATGACCTAGGTGAAATGGACGAATTTCCAGAAACACATGAAGTACCAAAACTGACTTACGAAAAAAGAGACAATCTGAACAGACTGGTAACAAGTAAAGATTGAATTAGTAATTTAAAAACATTCAACAAAGAAAATTCCATAACCAAATGGCTTCACTGGTGAATTCTACCCAACATTTAAAGTGGAATTAACACCAGTCCTTCTCAAACTCTTCCAAAAACAGACGGTGAGAAAATACTTCCTAACTCATTCTGAGGTCAGCATTACGTTGATACCAGTGCTGGATAAAATACATTACAAACAAAGGTATTATAGACTAATATCCCTTATGAATAGAGGTGCAAAAATCCTCAACAAAATGCCAGTGAGAAGAACACAATAGCATATTAAAAGGATTATACACCACAACCAAGTGAGGTTTATCCCAGGAATGCGGGAGTGGTTCGCGTAAGAAGATCAATCAGTGTGATACGCCACATTAATAGAACAAAGAGAGAAAAACCACACAGTCATCTCAATTGATGCAGAAAAAGCATTTGGTAAAGTGTTTTCTTACTGATGAAAAACAGTCAGAAAACTAAAAATAGAAAAGAACTTCCTCAGTATGATAAAGGACATCTATCAAAAACCCACTGCTCTCCTCACACTCAATGACAAAAGACTGAAAGCTTCCCGCTTAGATGAGCAACAAGGCAAAGACGCCCATTGGTCAGGGAGTGAACATCTTTTTCATGTACCTGTTGGCCATGTTATGTCTTCTTTGGAAAAAATATCTATTCAGGTCCTTTGCCCGTTCTTGAATCAGGTTATTATTTTTTATTTATTTTTTGCTGTTGTAAGAGTTCCTTACATATTTTGGATATTAAGCCCTTATCAGATATATGGTTTGCATGTATTTTTTTCTCATTCTGTAAGTTGTCTTTATGTTTCACTGATTGTTTCCTTTGCTGTGCAGAGAATTTTTAGTTTGGATATAGTCCCATTTGTTTATTTTTGCTTTTGTGGCCTGTGCGTTTGGTGTCAGAGCCAAAAAAAATCATTGCTAAGAGTAGTGTCAAGGAGATTTTTCCCCTGTGTTTTCTTCTGGAGTTTTATGGCTTCAGGTCTTAAGTCTTTAATCCATTTTGAGTTGATTTTTGTGTGTGGTGCACGATAAGGTTTTCCTACCATTTTAAAGTTGCTTTTTTCCTGATTCAATGTTTGTTTGATTGCTAAATAGCTTTGACTGTTTTCCAGAATCCTGACAAAGTTGGTTTTAACAGTGTATCAGTGTTTCTCTGGAGGGACGGGCATTTGGAGCTAGCAGCTCTGCCCAGCTGATGCCACTCACCACTTTCTTTATGAAACTGTTCTGAACCCAACCAGGGAATATTTTTACCTCCTCTGGTCCCCTAGGGGTCTCTCCTTATATTTTTCTACTGGTTCCCCATTTGCCTTATAAATAAATTAAGTTCCCATTTTCCATAGTAGAATGTCAGTGACTTTAGAGATAGATCTCATTTTTGTTCAAACCTTCCACTCAACCCTGTTCGTAGGAGACATCTGGAAATGCTGCAGTTAAATTGACTTTTATCCTTATTTCTGGACCTTAGTCTTTCCCTGGTATCTGGCAGTGCCTGGCTTTGTCCCAGTACGGGTTTGCCACAATTCTCCTGCAGTGATAATAGGGCCTGGGGTAGGACACCTTTGATTTTGCATCACAGCAGGAGGCAGGACACAGGCTGCCTGGAGCGCTGCGAGGCTTTCCTTGTCTCAGCTCCCTGTCCCCCTCTGTCTCTCCTTGTAGACTCTTTCTTTCTAGGGAATGTTTGACTCAGAAGACAGAGGTGGGGGCTCTGGCTGGACCTAAGGCTCCACTTCCACGTGACCCCAGCAGCCCTTAACTCGAGCTTAGTGTCTGCATCAGTAAGTTTGTTTAATGAACAAAAAGTGTAATGACTTTAATTAGGTTTTAGTGTAAATAATGAACACAATTACAGAGCAGGCCCCTTTGTCACCCTCACGGAATTTATGATTGTTTGAAAAGTCAACACCCACTTCTAGCCACTCCCATCCTCACTTCTTGGTTAACTCAGGATCCCCATTAATCAATGGGTTTGGCTTCTGATGCCAAAGTGAAAAGTCTGAGCTGGTCTTTCCCAACTGGGAGTGACAGCTCACCCTTCCTCACCTTTGTGTCCATTTGTGGCTCCAGTCTCAGCCTGGGGCCTCAATCTACTCTTGAGGCATTGTGCTTTGAGAAAGCCCTGGGCAGGGATGACTGTAGGGCTAATGATGTTGGAAATGGTAGTCTATGTCATGGAAGAAAGGATGAAGAGTCTTGCCCCCCACCTCCCCCCACAATCCAGAGTCTAATTTCACCATATACTATGGTCCAGAGGCCCCAAAGCCTGGGAGAGCTCATAGAAAATCAGGCCAGACCTGCCCCAGTGAAGAGGGGGCAGGTGCAAGCTGGACGCTGGCACTTGAGTCAGGTCTGTCATGGGCCAATGGCCTAGGGCCTCCCACAGGCCACATCAGAATTCACAGTCATTTAGCCAGTGGGTGCAAGGTGGGCCTTTTGGGGTGAGCTACTTTGACTCCAGAGCTCTAGGGGAGGACTTGAAGTTGCCCTTGGGTTCCAAAGGCTGAGAAGGCATAGTTTGTAAAGTTCTCTTGACTCCTAATGTGGTTCTCATTTCCCTGTTGTCAACATCTTCTTTGCCAAGCTAACTTTTCCAACTTCAAATCAGTCCCCTTCCCCCGTTCTCCTCTTCCATGGACCAGCCCCCACATGGCTTACAGATGCTGACAAAGGGCACAGTGTCCTCTTTCTTTGACCACCCACAGTGTGGACTTCCCTCTCCAGCTCTTATGGAAGCTTCCTGAAGGCAGAGATCTTTGTGTTTGCTTGGGCCTCTCAGGCACTGAGCAGTGATGACCAAGTCCCCTCTTCTCTGAACCCCTCATAGTGGTGCCCAAAGCAGCTAGATCTCTAGCTCTCCCCAGCCCAGTCCCTTCCCAGATGGGACAGAGGGCCTCTTTCTGCTGGTGGACACAAGGGCCTGGTTTCCAGCTACTGACACGTGTCCTTTTCTAGGGAGAACAGGATATGTTCTCATGAGCTCCTTGTTCCCTCTTCCCAGCTGTCTCAAGACCAATCATGGGTGTGGGGCTGGCTAGACTCGGACTGCCTTGCATGCCCCATCCTCACTGGAGCTTTAGAGGGGCTAGAGGGTGCCAGTGGAGGGCAGGCGGCACCCCAGTGTGCTCCAAGGGTGGCAGAGGCCAGGCTGCCCTGAGTCCCACTGTGCTGCAGCCTGGCAGTCATCATCATCTCCAGTTATTTATTGTCATAACATTAATCACTCTGAACTCACTTGGCATTAATGAGGACGTAATGTGCACTTGGATGGGAATTTTTATTGTAGTGCAGCATTAACTAACTGACCTATTATTTAAAGTGTTACCAGACCTGGTATGTACAAATGGTTTACTTTGCCGTCTCCAAGTGTTGAAACTTTGTATGGTTTGTGTCAAGAAAATATGAATATGGAGCACAGAGGAGGCAGGGGCTGAAATAAAGGGGAGCTGTCCTCTGGCTGGCTGAGAGCGCACACTCAGAAAGGGCACCCACTAGACAGCTTGGGCAGCCACCTCTGTGCTGGTCTAATTGCTATGTCTAGGCCACGTGCAGGACATGAAAAACAGGGTGATTTTAGGAGCTTTCTGAGTCATTACCTTGGGGATGAAGAGAAATAGAATCATAGGATTTAGAAGGAGCCAAAATCTGCAACCCAAGCCGAAGATCATGTGTCCCTAAGCTCTTCTCTTCATTTTTGGTCAGGGGCAGCTGCAGGCCTCATGCCACTGTGCCTTCCCATCCACGGGGACACACCCCTCTCTGCCATCAGCCAGACCTGGCCCATACTGCCTGTCCGCAGTGGGCTTCACCTGCTGAGGTGCTCTACAGTTTCTGGCCTTTCCATGTGCCATTCCCTTGTTTGGTTAATGTCTAGTCATCTTTGGAGACTCAGCTCAGGCAGTGCATGCTTCCTGAAGCCTTCTGGATTCCCCCATCCAAAGGTGTAGCTAGATGTGAGCCCCTGTTATGGGCCTTCCATTCTAGCACACAGGGGAAATCTCTGCGACGAGGAAGACATAATCCTGGCCAGTCTAGTGTGGAAAGCAAGCCGCACAGACATACACACACCCGGTTAGCAAACAGGCTTTGATTGCTGTAACCACCTTGGAGACACAGTTGTGTAATGTCTACAGCTAGAGAGAGGTAAGCAAATGGTCCATTAGGGTGATAGTTGCTCAGAAGGGGGGAAATTAGCCATGCTGGGCCTTGAGGAAGACATGAGAGGATGTGGTGAGGGGCACACCAGGCTTGGGAAGAAGCCGAATGTGACACCATCTTGTCCCAGTGTTATCTGCTTCATTGTTCACAGAGCACTTCCACTTTATCCTTTGATCGCCAAGGCCACTCTACTGCGGGTGCAAGGAATGCACCCTTGGCCCCATTTTACAAATGAAAACATGACACAACACAAAAACTGAGGCTCAGATGGGTCTGCTTATGGGTCAGCTGGCAAGTGGGGGAAAGGTGATGTGACCAGAGCTGAGACTCCCTGCCCCTGCAGAGGGATTGCTGGGGCTGCACTCAGTTAAAACTGATTTTCAAATGAAAGTGTTACACTGGCAACTTTTGCTCCACATTGACCCAGGCTGGTGTCCTGAATGAAAGAAAAATTGCATTTGGGCTCAGGGCTCCACCAGAAGGTGAGAGAATAACAGGGGTAAGGGTAACATTAACCTAAGCTCGCAACTGTGCCCTGGATGCTGGCCATGAAACCCAGGGAGGGGCTGCGGACCATGCTCTCTGTGTGAGCAGGGAACCCACAAGTGTCCTTCAGAAGGACATGAGTTCCAGTGGAGATACCCTTTGCTCAGTGAGATACACAGCAGCCATATGGATGCTTGCCAGCATCAAGCGGCAGCGAAAAGTCACAGGCGCCGAGGATCCAGTCACCGAGTGCAAACGGAGTGTGTGGTGTAAGAGAGAAGGAGGATTACAGGAATCACAAGCGATAGTTTCCCATTTGCGCATTTTCCATTCCAAGTTAGTCCATAGACTCACCATATATGAATAACTAAGCCTAATTAGAAGGACTAGCCATGAGATCTAAGAACAGCTGTGCAGGGAGTGAAGAGAGAAAGTACATAGAGCAGGAACAGCAAACGCACCTTTGACTCGATTAACTGCACCCACTGGCGGTTTGTGCCCATCCCAGTGCTGAGCCATCATGAGTGTGTAATGAGTGTGTACACAGCATTGCGCTGGATTATAGCCTTTGCTTCCACATTCTAACATGGACACATGGCCTTTGCATTTTTCCTGAACATTGACTGACTCTGGATCTAGTGTTCCTTCCATTACTCCCTGCTGCCCCTCCCTTGGGAGGGCAGCCTGCCATTCTGACCCTTGCCTCAGCTGTGGGGCATTCCCAGGAGCCAGTTGGGCCCGGCATGTATGGAGTTGGCTGGGGGGATCGCAGCAGCCAGTCTGAGTGGAGGGCTTTGGGACTGGCAGGAGCTACGATGTAGCCGAGTAAGGTCTGTGCCAGTGTCAAATGAACTGTGAACAGTGGTCTGGAGTCCAAACAAAAGGATCAGACCTTACAGAGATTCTCCTGGGTGCTACACAGAGGTCAAAACTTCATCGAAATTGTGAGTCAGAACAGGACTCCAGCCCTGGTGGAGTCTTCTCAGGAGAGCAGGTTAAGGTCTAGGCCTGTGACATAGGGTAAGCCATACTGGTGCCTGTAACAGACATGTCCCTGAATCTTAGTGGCTTGTATAGCAGAAAGCTTATTTCTCATTACCCAAAGTCCAAGAGGATGCTGCCGGTGTCTCTCCAGGTGGCATCAGATATGTTCATTTCAGGACATTAGCTTCTCTGTCCTGTGGTTCTGCCTTCCCCCAGGGCTGTGATTGCTCTGCTGGCTTTTCCAGATCTGCCTGGCAGATGGACGACAAGAGAGAGGATCACGCATGGAAGGTTTTAATGGGCCCAGCCTAGAAGCAGAGCAGAGCACTTCTGGCCACATTCCACAGCCCCAAATTTAAACACATGGCCACACCTAACTGCAAAGGAGGCTGGGAGGAGAGTCTGCGGGCCCAAGAGGAAAAGGAAATGGGTTTTAGTATGTCAGTCTCTGCCATGCCTGGCACCGACTGTAATAGAACTACCATGTAGTGAGCCCCTACTATTTATGCTGGTCTCTGTAGACACATTACTAGTGTACTGGGGGACACATGAAATCCGGGGCCCACCCAAGCCCTCTGGGCCCTGGGAACAGGACGGAATGACCTTACCTTTTGCTGGGAAAGAGGGGCTTCATCCACTGTTCCTTCTCTTCCATCAGTTCAGGGCCTAGGCATGAAGTTGGTGGAGCTGAGGACCAGCCTGTGTACTGACAGGAGCTAGATGGGACAGGTGGGGTCAGTGGGCTGGCATTGCTGGCTTGAAACGTTGCTGCTGGGCCAGCTTCTCACCAGGACCCTCCCTCCAGGTTTATGGGTGCATCTGAGACAAGGTGGGTTTGGGATTTCACTGTAAAGAGCCATTGGCAGGACTCCAGGCACCCAGGCTATCATTGAGCCTCTAAAGTCTGTTTATTCACTCTTTTTTCTCCCTCTGTGTCTGTTCCTTGTTTCTCGCTGTTTCTCCTGACATCTTTTATTTTCCTCTTAATTGACATTGTAGACAAGTTCTGTTGGTAAGTTGAAAGTTTACCCACACTGACACTCTGTTTACAATTTATAGTTTACATTCCAGCGCTAGCAAGGCCCACCCGTTTCTTGCCCATGGTCAGTGTGTTTTCTCTGCGTGCTTGGCAGTGGACTGCACAGCATGAGGAAAGCAAAAGTTGGATCTTCAGGTGCTGAGGTATTAATGAAACCTGGGGTCTCAATGTAACAGATATGTGGATGCCATTTGAGGATGTTTTCTCATCACCCAAAGGTAACAGCCTCCTTACCATGGCCATGGAAGTCCCCATGTGCAGGGGCTTGGGGCACGCAGGATGGTGGAGCTGGGTGATGTCCCAGGCAGCCATGCACAGCCCTGACCATACCCGCCCCTCCCTCTGTTCTTAATCTTGCCTTTGTTTGTGGTGCGTCTGAATCCTGACCGGGCTGGGGGCTGGGGGGTGGAGCCACACGGCAGCGCGCGCTTCTCTGTGCTGTGAGTCACTTGCTCTTTGACCTTAGTTTTATAGACTGCCTGGTAAGGAGATTGGAAAAGGTGTTATTTAAAGTTCCTGTCAGCTCTGAAATCCATGAATCTTAGTCTTTGTAACTGTCTTCTCACACTGGGAGGTGGTGTGGTAAGGTGGAAAGAGTATGTTCTCTGAGCCTCAGTTTTCTGATGTTTAAAATGGGGGTAAAATCCATCACTCTAGGAATTTGTAAGGATCAAATGATATGATATATAGGCAGTGTTTAAAGGTAACTGGCTCACAAAGGGTATGTCTTCTGTGCCGTGCACTCCAGAATTAAGTGTGATCCGTGGTCTCTGGGAAAGCCCAGCTTGTCTCTGCATAGACAGAGAAACCTCACACAGGAGATGTTGATCAGGTATAGGGGACAGTGGCCTGCTCTCTGAGACCTGGAGCCATGTTAAACCAGAGGCTTTGGGAGGAGGAGAGATGTTATCTCTGGAGCTAGCACCTGACATTGCCCTTCAGAGCACAGGAGAAAACCCACATAGGCCACAGAGAGGGCAGGCTCACCTTGTAGAAACACATGCAAATGTGTTTGTCATTAGGCCTTCCACGCCAATAATCCATATCTCCTCGTCTTTCCTTTGTTGCCGTTTTTCTCTGGTGGCCAGAAGCCAGAGAAAACACTGTCCGTTAGCTTCAGCAGTCTATTCTGCATTTTGGGGCTGGAGTGGGGCCTGGGGCACAGCGGCCTCTACTTAATGGCTCTGAATCCCTCCTAAGGACTCAGGCACATCGGGTGTGTTGTGAAATCAAGGTGGGGCCTCTGGCTCGCCCCTGAGACCTGGCCTGTGGTGGCCTCCAGGTGTCCCTTCACCCAACACATCATGGCCTAGGGACACTCCAAAGTGCCAGTGGTCAGATCTGTGCAAGAAAAGCAAATAGGGTGAGGGCCAAGACAGCCCTCAGATGCTAGAAGCTCAAGCAGGCTGTGGGGTTTTGGAGGACAGGTGAGTTGGTTCCATCCCGTTAGCTTGGCACCGACAATGCCCACTGTCTTCCCTCTATTTCTTCCCTCTAGTTCCCTACCCAAAATATGTGACCCCTGCCTCCAAGAGCCTGACTCCTGCCCACCTCTGGGCCTTTGCACACACCATGTCCCAGTCCCAGGGTGGAGATTCACCATTCCTTCACAAGCCCCAAGCCAGTGCCAGGTCCGCACTAGTCGCTTCATTAAGAAAGATGTCAGTCACCTTGCCTCTTCCTTCTCCACCTACCCAAGGCCAGTCCTCCCATCCAAGGTCAGCTCTCGCTGCTCCTGGCCATGTTTCTCCTGCCTGTCCTGGTCCAGGGAGTCTTCAGGCCTCCTCCGACCCCTGGATATCTCACCTGCTCCACTGCCTCCTTGAAAAGCCACCTGATACCATTATTCTTCACTTGTACAAGTAATTAGTTTATTGAGCAGTCTCCACTCATTCAGCTTTACCTTATAATGATTCTTTCATTATTTATTTTATTATTTGTTTTTCAATCCTTATGTTCAATGAGACCATCCTCCTTTTCATACCAGGCAGGGGCTCCTTAACAATATCTAGCCCAAATGCCATAACTCTTCAGTTACATTTGGTTATTAGAATAATTTACTTTGTGACTTAAATAATGAATTGTTCCAAATAATTAGTAAAAAAAGAAACACTTCAGTCTCAAATTTGATTCATAGCTCATCTGCTTGTATCCAGCAATGGATAGACTCATCTGGCTCCAGTGGCTTTGGAAGAGAATGTGCATGTGTGTGAGTACATGTGTGTGCATGTGTGTGTGTGCCTTCACATGCATGAATGGCATCTAGTCCTGCAGATATCTTGGGGTGGATGGAGAGATCCTATGAAGGCAAGCGTCCTCCTTACCTGGGTGAGGTATCTTCCTCCAGTTAGGCTGTAACTGCTCATCTAGCTCAGGAATTGAACTCCACGGAGAAGACTGGTGACTCCAGTGTACTTTGTTGACAAGGACTCATCCCTGTCAGACCCCACTAGGCACTGGAGGCCCCTGAGATTGGCCAGCCCTTTTGGGCCATCCCCTGGTGGTAGTGTCCCCGCTATATCCCATGGAGTGTGCATCTTTCTGCCTCCTATATTGGGTAGTTCTCAAACTCATCTGCTCTCTGAGCCAGTCCCAAGGCGGCAGGCACCTTCTGTACCACTCAGGACCTGGGAAGTCAGGAAGAGAGTTCTGGCCTCCCTCTCCTCTTGGCATCTGCCCACCATGCTGGTTCTCTCCAGTTTTCTTTGTCCTTGCTGGGGTAGTGAAGGGGTAGGTCTGGTAAGTCTAATGCTGCAGGAGACATCATACAAGTCAGTGAGATGCAAGTCTCCTGTTCTTGCAAATACTCTGTATCAGGTTCCTAGGGCCACCCTAACAAGCACCACAAACTGAGTGTCTTAGAACAATAGCAGCTTGAGGCTGGAAGTCCAAATTTAGAGTGGGGGCAGCACACTCCCTCTGAGGCACCAGGGAAAGATCTGTTCCTAGATGCTCTCCTACCTTCTGGGGTTTCCTTGGCTTGTGGCGGCCTGACTCTAGTCTTCACATGATGTTCTGTATGTGTGTGTGTGTGTGTGTGCGTGCATGCACACGTGCCTGTTGTTTTTCTTCCAACAGCACTCTTTCTAAGGATACCAGTCACATTGGATTAGGAACACCAACCTCCAGTATGACCTCATATTAACTAATTGCAATGACCCTATTTGCAAAGCAGGTCACACTCTGAGGTCCTGGGGGCTGGGACTTCAACATATGACTTTTGGAGTGGACACAGTTCAATCCATAACAACTTCATCAGTACTTCTTGGCATTTTCCTCTTCCATTGCTTAGAAGGGAGGGCATGACCACTGTGCCTTAAATACCAGACCACCCCTACCTGTCTCTCTATTCCTCTGTTGTGTTGATGGAGGCTGGTAGTGCAGGCAGAGAGCTGGTTCTAGGGCCTTGAAGCAAACAGTGAGGGAGATGGTGACTCTCTGCATTTTTTGTCCATCACTTTAGGCCTTGGCCACAATTCTGAGACAACAGGCAAAGTCCCACACTCCATCCCATTAATGTGTATTTTGTGTTCTTACCAAACTATGATTCCTTTAAGGTAAAAATAGCACCTAATGGAATACAGAGGTGAGAGACCTGAACTCTGCTGTGCAAACACCCACAGTCTGGTGGGGACAAAGAGACATGTATGAAGCAATGGTTGCATTGGAGTGCACACTGAGGCACCCTGTGGGGTCCAAAGAGATCCCGCCCATACAGAGGATGTTGGAAAATACCCAGTTCCACCCCCAATTCTAGCCTTAAAGACACTGGGTCTCATCTGCCAGCATTTGGACACCCTAGCAGCCATTGTCCTCTCAGTAAGGGGCTCCAGGAAAAGAGCCCCCAGGGCCAGAGGAAGCAGACCCTGGTAGAAGGTACTTCGGGCCTGTCCTGTGTGGTGTGAGTGCCCATTGCCCAGAGTGAGAATGGAAAAGGGTAGTCAGAGCCATGGGGCTCCCTCACAGGGCTGCTTAGAGGGTGCCCTGTGCAAACTCACTCACGTGCTCTGTCCCCGTAATGGGGAGTGTGCTCTGAACAGGAGGCGTGAGGCATGGGCTCAGAGGACTGGCGTCCTGATGGGGATGGGCTTCATCCACAGAGCTTCCCTATGCAGGGCCATTTGGAAAGGCATAGATAGATAGTTTTAGACTTTGTCCCTGAGCAGCAGTTTAGGTAACTAAGATACCCCAGAATTCCCAAGTTTGGTGTTCAAACATGGAACAGAGCTCTAGGCTGTGGAAAAGTCACGCACAGTGGCTGCTACATGCCCTCTAGGGCTCAGTGTGGCAGCAGGAGTCGGTGTGCTCCACACTCTGTCTCAAGCCCCCGTTTCCAGTCTCAGGTCCTTTCAGGCATCACATATCTGTTTAATATAAAATTGTTTCTTACCTTCTTTCAGAAAGTGGACTATAGGTCTGTGATCTCCTAAATTCTCCCATAACTATGTGCCACCTGTCATTCACTTCAGCATCCCCACTTCTGCTCCTTGAAATAATCTTAAGAGGTTCTTGGAAGCTCATAAGTCTTTAAGGCATAGTCACAGTGGCTTGTGCCTGAATAGCCTTGTTGCAGCAATGGCTTCCCAGTTGGCTTCACCCCAGGTTTTGAGAGCCCCATTGCCGGGGTGCATCCTCTGAACACATATGTGCAGAGAGGGCACATCCCTTCCACGTGGCCCATCCATTAGGAAGTTTCAGAGTTTGTTGTCAGCAAGACCCCAAAGCTTGTAGTTTCCAGACAGATTGAGTATGGAGTGGAAGGAAATAGATTAAGCAAATGGAGGAATCATTAGCCTCATTTTGCAAATGAGGTAACTGAGGCTTCACGAAGTTGCTTTGGACTGAATTATGTCCCTCCACCCCTGAAATTCATATGCTGTAGCCCTAACCCTTAATGTGAGGATATTGGAAGACTTGGGAGGTAATTAGGTCACGCAGGCAGGGCCCAAGTCTGATGAGATTAGTGCCCCTATAGGAAGAAATGTTGGAGAGCTCTCTCGCCCTCTCTGGTGCACGGTGAGAAGGTGCCTGCAAACCAAGGAGAGAGCTCTCCCCAGAAACTGACCATGCTGGCACCCTGACCTCAGCTCCCAGCCTCCAGAACTGGGCAAAATAAATTTCTGTTGTTTATAAGCTATCCAGTTTATGGTGTTTTGTTATGGCAGCCCAAACGAAGACAGATATTAAGTGTTCTCCAAAGTTTCAAGGCTAATAAGAGGCCAATCTTGGAATAAAAATCAATTTCTATCTAAGTCCAGTGCATTTGCCTTACATGGTGCTTTTTTGATGTGTGTGTTCATTTAAATTGCCTTTCAAAATATTTATTGAGGATTTTCTATGTGTAAGGCCTTGGGTTCTCTTCTGCATTCGTCTCCTGTTCTCTCCTTTTTGTTGTTCTTTTCCTTCTTTCCATTATCGTTTACTACCAACACCATTGCGATAGTTGTTACAGATGTCATAAGTGAGATTCCCATGAAAATGCCTTAATAGTGCATCTAACAGGCATTGCATTTTTATGACTATCTAGTGTTTATTGCATGTTCCTGGTGAGGTGGTTCAGGAGGAAGAAAGGGTGGCACTTTTTCCTATGGTGGCTTATATATTCCAGGAGGAGTTGAGAGCTTTGGAGTATACGAATAAATTCCATTCCTCAACTATATCAGGGCAGTGTTAAAATGCTTAGAGTGTTAGCTCTTCTTGACTGAATATCTTTATTGAGTACAGACAGCACTTCTTTCCATTTATTTATGTTGGTTCTCATGGAGATTTGTGAGTAGCTGCAGTCATCTCCAATGCTACAGGTACCCCGCTCTCACCCCTGAGTTACTCTGGGCCCCTAGGGGGCTTCTGCTGTGGTGCCCGAATCCTGCAGGGATCCACATCCTCAGAGCTGTAGGTGGGTTTGATGGAACTGATGGTTATCTAACTTGTTCCAGTTAAGCTGGAGTGAGTTAAAACTTAAAAAGAGCTGGTCAGTTTGGTTTGGAAGGATTAAGGGATTATATGTGACTTTTAAAAAGTTCAGAAACCAGAAGCCCCCAAATGATCCTGAGGAGCCAGGAGCCAATGACCAGTTGTTATTCTTTTTCACACCGAGATGAAGACAAGGCTTTTATTGACTTAATTTGATACCAGTGTGGCCTCCCACTCCAATCAAGGCTTCCCCTCCTAGTGACCTGGGAGGGGTTCTGAGTTGAGAGGCAGTTCTGAGAAGTACTGAGGGGTTTGGTCAAACACATGGGGATACAGCACCAGCCCTTTTCTTGAGAGGTCGTCTTTCTTTGCTCTGGCCACCTAACATGTAACTGTGTGTGTGTGAGGTCATGTACTGCCACACACATATACCTATGGGATGTCCTTTTATTTTGGAGTACGATTGCCCTTCTCAAATGGGAAAAATGATTCAAGATCATAAAAGGAATGATACGGGGGCTATTTTTCAGCAGAAATTCTCTCCCAAGCCTTTTTGGCATCTGTCCGCCCCACTGAGCCTCGTGTGTGACCCTAAGATCTGGTGTTACTGTATTTGAGCCTCTCTGGGTCTCCAGGAACTACTCAGGATCCACGCTGTCCATCGGCTCTGGAGAGGGGCCAGTCTCATGCCTTCCTCTCTGCTGTCTTCATTAATACTGGGCTCACGTCCCGGCATTCCTGAGAAATTGATAGAGACAGAACATCAATTGTAGTTTAGCTCTACAACGGGGAAACTCACGGTGACAGGCCAGGGGATTTTCTTGCCAGAGAAGTCAATGGGCCCTTTCCTGAGCAGCCCAGTGCTGAGACACCCTGGGCCCTTGTGAGGTCATGGAGTGGGACACAAGACAAGAGCAACAGGCTGCTAATCTGCTAATTGCTGCCTGGCTGAGTGACATTACCTTCGTGCTTGGCTTTCTTGGACTTGATAAATGGCCATGTATGTGGAAGAGAACAAATGAAGGCATCTTCTCTCAGGCTGGGGAAGGCTACACGTGTGATTTACAACTCATGAGACCCGGATGGGGGCCAGGTGGGCAGATGCCGTCTGACCCTGAGCTCGCCTCTGAGGGATGCTGCAGGACTGGGGCCAGAGGGGAGCCTGGGCCGAGCAGGAACTGGGGTGGTCCACTCGATGGCCCTATGGGTTTCCCACAATGTTTGAGGAAAATATGTAGCTTCTTTTTGCTGTTTAGGACTGTCTGGGTCCCTTTCTGCCAGGTGACTTCTGCAGGGTGGATGCAGCGAGCAGGACTCACCAGAGGGCAGACCCAGGATGGGAACACACATCCCTCTGTGTGGTGGGCAGGGGGGAGACGGGCTCATCTCTCCCAAAGCTGCCTGCTCATCCTCGTGTTTTCCACCTTGGCCAACATTTCCACCTGCCCCCTTGGTGCCCAGTTCAGAAACCTTGGAGCCGTCCACAGCTCCTTCCCCCTTTCTGCTCCTGTGTCACGAGACGACTCACCTTTCTTTCCTATCTCCTGAAGGGGTGCCCATCTTTTCTTTCCCACCAGATCCTCCCCTGCCCAGGCCACCATCATCTTTCCCAAGAGGACCATAGTCGTAGCCTTGCAGCACAGCTCTCTGTTTCTAGTCCTGCCCCCTAATAATCCACTTTACACCCCTCGGCCAGAGTCATCTTTCTGAAGAGCCAAACTGACTATGTCACTTCCCTGCTTTAAACCTTCACTGGCTCCTCATCGCCTTCTCGATCAAGCCCAGATGTCTTCTCCTGGCTGACAGGGTGTGGTCTGGCCCAGCTTCTGCTGGAGCTTATGCTCTCATTGTGCCCCACGCAGCCTCCATGTGCCTTCTAACCATGGTGGGCGTTCTGTGGTCCCCTGGGCATGCCCAGCTCTTTCTTGCTTCTGGGTCTCTGCCTGCACTTCTCTGCCTCAGCCCCTTTTCTCTCTTCTCTTGGCTAAAACACTGAGACACCTTCTTCCAGTCTCAGCTTAGACGTCACCTCCTTTGGGGTAACTTTCCTAGACCCTTTAATCTAGGCCTGTCCTTCTCTGTGCTTCCACAGCATTCTGTACACTCCCCCACCAGAATACTGATCACAGTACAAACAGTAAATGCCTGTTTATGCAGCAGGAGACACTTTATTTTCAGAGATGGCACTGAATTTTTCTTGAAGAACGAATTGGGTTTGTTTAGGAAAATATCTTGATAAGCCATTTGGTTTAGAAGTGGGGGCTCTGAGAGCCTGGTTTAGCAGGAGACAAAGAAACCAGAGACATTAATAAACTGTTGTATGTGAGAACTGGATGAGGATACAGGAGTCAGTGAGAACAGGTTGGAGGAAGTCAGATAGGTAAGAGGCTGGTTGATCGGCATGGTGTTGCGGCCAAAGAATTTTCAAAACCAGAATAACTCATGTGCAATGAAAGTTGTAGGTATTTTTTTGACTTCCAGTAAAATTTAGCCTATCACTGGGTTACACATTAGGTTACACACAGGTTACGGGGTATAAATATGTGGTGTAAATCCTGATAGGGAGATGGGCTCATGTCTGGGACTCTTCAAAGGTGAAAATAAATAGCCGTAACACAGTGAGGAAAGAATAAGGACTTGGAGGAGAAAGGGTGGCACAGGGGGCGGAACGAACAAAGGAGGCCGGCTTTCCTTGGAATATGCAGGAGCTTCAGAGAAGCCACTGGGCTTTTCAAATGTGCGAATCTGGGGTTTGGGCCAACTTTACTTGGATTTAAAGGGAGGAGACCCCAGGCAACACCTGGTTTCCACTTCAGTGTCTACTTTGTCGCCAGGATAAACCTCTGAAAGAGGCAAGTGCCCACGACTCTGTTCCCACACTGAACAGAGTGGCTGTGGAATGAATGAAGGAGGGAAATAGGAGTGGGTTTAATCTGCAGGAGCTGGTTAAGCTTTCAGAAATACCCTGAACAAAACTGAGGCCTCCAATCAAAGCACAGAGACTGGAGCTCTCCTGGAGGCTGGCAGGTCCCCTGCTGGCCCAGCTCCCCTTATGTTTGAGAATTGCGGTTTGAGCCCTTCTCCAAGCACATGCCACCTGAAACCGTAACTGGGCTTGTGAAGCACCAGGATGCGGGCACAGGGAGGAAGCCCTGGCAGAGGGCTCAGGTCTGGCCCAGTGCATCTGTGGGATGTCCTCCGGGCTTCCAGATCACAATTAGATGGCTGGAAACCCACCCTGACCCATCTCCCTGCATGGTCCCTGCTCTTCAGGCCCTTGCTGTCCCCCCGGAGAGCAGGACATGGATCTGTGAAAAGAAAAGTCGCCACGCAGGATAGAATGTCATAATGAGGGGACCAGTGGAGCTTGAATGGGGAGCTGACTTCTCCTGAGCCCTGTGAGTCCCTTCTGGTCTGGTGGATGGTGGCACCTGGTGCAGACAGTTGGGGGCTCAGGGGAACCTGGCAACCACCTTGAAGGCTGCCATTTTCCCTGATGAGTTAGTTTTGTTTTTGTATCTGCTCTTACTGTTTTGTTTTTATCTGAATTACTCACGTTTTGCCCATATTTTATACCTTCTTTCAAAAAATCGGGTTATTCCCCCAAAGGTTAGATTTTGTGATTACTTAGATCTCAGAGACAAAGGTAAGTCAGCCTGTACATTTCCATGTATGAAATTGATGGGTTTTCTTTTCCTTCCCTCTCAGTGTCTTGTGGTGGTCTTAACTAATCATCTTTTACCATACTATGGAGGGTATTTCCCCCCTATTTTTAAGAAAGGGTCGCCAGTGGGAAACTTGAATGAACTGGAATGTTCCTGCCAAGTAATTGCCCTGAGGGTAGCCTCATATTTGATAGACTTTAGGCAGATCCTTTTCTCTGTTTGCTGGAAGTCTCCCTCCAATAAGGCTCCTAACCCTGGTCCTGGGGGTTTCCCCTCCTCAGGGGAACAGCTCTTTGGAAAGCTGGATGGGGAACAGCTATAGTGAAGAGTGTATGTTTTTCCTTCTTGGAGAAAGGTCACCGGAAAACCTGTGCTAAGAATAAGTTTTTGGAAGGAGGCTTGGCATGCTTTGGCCTGGCCAAACTCCTCAGTGAGGCTGC